>NC_134314.1:95128384-95439984 GCF_964195595.1 Calonectris borealis | reverse complement strand
GTAAAGTAGAATGCAGGAAAACACATACCTGAATGTGCAGGTTTCCATATGAATTGAAAATAAATGGAGGTGTTCCCTCTCCTTTTCTCTTCCTCTCTCCTACCTCTCTTTTGCTCTCTTTTTCTCCCTCTCTCTCTCTCTCCTTCTCATTATACAATTCATCTTTCTCTGATGAGTGGCTTTACCTACAGTTTTATAACAATACTCTGCATAAATGATGTTTCCTGCTTTGCAGCAAACGTAATATATCCTACATATTATTAAATAATGAATACTGGATTTTCTTAAAACTGTGAAATATATTCAAATCTTTATTGTAAACTTTCATGTATCTATAGTAAATGGTCCATAATCAGTACAGATAATGAAACACATAATCTGCTAAAAGTTGTCTAAGAAGGCATTTTCAGATGTCTCAAACTGATGAAAACCGACTCTAGTCTTCTCTACTTTGCTTCAGTTCTTATTCTGTGTTCTCTCAAGACTTAGGCACTATTTGTTTTGCAAATGGCTGGCAGGTTTTAGGCCTAATTTGAGCTGTTCATTTCTGATTTTAGGCTGAAGGTTTCTTGTCCCACAGAAAAGCTGATGGAACAGAATGTGATAGCATTTTTCGTCTAGCTTAGCACAAAGTCAGCCAAATTAGCTCAAGAAATTCATGACTGTCACTCTCTTTAAATTTGTAATGTTGAGTTGAACTAAGGACCTCTTGCACAACCTCTCTGCCCCGTTGTTCTTGGGAACAACAATTTCCAGTTGGTGTGCCGATGCATTGCTCAGGAGAGTGTTATATTTTGCAGTCTAAGCTAGAATTAAAAAGAACATATGATAATGCCTAGGCACTTTCCAGTGCAATGGGAGACTGGCCTCCAGGAGTGGTGATTTCTCATTCCCCCGCTCTAGCTCAGAAGCAATTTGAATAGAACGGGGGAAGGTGCCTGGTTGCTTTCAGTTGCCAAGCTTATTTCAGAGTCCTGTACTGCCCCACATGGTTTCTTGCGAAAAATCACGTTCTTTATAATGAACAGTTTCTCTGTGTCTAAGTAATGGACATGTTGAATGAGATTGACTGAATGATCCTTGCATACATATCACAGACCCAGAACTTTCATCTTCTTGAACTTAAATTGCAGAGAGAGTCAGGATGTTTTGTTTTCCCATCTCTATCAATATTCTTGCAATGGTCTTTTGAAGTTATCTACTCTTTCTTCCTTATAGTTCCAGAAAGTTGATCCTATTTTATGTTAGGCTGTTTAAACACACTTTACACAAGTACATTTCCAGTGTGATGTATATGGAAGTAGAAACACTATTTCTGCTTTTTGTGAGGCAGGAGCTGCAGGCTTCACATCCCACTGTGCATGAAAATTTACTTTTCCCCCTACTTGAGGCAATAACATTTTAGAGTAAAAGTTTCCAATTTCACAGGCTTTAAGAGTAGAAAACAGTAGAATATTTATTTCCCGAGGATTTCCTTGACCCCAGTTGACACAGAAACTTTACTTACCAGTTCCCATGTTTGTGTAGGATGAGTCCAGGCTACAATTGTTCCTCTCAGTTACATAGTCCTGAGCACAAATGGCTCTTTGTTTCTAACTCACCTAGAAATCAACAATCTCTTTCTCTGAAACGATATTGCTATCTTCACCCAGCAGAATAACCAGTGACAAAAGCAGAAACTGACAAATTATATTTGATCTAATGTGGTGTAAATAAAATCTATTTCCAAGATGGAATTCAGTTCACAGGTGTGTTCAATAGATGTAAGATCTAAAACTTAGTGGGCTGCATGTCAGAAATCTAAGACTGCTGTTCACAGAGTAAGTATGCAGTAAAACCATTCAGACAAACCATTCAGACAAACCATTCAGACATCCTGAGTGTGAATGGATATGAATACGATCTTCAGGATTAGAAGTAATAAATTATCTATCTTAGCATGTAAAGGATACAGGTATATTCCATAATCTTTCTTGAGATTTATAGATGTGTTTGAACAAAACCTTTTGATCACCTTCTAGTGCACGATTCATGTGCATTGTTATTTTGACACACGTTAGTCATGTTACCAGAGAAAATTAAGCCTTGGGAAGGGAATGTGATAGCCTCAAATTGTATTTTATATTAAAGCAATTTATAACTAAAATAACAGAGAAGGGAAGCTGGCAATCCTTTTGAGGCTTAAGAAGGAAACACATGTATAAAAGGCACTTGATTCATGGCCAAACATGTCTCTCTTTCAATTGAAAAAAATGGCTGAATCGTTAAGTGTAGAAATGAGTCTGTATTAATAAAAGAGTTGAACAGTGAGCATTTCTGCCTTAGTCAGTAAGGTTTGAAAGCCATTGGCTTGATCCCACTCCCACTAGAATATGAAGCAAAACATTGATTTCAGTGACCACAGAGCTGAAGTGGGGAAAAAGGTGACATAAGGGTTATCAGTGGATTTGGCATGAGAAAAAACATTTCTGCATAAGAAAGGGAATTTCTTGAACAGGTTAATCATATTACCAAATCTGATATACACTTAAAATAGCTGAAACCAGTAGTTTGTGTGTTGTAGAGTCTTACGGACTCATGTTCATTAACCTGTTGGGTAGATTCAGAAGGTTTCCAGACTATATTTATCTTTGCATATGTCTTTCATATGAAGGTTGCAGAAATATTGAACGTCATCTGATCTGAACATATTACTTAAAATAAAGAACAGCTGTGCAAAGTGGAGAAAGAATGACCCATCTCTGTATTTCAGACAGAAAAAGGTCTAATCAGCAATCCCAGAGTCACAGTACAAAGGAAAAGGAAGAGGAACTTAAAATAATCATCAAGAAGTTATTTTATTCAAAAGGAATACCTAGTAAAATCCCTCAAACTGGAAAGAGAATACCCTACTTGTCCATATTGTCTCTACCATAAAGCTGGGGTGCTAACAGCAACTTGTACTGTATGTACATTTATGTCTCTTAATAGGTTCCTGTCAAGTCTGCAAAAAGTCTTAAAATACATGTCGGGCTCAGCACTCCATGTCTGCTCCACTTCAGAATTCAAGCACAGTGTTTTGTTGATCCTTATACAGTCTTCTCCCACATTGGCTTTCATTTAAGAAATTTGTCAGATCCTTGTCTGTTCAAGTTACTTCTCTCACTGAATGTTCAATTTCACTGGTCTTGAACTGTTCTTGTATTCCCCTTGAATCAAGCAAATATTGGATAGTTATTCAAATCTTCTAAAAAAATTTTTTTCCTCCTCTCAGAAAGAATGCATTTGTTTTTAATTCAGTCAGATCTTTCTTAACCTCACTCATTCCCTTTTACTGAATCTCATTTGTCCTATTCCAGCAAGCCCTACAGTATGTTCAAACTCAGACTCCTTGGCTCTCCAGCTCCTTCTTCAAAATCTTCCTGTCACTTTAAATCCCCTTGGAGATATTTTCAGATAACTCTTCATGTTCTCTGATGACTTTGAACATCAGATTTTTTAACATTTGTTGTACTGGATTGCAAAATTTACTCCCTATATTAATGTTATGTGAAACAAGGGAAATGTTTACATATTTTGCTGAGTTTTCTGTTGTAATCCTTTTTCATTCTTGCCAATTTTCTGCAGTGTTACATGATGATAAAATATAATCTAGGAATAACATTGTTGATTAATGGCATTTCAAAGGTTTTCACATTCTGTTGGTAACAATTTAACTTGAACAATTTATCTATGAATTTGAAAGTTAGGCCAAATTTGATTTTGTAACGAAATACTAAAATGCTCAGATTTTAAGCAGCTTGAATCTTGCCTGCCCTTACACAGAACATCTGTTCCCCTCACATGCAAGGCTCAGATGACTGGAGAACTGCAGCTGAGGTTTTTTTAATATTGCAGAGGTTGCACACCTTCAAATTTTATGCTTTCCTTTTTAATCTACCTGATCTTTCACTTTTTTTCAGCTGGCGAATCAAGCATTCATACCATGACACCCATCATCTCTCCCGCTCCTCTACCCTATGTGCTTGATGGAGCTGGTCAGTACATGGGACAGTTGTCTCTGGCCCTTGGGTTCCTGCAGCAAGGGAGACACTGCCGCAACACTGTGTACATCTCTATAGCTGCTGCCCCATGCCTGATTGAGACATATACCCCCAACAGATGACCCCCCCCAAAAAAGCAAGTTACCCACTGGGTGAAACTTCAGGTACTAGGTTAAAAAAAGAACTGAGACATATGAAGTTGACAGACTATCTTTAATCTCCAGAAAAAGCAGGAATTTTACTGAAGCTGTCAGGAAACTGTGCTTTGAGACTTCTTAAATTCAACTCAAGGAAAAGTCAGATAGATTCAGAATGAAAATGGGAATTATACATTGTCAAAAGAACCTGAATAATGTTAGAGCTTAGGAGCCAGACAAAGAGACAGGACTTCTACACCTTGTATGTCCATCCAAATCCAAAAATGTGATCCAGGAGTGCCTATTTACGCATTACAGAAATGTTGGTTGGAAAGCACCTCTAGAGATCTCTAGACCAACCTCTTGCTTGAAGAAGGACTATCATCACACTAAAGCAGGTCAGCTATGGTTTTGGCTAGCTTTGTCAAGCATCCTGAGATGTCCAGTCCTTCAGGCTTAACACACAGAGAGGAGGATCATTACCCCCACCCCATGTTGTCAAAATGACTTTCCATTCAATTTAGAGCAGTACTAGCAAAATTTCTCATCTTTTCTCATCACTGGAACAGCACCTAACACTCAGATGAAGGAGGAGAGTCCTGGCTTCTGAGAACAGGCTAGGAGCAAGTTGCATCTGAGCGTACAAACCACTATACAGCAAAATTACACTCCTTCATCCTCTAATGATTCAACATATCTTGCAATGCCATAGAAACATTATCAGAGCTTCAGTATGAAGGATGCAAATTATCCCCATACAGGCCATCCCTCTAGCCTAGGGATTAGAGAAATCTCTGGGATATGTAAAACATGGATTTGAGCTCTGCCAAGCTGAGGGACTAATTTGTTAGATTAGTACTCTAATTGTTAACCTCTTATATGGAAGCAGCACTTTGAGTCATTACAAAAAATGGTTATAAGCTTCCTTATAAATTTTCTTAACTTACAGGAGAAGAGTTTGCATCCCACAGACAAAAATGTCTGGCTGTAACCCCACAGGCAGAAGGTAGGAGTTCAAGGTCCATCTCTGAGCACAGCAATGTTAATTTCCTGATTCTGGGCATCACCTCACTCAGTCTAAGAGGTTTTTTTAATATCACCTTCCTCAGGTGCCCATTTCTCCCAGAGCACTCTAAGGCAAGTTTTGGCATATTGTCCTGGGTCCAGGAATCCACCTGAAAGTGAGATACCTAGAGATCAAACCCTGCCACACCTGTAGTGTGTAGGTTTTTTTAATGGATCTGGACCTAAGTCCCCTTTAAAATGGGGATTTAACAATTTGGGGGAATAATTTTCATTTAAATTTAATGGAAAAAATTAGTTCAAACATATAAACTACTGCAGCTTAAAAATAAATTACTTCAGCTGACTCACAGTATTTATAAAATTATACATTCTGTTCATGGCAAATAAGAAGGAAAGAAGCTTATTTCAATGAAAAGAAAGCAATGAAAAAGGATTACATTAAGTCACATTACCTTATATTTGTTGCAGGTTAAGAACAGAGTCATGGATGGTTGCTATGGTTCAGTTGATGTGTAGTGATTTATTAAACCATGGTTATATGACTTGGATGCCTACGTATCTTAGGGCACAGAGTCCTTTTAGAAAATTGAATTTAAGACCCTAAATCACTTAGTTTTTAAGAACTGCCAAATCAATGGAAAAAATGTTCAGGAAATCCTAAAGCAGAACTATGATGTGAAGTTCCCAGATATTGTTAAACCACACAGTAGGTAATAACATCACACATCTTTTCTAGCTCTTGTAATATATAGGCGTAATAAAGTACGGAATATTATTAACATTAAATATGATATTGCTTTAGTTGAATTAGGCTGAGTCTTGAGATTATTTTCATCCATCTAGGCAGGTGCAAATGGTATGGGACTTGAGGAGTTAAAGAGAAACATCCAGTAAACTTGGAGCTGTTCATTTGAAAATGACTTATACTCTTGGGCACAATATCTTCTGCAAAACTGAACCTGGCAGAGCATGATACAGTAAAATTTTAGTAATAAATTTCTTTCCTTTTTCAATTTCTCTGCCAGAAATATCAATTCATCAGCCAACAATGAACAAACTAGTGCAGAGTTAGAAAAGCAAGAACTTGCCAATCCTGCCATCTACTGGAAAAATCCTAAACCTGAGTAATTCAGTGTTTCACTTTCTCGAAGATTGGCAGCAGATCCGGTAGCATCCGCAACCCCCCGGGAAAGGAGAGAGTCCCTAGACATCCTGTGGCAGAAATCTGCCTTCCTAGTGGAGAGGTTCCTTGATAACGATATCTGCAGGGACAGGAATGTACAACAGCTGTTTGCAATATATTTGGCTGTCATCAACAAGCCACATCCCAAGGTCCTCACTGAGTTTTTATCCAGTCTCCCACTGATTTCGGTAATAACTTTGCCTGACTAAAGAAAGAATGGAAAATGAGCTAAGGCCTCATTTGGCTAATAGTCAGTTTGGGAACCAAATATACCATTACAAACTGTACATCAGATACATCAAAGTGCTTTACAAGCCCTGCTTAGAAAGAAAATATTAAAAGTATAATCTTTATGAGCTTATTTGTCATTCTTTCATAACCACATTCTCTAAATAAACCTAATCATCACATGGATTCAACTGAAAATCCTCCTCCAGCAAACAACAAGTGCTTTATATAGACAAAAAAGTCTTGAAAACCAGCTTCTTTGTAGTTACTTAGCATGTATTAATATTCCCTCCACAAGGGCTTTCCTTCATTTCTGCTCCCATTCCAGTTTTTCAGAGACCACAAGAGTCAGCCTTAATGAAGATCCAGCTGGGAAAAACAATTCAATCACTTCTAGTAACCCTACTTTAAAAACAAGGTAAGAAGCGTACCTGGGCTATTCAGAGGAAAAAGCAAACCAGTAAGTAATATAATGCCTAGAAAACACTCTGTTAGTCTCTTTAACAATAGTCTCCTTGAAAAAAAAAAAAAAACACTGAAATTCCAGATTTTCCTCTAACTTTCCAAACAACACCAAAGCTGTCCCATAGCTTTACATCAAGTAGCTTCATTATCAGCATTAAAGAAGTGGTTTCTTGTTTGGCCTGAGGCTTTTTTCCCCATAATCTTATGAATCCTCATGACTGTGTCTTCTCAGCAAGAGAAAGGGACTCGGAAAGAGCAAATAAAAACATTTGAAAGGAAGAGACATTAGAGTATGTAAGTATTGCAGAATGCAGGAACTACGCAGAGATTTTTTCGTGATTTTGTCCTTGAAATATTCTGAATCTCCCTCCTACAAATTATTCTAGTAAAATAAAATGACACCAGCAGCCCAGGTGTGTCAGGCTTGGCAAAGGTTACATGTCATGTTTTCTCAAAAGAGGTACCGCTTAGGTGAAAATTAGCTTAGCAGGTTAACAGAAACTACTTTTTTTTTGACAGCTTCTCTATTTTTTCTAATGTGCTCATTTCCGTGTTCTTTTCTCCCACCAAATCATGCCAAGTCAGTATACTTCCAGAAGTTACATTCTTATTGTGCTCAACAGTTCTGGCTATTAAGGGCCTTAGGAAAATATGGTTAAATTACTATTTTTCCTACTGCATTAGTAAGAACAAATCACAAGGGTTTTTTTCTTTCATTTTCCAAAACAATCCATTTCTAGAACAGCAAAAAACCATGGAAAATTTCATCGCCCAAAACCTAATGTTTTAAATTGCATTTGTGTTCAAGAAAAACAGAAGGAAAAGAGAAGATAAAATAGAATTTAAACAGTACCTTCTCAAATATATTGTGTATTTTTTATTTTTTATATTGTTGTTAATCAAATGAAAATCAATGAGAGAATAGTCCTTTACTGGTGTTCTGAGATCACCTTGTAAATTACATAAAATCAGATATTTTACTAAGTTCATAGTAATTTCTGTATTTTTTTCCATTTTGGTTCACTAATTCAGCAACTGAGGACTTAATTAGTAGCACAAAGACAAGGATATCAGACTTCTGTTTATGTCAGGCACAATTACATTCTACTGCAATAGTCAGTAAGGAACAGTGGAAATAATCGTAATTACAAAGGTAGGATATGTAAAAAAAAAGTTTCTCCCTTCAGTTCCACTTGTCCTTCCATATTGTAATTTTTATCACTATATTTCTCATTTCACCATTAGTGCTTTATCTTTAAACAAGGCTAAAGACATAGGGTCAAATTCTTAGCTTTCTTAGCTGATTAGAATAGCTTCATGGTACTACATCATTTTATACCACCGGAGGGTCTATCAAAAGCAGAGGTAAGTCAATGATTTAACTGCATAGATACAAGATGTCAGCTGGGACTGGAGACTCAGTAGCACAAAGGAGTTGCATCTATCAGCAAATGTCATGAATGTCATGTGATTGTTTACTTCTATGTACGTATGAAAACTTAATTCCCTTACAGTAGGCAAAAGTACTATTGATCTGTTCAAATAAATAGCAGCAGTTTTTCCTGAAGCAAACAAACACATGGCATAGTCACATCCATCATTTCTTTGGTAAACTCACTATATTAGGCTTTTCCGCTTGGCAGTAAGTCTTTGAATCAGCAGTAAAATATTTTTAACCCTTTGTGAGAAGTTCTATAGCTGATGAGCATGTAGCCCTACCAAACTAAAAAGGTATTGACTAATCTTAAGAATCTACATAAGAGCATTAAGAAGTCCTGAGCTTGATTCTCCTCTGAACTGTGCCATCTCTAACAGCGTATCTGGAGAACAAAGTCCTCCATGCTGAAAACAGGGAGGACATAATGGAATGGGAAAATAACCTTCTTACTCAGTTGGGTCCACAAGTTTACTTTCTTATTTCAGGACCCCACCAAGTTCTAGTACATCTGTTCCTCTGACTGGAGACAGCCAGGCTGATGCTGACATCCTAGCTTTCATTAAAGCAAGACAGAACATCCTGCAAAAGAAAGGTAAATCCTGCCAAGAAATAGGAAGCCAAACCAAAATCTCCAGTACAGCATTTTAAAGCCAAAATAGCTTTAGTCCACATTTATACTGACGCAAGTGAGAATAATAATACAACTCTGGTTTAAGTTATATTACATTATGTTCTCAGCCGTTCTAAACACTTGAGGTTCTTCACATGTATTTATTTTAGTAGTTCAATGCTGCAGTGTAAAACTATGAAGGCTGTCTGTTCTTCTCAGTCACCACCAGTGAACCTTCTGGGGCATGCATGTCTGTGCAGCTTGCACAGTGTATTTCTTTACACTTAAATGAATGCATTTGAATGTTTCTTGATGATTAAAATACTTCTAAAATTTTCTGTATACATTTTCTTTGAACTATCTGGCCTGTTTTTCAGCTGGTACAAATTTAGCTGTAACAATTGACACCAAATAAAGATTACGCAAATGATTGCACTGTACCCTACCTCATGAGGCAGACTAGCCCACTGTGTCTAGCAGAGTATGCCCTTAACAGGTATTTCACTATATCAAGGTTTAGTGAAACTTTCTGTGAGTATTTGTCACCAGATCAGGTACTGAGAGCAATCACAGGTAGGCAATATAGTTCACTCTACAGTGTAGATAAGTCAAATTGGCAGGAAGCAGAAAGCAATAAATACACAACGGTGGCACTGTAAGGTAGCCTAAAAGTAATTCATCGTGATAAAGAAAAATGACGCATGATTTTCTTTTCTTTTTTTTGGAATAATAGTTCTTAGTGGCAGCAACCAATTAGAAGGAAGATGAAAGCAGTAGTAGTTACTGAAGCAATAACTTTCCATCAGCACTGGAGTGCTGATGACAGCATTATTCAGCAAGCTATCAGCACCTGGCAGATGGTGTTAGCACTGTCACAAAGTGGGGTTTGGTATCACACTGCTTATCAGAAAACTGTCAGGTAAACACACAGTGGCTAAAAAAACAGCCTCCCTACACTCGTCCAAAGCAAACACTTAACACATTTAGGCTTTGGGATTCCTTTTGTCTTTATTTAGAAAAGCTGTTGTCAGGTTTCTTCTGCAAATGTAATTAAGTTGAATTTATAGGCAGCTCACCAGAAGAAAGCTAGAGATAAGTGTCTTACAACAAACATTTCAGGCCTTTAGAAGGTCCAAATCTGACTCATTCTGTGAAGTACAGTAATCTAACTAAGAAGAGCACCTCTTGTCCTGTGATCATCTCCTAAATCATACCCTATTAGGAATGTATCTCTCAAATGCCTTTTCCACACTGATTGTTTTTCAGCCACAGGCTATTACCTAGGATCATCCATCAGTTTCAGAAGGGACTAGGCATTATCAACATTGACAACTATTAGACCCCAAGTTATAAAAGGTATTCGTGCAGAACAAAGGACAGTCAACACTTTTAAAATTGTTCTGAGGTTCAGTTAGTCAAGATGAGCTACATGTTGCCCTAAGTAGCTGAAAAGGAATGGAGTAGCACTTGGTCATCCTGCAGTGCAGGGCTGGATGACTCAACCAATCACTAAGCATAGGCAGCGGCACAAAAAGTAAAGAGGCTTCTTAAGTACAACCGGCCTATTACACACGTGTGGGGACCTGATGTGTCATAGATAAGAGACAGCTCAGCAGCAAGTTCTGAGAAGGATTTGGAGTCAACCTGGCAGATAAAAGAAGGCTTTTCTTCCCTGACTGCTTGTGAGGAAAAAGAAAACCTCCCAGATTTGAGGGATAGAGCCACTGATAGCAGGAACCGTTGATCAAAAAAAGTTTGTGAATTCTAATTTAGCAAGATGCAGGAGGGTAAAATCTATGGATTAGTACTACTAAGGAAGTACTTTGTGCTTCAGCACCATAGTGAAACCTGAGGACATTTATGAGGTGCAGTGGTAGCCTTTCTAACTGGAAGAAGAAAATGGGCTGAGAGACTCCACTATTCCCATATCTGCGATAGTGTTATGTGTTCCCTTTTCCGGTGAACACATCACTTCGCTCTTACCCGACTTGTTTCTAGACTAAAAGGAGACAAGAGACATGGTAACTGCTGTGGTGTTTGTGCATCGTTGGCTATATGGAGTTTCTGATAACAGTTGCATCCAAAGCAAAGGAGAACTGGAGGGTTTTCTTTTTGGGGGTGGGGATGGGGACTTGGTTTTGTTTATAAAGAAAAACTATCAGACGTACAGTAGAGTTAAGCAGAGGGGAAGAGTATAAGAAGAAGGAATGTATTCTGTATACTTTGGGGGAAAAAATTACGTGTTATCAGTCTCACACAGAACATTTCCTCAATAAATTTCAAACGTATACAAAATAAACCAGAGAGAAATTATCTGCCCAGAGCCACTAAGCTGAGTCAGACAGCTTCATATAGAAGCTAAGTGTGCTGAGTCCCAGTCCAGTCCCCTGTTGTCTCCTTCCCAAACTCTCTTCAACTGAGATGTTCAATAAGCATTTCTGCATTTGCACACAAATGTATTCACTCCCTGAATTATTATTATACACAGAGTACCCTGCAGGAAACAGCATGAGAAAGCATGGGTTCAGCCAAACCAAAGTCTGCTAGACCTAAAAAATATCAACATACTTACTGCTCTTTATTGATCCTGACCCTTTCAAAGTGTTGTATCAGTATCTTAGAAGCAAACCGAGGGCCCCACTTTACATTAGCTGGGGGGGGGGGGAGTAGGGGAAAGGATAAATGTGTGCAGAAGCCAATGGAGTGGAAAATATGTTTCATAAACAGAAAGCATGGGAATGCTCAATATCCTTAGTGACAGTAATGCAGGGGAGAGAATGAGAGGTCTCAGTGAAGATTACCTCAGGGTTTGTAAGTCGTTACCATTCGCTTTCTAAACAGAGTGGAATTAAAGCAGGTACATTCACAGGGGCTTGCTGGGATTGTTAAAGCATTGTAATAACTACATTGGCAAGCTTTTTACAAAGGGCTACTCTGCAAACATGCTTTTGTTGCCTTGTTCAGTCTTGAAGTAGAGAAATGAAATGGCAGAACAGTAGATGAATTTTTTTTTTTGTCTTAAAAGTTTTAATTTAAAAGATCTTTTTTTTTCCTTTCTTTTGTTTTGTGTTTCTGAAGTTCGTTGTAAAACTGACAACACAACCTGAAATAGAGTCTAATGCATTCTTTATCTCTTTTCAGGCTTGGGGAACAAATGAAATTCTTGTTGCAGTCCACTATTTCCTTTTAGAAACAGTTAAAGACATTTACTCTTTCCCTTCCTCTTCTGTTTAGAAACAGGTATGAATAAGTACTTTATATGTACAGGTTTAATTGGTAAAGGTATGGAAAGGATTTTTCTTTGACAGCAAAATCCATTTCCCCGGGGAATGATATTTGAATATTTGCATTCAGTATCTTCAGCTTGCATTAAGATTAAGCAAAACTAAAACAACCAACCAGGTGTTTGCCAAATATGTTTGCTTATTGAGAATTCATTGTATGTTTTCTAAATGTTAAAATTATCTGATGTATTAATGCTCTTCTACATCTTTAATCTGGGGAACACTTATTACTACTGATGGTAGTTTTGTTTGCACCAATTTGCATAACGCTTTATTAATTACATCTAGTTGGCATCCAGAAATGTCTGTGCAAAAATAGTAGTTATCATCTGAGTCACAAAATATATAAAATTTCATTTGAGACCTTTTGCAATTTTTTATTTTTTCCCCAAGGAATAGTAGTTTTCATATCAGATTATTAGAATACTGAGATTGCATTGTAATATCAAAATTTCCCAAATGTTTTCTTCATTGGAATACATTAAATGTTGTGCAAAATATACACCCTCCCAGAATATACCGGTTTCAGAAGAAACAATGACACTTAATAGGCTTAAAGTAAAACAGGGCAAATATTGTAAAACACAAATTAGATGTGAACATTTAAATGCAGTCATATCTTATATACAATGTAAGTTCACTGTTGACTCGGTACTACTTTATTGCATAATATCTGATTATGCAACAACTTATTTTACACATCAGACTAAAACAAATCAAAAAATGCAATGCAAAGTAGAGTCTGTTTCTCCGAGATATACATACTTCCAGATCAAAGCCATAATTTTTCATGCTAGTGATAAGCTTATAGTCATGCATTTGGAAGAGTTTGGGTTGTTCACATGAAAATACAACAATATATTGGCAGAAGTCACATATCATTCTCAAGGATGTCTATTTCTTTAAGTTGTTGATACTTAATTCTGAGACACATTCATAATTATTCAGAAGTACATGGTGAATTCGTATGTTCAAACCTACAGAAGATATATGTTTATCAAATTAACAAATAAGATACAATCAATTAAGACATATTAAAGTTATGCTTTTTTCTGCATGTTAATTTTCTGTAAAAGTCAGCACAGCTACCACATAAATTGGTAAACTTTATGCAGAATTCAGGATGTACAAGGTGAGATAAAGGTCAGATCTACTGTTGCTTTGGGAAGAGAGAGTTCAAGGATTTGGTCAGAGGTGGGAAAATCCACAGGTCTTCCCCCTTTTGTATGTCTGCTTTTTTGGAGATTATATTAAAATGTCCTTTTCTGCCGGAATCTTTATCTGTCTGTCTTTATTTTTCTTCTTCTTACTCTGTTATATATAAACACGGTATTAAATGTACACTGAATTAATGTTTATACAGCTTTGTTGAGGAGAGCAGGGCCACCATCCTGTCTCCATCCAACCCAGCTAGCTGGAGAAGAGCCAGAGGTTCCAAACCGTTGCTGGGTGAAGCAGCTGTCTTTTTCAGATTTCAGTAAAATCCCCATTACGGTGAATTTATTTGAAGGTGGCCAAAAAAGAATTACCGGTACAACAGCTCATTTCTTTTGACATTGAAGCATTTTCAATAGCTTTCAGTAACCAGTTAAGAGAAGGAACTCAGCGCTATCCTGGTATGATCTATGTGACACTGCTACTACTTGATGATTGCATATTCAGTGTTTTGTTCTCAGTTTGCCACACATCTAACTCACAGAAAGAAAAGATTGCTTGCGCTCCTGTTTTAAAATTATCTAGCCTTTTTTTACAATGTTGTAAAGTTGGTGTGAAATTCAATCACTATCAACAAATACCTGATTGGCAGAATGGTGTGAGATTAAGATTATACCAAACACGTAAGAAGAGCTTGGACAACAGTGCATCCAATAATAGAAAACTCTATAAATATATAAAACCATATAAATAAATATAAATGTTTTCTTGCTTCTTTTGGAAATTTTCATAATATCATGTGGACAGAAAAGATTGTTCATTCAGTACATAATAGTCTTAAGAAGTAAAGCATACACTTTTTTAAAAAACTGCCTCCGTTCTTCAAAGGTTGCCTCTTGGGTTCATAGGAAAATTCAGGTTGGAAAGGACCTCAGCAGGTCTTTATCTCACCTCTTGCTCAAAACAGCATCAGCCATGAGATCAAACCAAGCCGCTGAGGGCTTTGTTCAGTCTGGTCTTGAAAACCTCCAAGGGTGGAGACTGCATACTCTTTCTAAGCAATCTGTTTCAATGCTTGACTGTCCTCATCGTTAAAAAGTTTTTCCTTATGTCCAGTCTGAACTTTTCTTTTTTGCCCACTGTCTTTCTTCCTCTCACAAGTCACGCTGCCAAAAGCCTGGCTACGTCTTCCTGATGGCGTTCTCACTGGGTTTCCTCTCTAAGTCTTCTTGTCTTCAAGAAAGCATTTATTGCTTCAAGAAAGTTTGGTTGGCCACAGATGAACAAAGTTACTTGTTTTAATAATCTATCTTCATATAATTTCTAGATTAATTTGAAATAACCCAAGCATTTACCACACTGAAGAAACAATCAGAGGCCCACATTTATAATGGTCTTGACTCCTGCCTGTAAAACAGTATTGCTAAGCACAGAGATTCTCGTGCATGTCTGACTCCTGTCTATTCACCGTGATATCTAGCTGCTGGTTGGTTAAATGTTTATATGGTAAATACAATTTATTTTTTATCTCCAACCAGAATAAATCCAAATATCTTTTTGGTGGAGATTTCTTGGGGAAGTAGCTCTACAGTACTAGATGTCATACAGATATTTCCAGGATTAATTTATGCCCGACATTGTAGATCATCTCATCTCTTACTTCAAGGCATTTCCAATCCTTCTATACAGTTTATTTCAGGAGAAGATAGACATCCTCTGGTCTCCTACAGCAACATAGCTTCTGGGAGGGTCAGGATATGACCCAGACTTACAATAAAGGCCAAAGGGTCTGTTCTCATTTATGCTGAATCTGCCAGGGTTCTATACACAGTCTGGAACTACACCCTTGAGCTCACCAGCTTTTGGCTTGGACATTTGTCTCCATTTTCGTCACTTTCTGGCCACTGCAACTTTCCAGAGAGCTCCAAGGAGAAAATGACATAACCTTATGTTGAGTTTCTCTTGCTTGGAAGATGGACATGCCTAATTCAATCTCCCTTTTAACTCCTGTGTTTTTTATGAAAGAGGCTTTGAAGTGGAATAATGAGGTTCACACATGTAACAGTGTAAGTATATTTTGTAATATCTTCTCAACAAAAGATTTTATTGTTCTTACCTGGTTTAATCAATCACAGGATGCAAGTGTTTTATATCAATAGTATAAACTGAGAGCACTTCAATGTAATAAAATATTAAGATCCTGTAAAAGTTGCCTGTACCAAATACCCAGCTGGTGAATATGGATGCCAACAAGATGAAAATCTGGGAATGCCTAGTTACATATAGCATGTTTGGTGGCTCTGTATAGAATTTGTTTGTCTTTTCAAAGTCCATTTTTAATAACCACAACAATCGAACTTCTGTGTTTAGATGATTTCACATGAATCACTTTTATTGTTGTGTAAATCAATGTTAAACGATCTTATTCTAGTATTTTTTTCTGTTTCGTTTCCTGCAATGTTTGCTTTGAAACCTCACCAATAAGGCAAGCAATGTAAACTAGATATTTATCGTAATTACTATCATGCCTTGATTTGACACCACCACAATAAAATAGAAGACTTTCGACTAAAACTTTGTTTTCCCTTCCCCTTAAGAGAAATCTCAGGGGCTGCACCTGAGATTTTCTAATGGTTATTTTCTGTTAATTTTTTTGGGCAGCTGAGGTGCTTCATTTGACACAAACAGTGAACTAAACAAATACTTGCATTTGTAGACCAACAGTGGATTTACCCAAGTGTATTTATATACATAAAGAACAGAAACAACAAGGTCTACCTCCAATACAATAACTACAGAATTGAAGGAAACATTTTTTTTCATGGAATCTGTCTGAGAAAAATACTATTGAAATCTTGGAACTCTTTATAACTTTTATCTGAAAATGCTTCATGTTTTCATCATGTAAGTGTGAATCAGGAAGTCAAAATGATTGGTTTAAATTTGGAGTGAGAACAAAATCAGAAGTAGAAAATTGCCAGATGCCAGTGTCATGACTGAAGAAATGCAATGTTACTGTTATTTATATTTAACATGGTTCTAAAATACTTTCCTTAACTCTTCTCTGAAGTGCAGGGTTTAAAAGTCATTCAAGGAGCAAAGCAAATTCAAAACAATTCAGTATTTCAGTATTGCATAGCCTGTGGAAGAATGGGTGCCTGGATCTTTGCATTCAGTTTGTCATCTAGTTCTGTACAGAGCCATTTCTTCCAGAAAAACTAGTCCAAAAATTCACTCCTCATCAGAAATTTGACAATGACAGGATCAGCCAAGGTATCTTTGAACCATTGAATTACTTATTTTAGAAATAGCTTATTTGTGTCTATGTAAATTATACTCCTACTGATCACAACGGTACTTTTTCTGACTTTTGAAATACAGAGTGAGGAAACCATGTCAGTTATTTTTGGCCTACCTTTTATTTAGCATCTGTCCATGTTTAAGAATTGTTAGGGACTGTAACAACAATAGGTGAAGCAACTGGAGAAGCCTGAATCCTTTGATATGCTCCAGGTAATACATGTAAAGTGATTCATTGTCTTGATTGTAGACCAGGATGTCATTTTGGTATCTGTCCTTTCCAGAACAGCTCAGATTTTCTCTGGGAAAAGCTGGATCCTACTGGGTCAGTCACATATTACAATAGCAGTGAGGGAGGAAGATATGATAAGTGAAGGAATAATCAAGGAGGTTCTTCTTTTCGTGGCAAGACATAACTTCTAGGCTACAGAATCTTGTTTTGTTTTATTCTTATGTTGCAACCTGACACTAGGGGGAAAAAAACCTTTGCAAACAGAATATTGATGATTTCTGTAACGTAAAATATATAGGTACATATTTCTGTAGCTTTTCCATGGGAGTAAATATGGTGGCATCAGCTACTTACAGACTGTCGTCTTTTACATTTTCAGAGCACACTACTCTGCTCACCTGTACGGAACTGTGCATGTTTATGAAGATACTTTCTTAAACATGTGCTTCGTGATTTTGCCCTTGCATTTATCTGTAAGGTCATTCAGTTATAAAGTGGTTCATCTCTAACTGCATATTTACTCTCCAGTTTCTTGTACACATACAATTGATTTTTTTTTTTTTGCATCTTTCTGCAGAAACACTGCTTTCTACTTCAGCCCCAGGACACATCACATATTCCATGTATCTATCTCTTGAAGTTCTCTCCAGCTGTTTGTTATATTACCTATTAATTGATTTTTTTTTCATTTTTTTTAAATGCTTTTCAAATAATAGTCGTGGTAAAGATGATAACAGCTTCTCTGGAAGTTGATTAGAAATCATTTCACTTGGTCAAGCAAATAGGATACACATTTAATGTTGAAGTGCTTTAAGTAGGAATATCTAAAGTATAGAAGTAAACACACGTTGACAATTTTAGTGACTCAATTCACAAAAACCTCAGAAAATTAAGATCCTAAAAGTAAGCCTAAGCGGACATTTTTTCTTAAGGCATAATTTAGACTGCCAAGTTTAGCAGCTGGAATGCTTTGTGGAACTGAACTGAACAGAACAGAAAAGGACATAAAAGAGGTTTAGGGCTGTATTGAGTGCTCTTTAGTGCTATATCACTTATAACTTAATTAATAGTTTCATACCCTTAGTTGTGAAACCCACTTCAACTGTGGGAATTTGTCTCAGCCCAGTTATGCACACGTGTTTGCATCCATTCCAGAAAACCAGTAGGCTAGCATTCTCTTGGACTGGTAGACATAGGTCCTATAAACTACAACATGACAAACATCTGGATCTCTCATGAGAGACAGCCCTGCTAGTGTAACAGGCAGTTGTGCAACATCCCAGGCTTGTCTACCCATAATATTTCACAAGGCATGGAACAACAAGCTGTACCTTTTAATTATGGAAATCAGATGCAAGAGAGAACTTCTTGTTAGAAACTCTGAAAGTAATTGTCATCTTAGCACAGACCAAGAAAAGGCCTTCCATCAGTGATAAGTAAGTTGGACATCTCAGTTGCTTCAGATCAGTTTGGTTCACAATGTTATTGCAGTGCTTGGTAATATCAATGCCACTATAGCTTCTATCTCCCAAATGTTTCACTTCAGCCAAAAAGAAATGCCGGAGCACCAAGGCTCTGAGTCCTTGCACATTGCGCTTCTCTACTGAAATCTTTCTCTTCCCCAATAACAGCAATGGAGTGGTCCCAGACAAAAGCCAAGATGTTCTTCTGGGAGTTCTCCACAATACTTTTCACTTTTCAGAGTGACAAGTAGCCTTCTGCTGCCAGTCAGTCATCCTCTTCTGGGTGGAGATGGCTGGCCCAAGGCTAGGAGCACAGTTCAAATGGCAAGTACAGGGGTTTTCCCAGATACGGGTATGAATGAAACCATTTTTTCAGTCTTTTTCTCTGACCACTACCCATTGTTTGAAGGATGGTGAAAAACAACCTGAATACTAAGCAAAGGAGGGATATCTGTATCCAGAACATTTTAATGGGAAGGGAGCTTAATAACAAAATTGCAGCTGCAGCCACATGGCCTTCTTGCTCTGTGTGTGTTTTCTTTCAGAAGCAGTGTGGCATAGATGACACTAGCCATAAAGCTCTTCCTACAGAAAAATATGCAAGCCCAGCTCATTTCCAGTGCATGACAATCATTAAGGCTCCCATGAGTGAAGCTCTGATACTTTTTTAGCTAACGATTAACCTTAAGCCCTCCTTCCACCTCATGCATTTGGATTAAAAGGGCAATACGGAGACTGAAAGCAGTAGGCATGAGTAGTTCATTCCCTAACTCTATGGACTAAAGGGAGGAGTCATCTGACAAAGAATTCAGGAGTGGCAGGCCAGGTAGTGAGGGGACTGATCTTATTAGGGTTAGAAAAGAAAGAGAAGGTCTGTCTTGTGACCAGGCTGAATTCAGGATGTTTGTGAGCTTCATCATGCTGCTTTCACTGGTGCCAGCAATCTTTGTATGGTACAGACGGCAGCTATTGACTTTACCATTTATTCAGCTCCGTACCCTTCTTTGTTCTGGGGAGTCTGCTGTAATTAGAGAGTGTATAGTGTTTTCTTGTACAGAAGTCTAGTGTTTAGAGTAAGGCTTTACTTGTCAAGACTTTAAGAGTCTATCCGTGACTCTATATTCATATGACCCTTGGTAAGTCATTCAACTACAGTTTTACTTCAGCTTCCCAGCCTGGAAAACAATACCCATCTCAGAGGGCTTGTATCAGGCTTCATTCATTTGATTGAGATCTTTGGATAAAAGTTATTTTAACAGGAAAAAAAAAACTATGATTCACATTCTTATTAAGCCATAAATGCTCTCCTTTTATTTTGGATAGAGAAAAGATGTGGAGGGATAAAATTTGCCTGTTTTAGTCTCATTTTGTATAAGCCTGATACTCTATGTTCTGTTAAAAAAATCTCCGGGGCAGTAGCTGGGAACATGGGTGTGTGATTCCTGGGTGTCCTGGGTAGCACACATCTTGGGACATAACCTATTAAGTACTGAGCAGGGACTGGCAGCAGCAGAGCAGCAGCATGCCCCTCCTCACCATACACAACCGGCAGATCAGCTGGACTCCGCTGCTGGTACTGGGGTATCTCTTTTACCTCCTCCTGGGCGCTACGGTGTTCCAGCTGCTGGAGAAGCAGGCAGAGACCCACTTTCGGGACCAGTTCCAGCTGGAGAAGCTCAAGTTTCTGCAGAACTACACATGCTTGGACAGGCAAGCCCTGGAGCAGTTTGTACAGGTAAGAGGAACAGGCTCCCATTATTTTGGCTCAAGCATTATTTTGGTTAGAAGAAATTATACTGTTGTGGCCAAGCATGTCATAAATTGATCTGCTGTCCATGACATTAAAGGACTAACTGTACAAGAGAAAGGCAGAGGTTTCTCAAGCCCATTCACATACCTCTTTATCTTGATCTATCGCACTTCTTTCTTTTCCCAGTCATGAACTCCCAAAATATGCAAATCTGCCGAGGCACCTTTGTTCTACCTTGCAATAATTTCAACTTCATGGTTTTCAGCTCTCTCATTAATTACTACACAGGAATTATGCATGGGGACAAAAAACTTGAATCAAACCTACAAAAAGTAGGTTGCCCTTCCAAGGTTTTCCAGTCCAAACCTGTGCAAATTCTGCCCTTCTTTTGTACTAGAAATTGTCTACTGCCTTTGAAGGTGGTCCTGCACTTCCAGGTCTCTAAAGAAAAGATAAAGTCAACCATCATGAACTGGGTTATCTGTCAACCATCATGAACTGTGTTATCTATCACTTATAAGAAGAGATAAAGGGCTCTTGTTCAATATGTGTTGTTCGTTAATGACATCCTCAATTACATTTTAATCTGTTCCTCAAAACTGGCTGAAGATAAATTACTAGACCTTTCTTGGTATTATTATAGACATATTCTAGTATTGCTAGAACTTGACAGAAATCCTTGAACTACCACTTTCTTGTGCTCAAAATTTATCCAGTTGCAGAGCTGGATGCCTAAACAGTTTGAACTCTTTCTATCATGTCATTAAACCTGATAGAAACTCTAACCATGCTGCAAGTTTGCACTGTCCGAGTCAGAGGACTTCCACGAAGGTATATGCTTTTGATCAACAAAAAGGCAGATCTTGTAAATGGATTTCAGCAAACAGTGAAGTTCAGATCAGAAAGGGAAGAGAAGGTGCCTGAACCTCTGTCTACAAGGAAAATGTTCTGATTACTAATACTGCGATATATTTCTTGTGGAACATTTGGCATTGGCCAGAAAATGACTAGAGTTTTCAAGAACTTACATGCCTAAAAACATGTCTGTTTTTTTCAGCTTCACCAGTTGGTGGTATTACCTGTCTTTCCCTTATCTTTGTGATAATGATTGTAGAGGAGAAAACCCTGATTCTCATTCTAAACCAAATTGGGATACTTCATAGGATTGAAAGGTTTAGTTAAATCTCCGGTAACCTAGAAACCTTAGGGAGGGTTCACACACGTCCAGATTCTCCTCTCTCTGGCTCCAGCGAAGCTTCCTTAGCACTGCCGCGCCACTTGGAGAATCACATTTTGCTGTGTCTCTGCTGAATTACATACAATTATTTCACTTGTAAGCTGTTCCAGACAAAACCGGCTGAGGGCACCAAATTATCATCTACAATGCAGCAAGCTTCCAAGTACTTAGACTTGATAGTCCTCAAGGTAAATGTAAGTGCAGGTGCCCCCTGAGTCACCTGTCACTTAGAGATCTCTTAAGAAATTTATCCAACTCTTACTAATAGTAGGGAATAGAAATCTTTCCATATTAAATCTCTAACTCTAAAACTAATGCAGGGAAGCCATCATCTCTCTGTACGTTTTAACTATATGGTTAAGGAGGCCTGTTCATCATGTCAGAAGTTCCAGTCTGAAAAGTTACAGTATTCAGGCTGTGGTGAAACACAGTCGCTACATTCAGTCTGCTCAGCTGACAAGTATAAGGTATCTTGTCTTATTGCCAGTTCTTTAAACCTAAATCTTGGAATCTAAGAATCAACTCAGGTTTCTTTTTGCTTATCCATTATCACTAATAATAGAGTTACCACTTATAATTCATTAACTTTTGACTTGATTGTGCATGAAGCAAATTCTTGCAATTCCATGTCCATAAACTGCATTGGCTGTGCTTGGCTAAAACTGCCTAGCTGAGAGGTGGCCCTGAGCTGCAGCTCCCAAGCTGAACAGCCTGGAGCTTTGGGAAAGTGCAAATCCAAACTCTGCGATCTAATGTGTCTCTGGTAAACACACTTTGGTCAGGAAATTATGCCATTCTGACAGCATAACTGAGAAGCAGATTCATTGAGAAGGAGGTACCTTTTTTAAGTCCCTGTTTTGATTATGTCCATACTTTTTCAGCCTCAAAGGAACTGATATAAACATAGATCAAGAGGACCAAATCCTTGTCTATGACCACAAGTGGCTGCAGTGTGGGTTGGCAGGGGGACAGGAGCAAAAATGGCAGGCAGTTTTTATTCTCTCCACATCCTACTATAGCTTTATATAGGCTTCATACTCTTACTGTAAATTATAGCACATTGTTTTTACCTACTGGCTACTTCTTCTCCCAAAGGCAACAGCTAATGTTCACCAACCATTCAACAGCAGCTCTGTTTGCACTCCAGCCATAACTGTTACCTGAGCTGTAGATGGAAAGGAACTAGGAACCATTATAACTGTACTACATGAACCTGTTTGTTTAGGAACGATTCTCCTGGGCACCAGGATGCCATTTGTTTCATGAGGTTGCACTTAAAAGCAACGATCATACCAAGAAATCTGCTCTTGTCAGACTTCGTCTGAAGTGTTCAATGTTCACCATTGCCTTACTCTTCCATGTTGGCTTTCATGATGTAAATGTAGCTCCTCTGAACTCTTGTGCATTGAAATGGATAGAACTGACAAATGTTCCTTACAGGGGTGAATTAAACCTGTGATTATTTTAGCCATTTCAAAAGACTCACACCTCAGTAGCTTCTGTGTGTTCCTTCTAACCAGCAAATAAAATAGTCAGCTCTAGATAATTTGATGTGTTGAACTCTTCCCATTCTAAGAACAGGCTTTCAATGGATAATGTAAAGTGCTTTGTCATATTGAAATGAAACTCTGCTGACACTTCAATCATGAGATCATGTGTGACGATGCCTACCAACCCTATCTGATGGACTTGACCAATGCTGTAGGTTTTTTTACTGAAGGAACATTTTTACTGGAACGTTAGCTATTAAACTTAGGATACTCAACCTGCCAGCACAGATCAGCTAATATTGCAGAACCTATGCAAAATCAGATACCTTGTAGTGGGTGTGTTCATCAGATAAACAATCCTTCTGGCAGTGGTCAGCATTTGAATCAAGAAAGAATATCTTCTTTGTTCTCATATGCCTGAAGCCAACTAAAGCTGGGGTTGCTGTTGAATCCTACTCATGTCTTGCATCATACAAAAGTCTCTAGAAGAGATGAACAAATAATTCATTCAGGCATTTGGCAAAATGATGAAGGCTGTGACCTGGACCTCAAAATTGGTATGTAACAAACAAGGGGATTCTTGAAACCCCAGACACTGAGCAGAGGGTAACCAGTCTCCTTCAGAGAAATTCTCGAGGAGAACAAATGAACACAATCTTCACTAAGGCAGCTAACAAGATATTTGATGCATAAATAGGAGCAGCATTTCTTTTGCACATGGTAGTTTTGGTCATCTGGTAAGAGCTATGTGCAATAGCAGAGCATATTTCATTAGCTAATCTTTCAGATTTGGAGAAGCCTAATTCATTGAAATATTAATTCATTGAAAATTATTGGGAAGTCATAGCCAAAGATAGTAATTCATCCTCACTAGTACTTACATGGAGGCAACAGAAATGAGCATGTTCCCAATGCCCCTCCCCACAAACACAACCATACATTTACACATGCCCAAATTAAAAACTGGAATGAGATGACTACACTAGGGAAAGAGGGAAGAGGAGCTGCCTTTATTTTTTATGGCATAACTTCACTTTCTTTTCCCAGTTTGATCACTTTGGGGACTCCCTCCACTCCCTTCCCCCTAGCCTTCAACTACTTACGGAACATATCCTACTTCAATGGCCAGTTCTCCAGTGACAAGAGTTCCTGGCCAGCTCTATTTCCAAGTTTTGCCATGTCAGCACAAGGCCATTTTAGTCAAACTCTACCCTGTTATCTACACTGTTTATTGCTCTGCTTGCTTAAGATGGAAAGCAATATTTACTTCTCTCTTTTTTTCTGACATTCTTCCTGATTTGGTCTAATGGGTTGCTCATCTTTGCTCCTTTGACCTCTTCTGCCTCAGGTCCTCATGGAAGCATGGGAAAAAGGGGTCAACCCAGAAGGAAACTCTACGAATCCCAGTAACTGGGACTTCAGCAACTCCTTCTTTTTTGCAGGAACTGTTGTCACTACTATAGGTGAGGTACTCTCTTTCTTTATAAATTGGGGTTTCCTCCAGCTGTCCTGTAAAGCCCCCAGAAATGTGCAATTGGTGGACTGAATACACCTCCAAGACAATCTTGACTACTACTATGTGTTACAGTTTTCTATTGGTTTCCAGTTATACCTGTTATTCTTGTGTATCCAGCATATTACACCAGCAAAAATGCTGGGTGCCTACTTGGTACATGCAATATCATTTTGCACATGCACAGCACATCTTGAGGTTGCTTTGAAGCACTCAGTTGCACTCACCACAAAATCAGAGACCTATAGAAAATTACAATACTCTTTAACAGTAATATTTTTCATGTTAAATTTTCTGTTAGTAATAGAGAATGCACAGGGCTCTATCATAAGCTATGGCAATTTGTAGGCAGGTTTAACTGCAGAAAGTCGTAGGTCCACAAGTTCCTGAAGCTTAATGTAGTTGAGCTTCCAAGCCTAGGAACTTCCCATGATGGCCTGCAGCCTGACTGTAAAGCCTTTTCATGTAGCTCTTTTCTTCTTTTTTTCCAGGTTATGGTAACCTGTCCCCCAGCACAGTGGCAGGGCAGATCTTCTGCGTGTTTTATGCCTTATTCGGAGTGCCCCTCAACCTGGCCTTCCTTAATCAGTTGGGGAAAGGCCTCAATGCTCATCTGATTACCCTGGAAAGATGGGTGCAAAAGCCAGGCCGTGCCCAGGTACAGTGTCAATCTATAATTTATTTCCACTATTTTAAAACTAATTAAAGTTCTTTTCTCAGGTAGGTACTGATGCTGCTAAATTAGGTTTCCTTGTGTGTGCCTACATTTTTCTGAACCACAGCAATTACGTGGCCCTCTATATCAGAAAATTGATATACTTTGTTTATCTAAGATAACTATAAAGCAATTTGCTTTTGCTTCAGGGACTGTAGATTTGCCTTTTTAAAACCTAACTCAGCAAAACTGTTAAGCAAGCATGGCCTCAATTTTGAGCAGGGTCCTTAAGCACTGGTGACCTTAGCAGAATACATGGACATACACACATTGCTCAATCAAGCTCTTATTATCTAGCGTATGCTGACATCTATCCAGAATCTAGCTCTACACTGTGCAAAGACAACTCGTTTTTATTGGTCTGCTAATCTGCCTTGAATTACCTTCCCTGATTGTGCCAACAATTTAGCACTTCCTTCCTTTTCTTTTCTTGAAATGTAAATAAATACTCCTTCTCCTTAGTTATAGTTAGTTACAGTTATAACTTAGTTATAGTTATATATAGGTGAGTCATTGAACTAGTCCAGATGTACTCATCTATTAGGTGAGTCATTGAACTAGTCCAGATGTATTGGAATAAGGGAAGCACTGATAATAGAAAATACATGAAGGTCATTTATAACAAAGTTAGTGCATGTTTCTGAGTAAAGGTTCAATGTATTGACCCCTTTAGGGAAAAGGGAAATTAGATATGTTAGATATGTTGAAACATTTCAGAGTTCTGGCACAAGTTTTTTTTCTCTTTTTCATTTGTAAAATGTCTGAGTCACTGCATTCTTTACTTACACTGGTAAAACTATAAAGGTACTGTCAAATGCAGACTTGGTTTATATGAGCAAGAAGTTCTTTAGCTGCATAACCTATGTCTCTTCTCCAAATACATGCAGCTCTACCACCAGAAGGATTTTCATGCTAGTATGGCCGCATCTTTCCTGAGATTTCTAATAGCATCTCAGGGATGTGAACTTTTTTTTTCCCACTCCTGAATTAACACCTCATTTCTGGCAGAACTCCTATGATCAGACAAAGCTTTGGAGCTGTATCTGCTTGTTCACGCTGAAAAGCTTCTTCCAGGAAGTTGGTTCATGTCCTTTTAAACACAGTTTAGTCATGCTTTGGGAAATTAATTACAATCAGTTCTTCTTCATTCCTGACTTACTGTTTTAGGTTTGTACCAGAAAGTTGTTAAAAGCTGGGGTAAAAAGCAATATTGTGCATTTCAGGATAAAATTTTATGCAAACTTTATTATCTATTTAAATGCTATCACACTTCTGGAAAGAACTAAATGGGAACAGATATCAACTATAACCATGTCAATCAGTAATTCTCAAAGTGCTTTGCAAATGAGGTAAGTATTATTGTACAGCTGGAGAGACATGGTACATAATATAGAAGTGATTTGTCAAAGTCACCCACTAGGCTCACGCCAAGTTTCTCAAGCTCAGCGGAGTATTTTATATGTGAGATAATACAGAGAGAGAAAGAAAAACATGATACCTGGACCTTCTACCTTATAAACAGTGGTTTGGCTTTTCATCCAGTCACAATAGGCACATGCATAGAAAATCATACTCTGGTTTGAATGCCCTTGAGGGCATTTTTAAACAATTGCAAAGACTTTGCATCAGCCCACACATCACTAGTCAAAAGTTCACCCGAGTGTGCTCCCTGGAAGTCCATGAGTCCCTGATCCTCAACCTAAACTCCTAAAATCCCCTGTGACGACCCATCCACGGACCATTCTGTGTACCAACCTATTGTGGCCACATAAGCTGTAACTTATCTCCCAGAAGGTAGACGTTTGTACTGAGTGAGAGACCAGATCTGCCCTGTGCTGACAGAAAACAGTTCTGCTCTGAATGCTTCTAAGTTAAAAATAAAAGCAGGCAAACTGACTTAACTTAGATTTCATCCAAACATATTTTTGGCTGAGCTCTTGCAAGCCACCTTATAAATCTTTGGAAGCAGTCAAGGTGAAGAGAACCCTAATTTGTTCTTGCCAATCTTTGTATCATGAGTTATGCAATACTTGGTGATTTTCCTCAAAGATAAGAGCCAATTGATTACGAGAGCATCTCCACTTGAATTGAAATTGTAAAGTGAGTATTTCATTCCTATGGTTGCCATAATAAGTTTGAAAATATGACTTGAACATACTTAAAAACTCGTTGCAAAAAGCTTTTAAAAAGTCCTCCTTTTCCTAATTTTGAGATTTTTTGGATTCATGATTAGGTAGAGTATCTATGTGCAGGGTAAACAGAGAGGTCGTCCTGGAGTGCATGGAAGCATTGGTTTATCCTTCCTTTTTTGGACATTGCTCCCAGCTGGAGTGGGTTTGTGATTCAAGAGCAAAACAGACCCAGCAATTTCCACTAGACAACTGCTCAGTGCTGTTAGCTGCCATCTTCCTTTTATCTTTCAGGTGGTTCAAACACTGGCAGTGGCCATCTTCCTGACCACTGGGACCTTGCTTTTTCTAGTGTTCCCACCACTGGTCTTCAGTTACGTAGAAGGCTGGAGCTACGGAGAAGGCTTTTACTTCACCTTCATCACCCTGAGCACCATTGGATTTGGGGACTATGTAGTAGGTAATAAAGAAGGTGAACTGGATTGAGCTTTTTTGAAATTAGTTACTTTAGTATAAAGCTAAAAACAGAAAGCATAGATACCCATTCCACTATAAATCTGGTACAAGAGCGAGCTGAGCCAGACTGGCAATAATGAGCTAATGTATTATATGACATGGGCATTTTTCTCTTGGCAGCTAAGCTGAGAGTCACCAAACTCATTTCACATATGCCACTGAACACCCATTCAACAGTGACTATGTCCAAGCTGGTACGAATGTGATCCATGAGTGACAGGTGGAATATAAATGAAACCTCTTTCTCAGTATTAAGCCTTTGAACCACCCTCTCCTAACAGTGATTTGTTTCAGCAAGTGCCTACCATTCCCAATAAGAAATCATGTCAAATATGAAATGATCAGTACTTACAACAGGGAGAATATTACTGGCAACCCCGGGACACCTGTGAAAGAAAACAAACCCAGTGAGATTACATAGTCTTTAGAGATCTAGGCTGAGACATAGCAGTAGAGAGATGTAAGGGGCTATTTTTCCACCCACTTACTTGAACAAATGCTCTTAACAGATTATGTATAGTGTGTTTATTTGTTAAAAACACTAGGGTCTGTTACTTCACGAGTAGTAGCTCTCCTCTCCTAGAGGTCGTAACTATGTCCCAAAAGGAGATAAAAACCCATTGCATGCTGAATCTGGGCACTGTGGAGTTTCATGGTGATCTGGATGACAGAGGCTAAATGGATGGCTGCGGTGCTGTCCTGTGCCTGTATCAGTTGCACTGATTGTCCATGCTGTGGAAATATCAAACTGGGGATTAAGACAGATTCCCATAACCACTTACTTAAAATGGCTGCATTTCCCATATAATATTCTCCAGGTGATTTTGAATCCTGATTACTGAGATATATCACCCTACAAAAAACGATCACTATTTCACTGAGGTAGTAAACTATCTTTCTAAATCATCTGAGATCCCCTGTGTGTCTCTTGAGTAAAATATAGCTAATATGGATTCAACATTTGATTTCCAAGATGATTTTTTTCTTTGTCGGTGGCTAGGAACACTCGATTTTGTGCATCCCTGATTAACATTAGATATGGCTAATTTTATTATATAGCCTTGGCTTCAGAGATTTGATGCCAACTGTGCTAAGCTTAACCTTAGAGTTGGAACACAAAAAGAAAAAAGGGAAGAAAAAAAAAAAGAATGATCACACAAACTTGTTAAACATACACTTTTGCAGGGAGTGGAGAGGGTGTATGAGTATGTATGTTGTCTGGCAGACCGAAGCTGTCAAGATTAATATGCAAAGTTTCCTGGATTTTTCAGGCACAAACCCCAACAAGCACTATATCCCAGTGTACAGGAGCCTAACTGCGATTTGGATTGTTTTTGGCTTGGCCTGGCTGGCTCTGGTCTTCAACGTGGGAGCTGACTTGATGGAAAAATTCCTTCAGCTAAAGTGGCACAAGCCTGACTTAGGCTTGGCAGAAGGAGCCACCATCAAATTGGAAGATGAACCTGAGCAGCCTAGAATCCACATCCCTAGCTGAGCAAGGTACACAGAAAGCAGTCTCGGAAGCGCAGTTTTCATCTGTGTCTCACACTAAACAAGCCCTGTGGATAAAGGACTAAATCACAGGTTGTGGACTGTTTCCTAAGGAATGCATTTCAGATGCATTGAAATTTCCACACACTGTGTAGGCATCAGCCAATTAAAACCTCCAAAGAAGTAGCACGCATGGTAGAACAACTGTCCCAGGATTCATTTCACACTTCTCGCTGAACAAAGGCAACTTCCCCTAAAATAACCAATTATTATCCTTTCTGTTTCTCTAGTGGAATTTAGTTCTTATGGTCACTCATTTTCAAAAAACCCACAGTAACTGCCTCCCAGCTCCAATGAGAAGTCATGTCACCAAGAATCTCTAGTGGAAAAAGTGAGGTACAGAAATCTTTCTTCATTTCCAATCAGAAAACAAACAAAACCACAGAGGAATATCGACAGTAATGACCACCTGCTTAATGACATCCATCCAATTAAGATTCATTTGATATTGTCTGAAATTAGCAGCTTTCATATAAAATTATAACATTACTTTAGTTCCTGAGCTAAAATGTTTCTCTCTTAAATTGTGCAGAAATTATGTGTCTATCCAGCACTGCCTGGACTGTTACAATTCCTTTCAGAGAGAACTGACAGCTCAAAGCAGGTCCTTATCCTTATCATAGTTCATTTCACAGCCACTTGAAAACAACATTTTAAACTAAATCTAAATGCCAGCAGACTTTCTTATTTCCAGCCAAATCACAAATATTATTACAGTCTGGCATTTGCTTTGGGCCAGTTCATTGAAGAACTAGCGTGCACCATACAGAGCTGATGCTGCCCGTTTACCTCTAAACAAGGTTGATGATAGACTCTAGTGTTAAATCTGATCCTCAGTCATGCGCATAGTGTCACCCGTGAGAAACAGGGAGTTTGATTTTACCGCAGCTATTGTAAGTCAAAAGTAGCAGCAGACATCTCCAAAGAAGCAGGAAAGCCAAAGAAGAACCTATAAGCACCTTATAACAGGCTAGTCTCTGAGATATAAAACTGTAGTCATACTCTGTATTAAACTATAGAAACTTGATAAAACAATTATCCATTCATTGAGTACCATACTAGATTGTTTATAACCATCACTAACATGTTCCATAGGTATGCCTGTAATTATGTACATGCTGCTATTTACTCAGTATGTTTATAACTCATACTAACCATCAATTAATCCTTTTAAACTCATTTATAAGTGGAACTTTAATGTAAAGTGTGAGTGAAATATGACTGGGCATGCAGACTAGCCCCAAGCTAAGCCTATGGCTGACAGGCTACAGTAACATCAAATATCAGCCTTTCAGCAGCTGCTTTGATATTCATTTTGGGGAAGTGTCCATAAAACATGTAGAGACGTGTGTAGGTCACAAATCTCTTCCCACAAACTTTCTGTGCTAGATTTTTACTTCTGAGGAGGGTCACAACAAATGTTTGTTCTTACATCTGACTTGGTGCTTGTTTTCTTTGCTAGTTGCTGACTCCTGCGTAGTGCAGTGTGGCTGCTCAAATCTGAAATGCTGGCGTATAAGAATGCCAGCTATGATTTATTCAACTCATTCAAAACTGAGTTTTCAAATGCTTATCCCATCTAAGATTTCCCTCATGTCTTACCACTACCTACTTCACAGATTTTATCTATCTCCTTTGTTTTTGCACTGCTCTTCCTCTATGCCCTTAGCTATTCCCATAAATTTGTGCAACGGCTTTCTTTGTAGCCTTTTTCACCGAGAGCAGCCAACTCTCTCCTGTCTGGCTTTTTTTATCTTTGCAAATCTCACGGGAAACTTTCTCTCTCAGTATTCTCTATTCTTCGAACATAATGTATGCATATGCACTTGTTAACGTCATCACCATCACTGTACTCTGAACCTGCCTTGTGTCAACACTACAAGACATTTTAGGCCTGTTTGTATGAAAGGCAAAACTAAAGTTCTACTGACTTTTATATCTGACCTGTTCCCTTCACCTTGCCTTTTTCCCTGCCTTTCTTACTTTATCTAACCACACCAGCCACAAAACATGCACGAGTCTAAAGGTGATCCTGTGCAGTGTTTTACACCATGCTGCATGCCATAAAAAAAGATAATGAGGTTTATCAGGGATAGAAAGCATGCATGTATTACTTACTGGCACTTACTGGCAAAGTGCTTGTTAAAATCATTCTGACAGCAGGGAGTTTGGATTGCTTTTACTGCAGTCCAAAGAATTGCTCCTGTATCTAATACTGATTTTGCAAAGTAGCAGCATGGTGAGACTATCTTCTGAATTTTTTGCTACTCTTGCTTTTAGTAAGGCTGAGAGTAGCTACAGCAGTTCTCAAGCTGCCTGCCAGAAGACTCAAAAATATACCTTAAATCAAGCATATGGCTATGCTGGAACAGAAAAGAGAAAGATACTGATGACCTCTCCTGTGTTACACAAGTGATAGAAATTTCTTGCTCATTTTGTCAATTTTTCAAGATCCTGAAAAGATCCTAAAGGTCATGCACATCTGTAATCAAAGTTCCTTTGAGATACGTGCTGGGAGCACTGGCCCAGTTCTTGAGCATGGGTGGATCAAGTGCTTTCTAGTACCCTTCCTCTAACGAAAAGGTAGTTGACAAGTATCAACTGACCAGCTAAGAAAAATACCATGGAAGAACTGTGCAATCACAAGGGCTTACTAGGAGTCAGAGGAGTGCACAAAAGGGACTCTCCTGCCCATTTTACTAGTGGTGCAATCCTGCACAGAATGGAGATCACACAACCTGCTACAAGATGCTCAGCTCAGATGCATGAAAAACAGCACTTCTGAAGCCTCTGAATGTAGCTCTGCAGCCTGTGGCAGAAGCGATGGCCCAGGCAGTGTTCGTCTGTGATGTGGAAAAGTAGTTGTCCTGAGCAGCTACCACTTGCAGTCCAGTGCAGGACAAGAAGCAAACGTCCTTCCAGGCTTACACTTACCCTTTAAGTCTACTTAGCAAGCCCTTCCTCATCCTCCAATATATTGGTACCTTCCAGACAACACCAAAATATCATCTGCAAATATTTGAGCCGTTCTCTCTGGAGATGTAAATAGAAGGCTGACATACAAGTGACATTTCTGAGAATGCTCAGGAAAACCAGCCATTAAAATATTATATGATTCTGTGAAGATTTGTTCTGAATCTTGATCTCTTCTCTTCCTCCCCAAATTCCTTCTAGCAGGTACATGCTTCATGTCCTGGGTTTTCAGAGTCTTGCTTGTAGTTACAAGCCCTGAGTCTCACCTGTAATTTGTTCTATATGTAATGTATTTTTAGTATAAACATTAAATGCTATATGTTTAGTCTGTAGTGTTTCAGCATGGTTATATTTAGTGTGCTTTGTATAAACTATCTGATTTTAATGCAGCTAAAATGTCAAAATGTAGCTCAGATCTGTCAACTTCCTGATCTTAAATGAAAGAGGAAACTTGAGTATATACACTTTTTAGTATCTTTGCATCTTTTCTTTCTCATATGTCTTTTTTTAGAAGGCTTTTTTCTTTTCCATTTTAAACATCATTCTGTAATGGACACATTGAAAAGGCAGAGTTAAGACTGAGCAATAAGCAGCATAACTTTTTTTTTAAGACTCTGTTCAGGGTGACATCTTTAAACTGGAATTGGTCTATCAGTTGCCTATTAAGTTTTGCATCTTGCCAGTAAAATCATGAGTTTATGTTAGTCAGTTTAAAGCACCTCCTAGAAAAACATAAGTTAGCACATTACCAGAACTGTTCCAGTAGTGCAATACCTGTTTGAAGGCTGCCTTATTTGTAATAGTACAGACGCCCCCCTAGCAAAAAAAAAAAAAAAAAAAAATCACAGGGCAGTGTGAGAAGACATTACCATCTGTCAGCATATAAAGGCATTCTGTTCAGAAGTTTAGTCGGTTTATTCCCCTTTATCTCATATTCTGCAACAAAATAGGTAAATGACAAACTTTTTATACACCCAAAGCGATTTGGTTGTTTTTTCTACTGGTGAGAGAACAGAGGGGAACATCTAATGTAGTCCTATACAAGAAAACAATTAATCAAACAGGTCTCGGGAACTACACATATGAAGAAAGTGCTCCCGTCTTTCAGAGGAAAACCACAAACAATAAAAAGACTCTCACAAACTTGCTACCTTTACAATTGTTTATATCGAGGAGTCGTTATCAGAAACACCTGTTTATTGCCTTTTAAATTAGCTTAACAGCTGAGTGAAGGATGAAACTGGATTTACGCAAGCTGCTGCTATCGGGATCTGTAACTGGTACCAGCTGGCTCGATAAGCAATTCGGCTTGCTGGGAAGGGAGTCGGGTAGCACCCCTCCAAGGGACGAACGGGGCTCGGTGCCCGTCCTTGCACAGACACACGCAGCACAGAGAAGGGAGCCCGAGGGCAGTTTTGCGCTCGGGAGAAGACAGGTGGGAAGCGGCGCAGGAGGAGGAGGAGGAGGGCGAGGGCGGCGGAGCGGGCTGCCGCAGGGGAAGGGGCAGAATCAGCCGCCTGGCGCGGCCCGGCCCGGCTGCGGGCTTCTCTCCGCGGCGCGGAGGAAGGGAAGGGGCAGGTCGGTGGCAAGGCAGGGGGCAGGCCCGGGGGAGGCACTGGGGGCCGGCCGGGCGCCCGGCCCGGCCCGGCCCGGCGCAGCCTCCTCCTGCGGGCGGCCCCTCCCTCTCCGCGGCAGCTTCTTCAGCCCCGGGGGCGGCGGCGGCGGCGGCAGCGGGGCTGATGGTGGCGGCGCGGAGGCAGCAGCAGCAGGAGCGGCGCTGGGGGGTGCCGGTGCTGCTGGTGATTTACATGGGCTATGTGGGGCTGGGCGCTGGCGTGCTGCAGGCGCTGGAGCGGCCGGCCGAGGTGCGGGCGGCCCAGCACCTCCTCCAGCAGCACTGGGAGCTGCTCGCCAACCATACCTGCCTGCAGGGGCCCGCCCTGCAGCGGCTCATCGAGGTGAGCCCGGGGGTCTGCCGGCCCCTCCGCCGGCGCGGCAACGGCGGAGCAAAGCACCCGCCCGGCTGGGAGCTGCCGTCGTCCCGGGAGGGACGGGGAGCTCATAACAGCAGCATCCTGGCCTCCTGCCTGCCAGTAGTCTTTCTCTTTTTAAAAAACAACAAAACAAAACTCTTTTCCTATCTATATCTACGCGCACACATCGTCCTGCCCCGAAGAAGCTGCCCACGGCGTGGAAAAAGTTTTCCTCTCCGTGGGCAGCTTCCTCGGAGCAGGAGCGTGCAGCGCCGCGTTGCTCCGTGCCTCCGGGCAGGTTGGGCTTTCCCGAGCTTGTCACCGGGTGTTTCGGGCCGTGTTTTCTTTCTGCTGATTAAGAGCTGCTCTTGATCTCCGCTGTCCTCCCACAAGTCGTGGCCTTCGCGAATTTTTAAGTGACGCTGTCCTGACAGAAGGAAGGTAGTAGCAGAGTTTCCCAGTGCGTGATAATTACCTGGGGTTAGTTGCAGGTGGTTTTGCTTTGCTGTTGAACTTACTAAGAATGAATTACAGCCTATGGCATCTTACAAGTGGTAAATTCTAATGGAGAGGCTTTGTCGTGGTAAGTTTAACTGGTTTTTATATTAGTGTCAAACTTTTTCAGTTTTCTACTTGTTATTTAAAGGGAAATGGAAAAATCCTGGTAACTTAGATATATCCTTAAAAATGTTTCTGAGGATATTTGCAGGATGGTTGCAAAATGTAAAGCAGGACCAAATGCAATCTTATTGAAGTACAAGTGGATGCATTTTATGATACAGATATGAGCAAAGTGGGATAAATGGGTTCCCTTCTTGCTCAATTTTTGTCTGAAAAAGAAAAACTTGCAATATTGAAGTGACATGAATATTTACCCAAACCGTTCTAGTTCAGTAGGTGCTGGTGGTTGAATATGTGCTACTTGCTTTGCTCCGTCTGCCTCAAATAGGTGTTGCCAAACAAACCAAAAACCCTTTTTTTCTTTTTTTTTTTTAAAAGCAGTGTTTGGTGGTGGCTGAAACTGTAGTAACCACTACGGTTTTCAGGTTTTTTCCCAGCAGAGAGAAAAACAGAGAAACCATCAAATAGATAATCTTGTCAGGAGTTTCAGCAAGAAACCCTGGCAGACAAAATTATGCTGATAACCTATGTCAGGCTCTCATCCCTTGACTTTCTAGATAGTAAATTCTTTGTGGCGGTTGGTAGTGCATTGAAGATATGATATAAATTTGGGCCCTTGAAAGCTACCAAGGTATCTACTCTTATTATTTATATTGTTTGCTGTGTTCTGTGCTAGCTGTGGAATATAAATAGTCAGAAGTGAGAAATACATCAGAGAAGACCAGTCTGGCACTTCATAAAGGCAGGTCTGAGCTGAGCTTCATTCAGCACTGGTCCATTGAACAGTGAGTGCTAGGCATGGCTCTTGCCCTGGGGCTGGAAGGGTTTCACTTGATGAATGACAGTAACAAGGTGATAGTAGTGGCGAGAAGAAGATGATCACAACTGAGTAGGTAGAAACGTCTTTCTAATGTCGTTCTGATGGCTTGTTTTACTCTAGGGTGGCTTCTACTAATTCTTGATACTGTCTGGTAGTCAAGGACAGTCACGCAAATCCCTTTAGACCAGACACTGTTATAATATGCCCTGCAAGTACTTAATTGTGACCTGAGCAAGCCCTTGGATGAGGAAGTTGCAAAGAAGTTTCGTTTCAATTTATGCAGTCTGTGCATGGCTTCATGCTTTGGGAAACCATAGTCTGAGTTTGAATGGCTTTGTGTGTTATTTTTAGTAACTTTCACAGTGAGAAATTAATCTTGAAGAGATAAGCCACAGGACTGCTTCTTTCCTACACTTTTTTCTGATTTCCTATGGGGCAATTGCTTGGATACTGTAAGTGTGCTCAAAAAATGAGATGTTTTTATGTGCAGTGAATTGTTACTGCAGTAAATTGCATGCAGTTTATCAGGCAGTGCCATCACTGGCCCTCTTCAGATAACAAACTTGTATTCTAGATACACAGCTGATTATTTGCTAATTAAGAAAGACCTATAAAGAGTGCTTGTGAAAACAATAAAGCAGTGTGTGAATTTTAATTGCCTTGACATTACTGGCAATTCCTCATTGTTTTATTACAGCTCTTTCATCCTAGATAATTCTAAACTCTGTTTATTGTAAGTGTATGGGGCCAATATGGAATGAAATCGCAGTTTGCTAAGCAATGTACAAACATCATTTTACAATCTGTTTATCGCTCAGTTCCTAGTTACCAACCGGGAGTGGAAATCTGCTGTTCCAGCCCTTGCACAGATGGGGAGCAATAGAGAGTTCCTGCTTTGAGGAGCTAGCAGGAGAGCACGGCGTGAGGATGGGCAGGAGGAAAGGCAAAGGCAAACAGACCATGCTGTGGTAGCTAGACCAGTGAATTCTCATTCAGTAATTTCTATGGCTCGAATTCTTTCCAGAGAAAAAGTGAATTTTCTAGTTAACAAAAGAAAAGACAGAAGGAGATAGAAATAGCAGACCAATGACAAAAACTGAATGGCAGAGGAGAAGGTGCTAGGAAGTGTGTGACATCCGTAGTGGTGGGTCCCTGCTTTCCACAGCTGTTTTCTTTTTTTGCCTGGAGGGACTGGCTGGCTCTTCCCCTGTGGGATGCTGAAGAGTTCCACGTTTCCTAAATAGGTGAGGGTAGCATGTGTGACTGCTTTATGTATAAGCAAACAAAAAAATGTATGCTTGTGTGTTTATACATACATATATGTGTGTATGTATATGGGGAAGACTGATTTGCATTTTTCTTGGCTTTTGTTACTTATGCTTAGAACAAGGACAGCATAGGGGACAACAGAGGGACTCTGGCCACATGTCCTCTACTGTGCATCCAGTAACATCTCCACAAGGAGGACGTAAGTTTGGTTTTGTTGACCCATCCAACCCTATGCTATTTTTCTGACATTGTATACGGTCTGTGACATGAACACATGTTCACGAGGAACAAGATCAAGAGCAAACATTTCCTCAAGAGCCATTAGGCAATACACAAAGAGGGCAATATCTGGCTTTTTATTATAAATATGGTGGTGGTCTTCACATGCCAGAATTACTTTCTGTGAGGTCACATCAAAAGAAGCTCTCAATGATGAGACTCGCAGAAGATGGAAACAAATGCAATGATAAGGCAGGTTTCAGACGATATGCCCTCAGTACAGTGAAGAACAGTAGCTGGACTCAGCTGGGGAAAAAAGTACTTAAGAGTCTCTGTCCAGGCAAAAATGATGTTGGTTCCAGATTTGAGAAGTGTCCAGGGAGTGAGGCTGCACAAAAAGAGGGCACTTTCTGTGCTGACGTATCTCTTGGAGCCAAGATGCTCTCTGACCTTTTGGGGGCCGGGGACACCTAGACACGCTATCCAGCGTGATGCACTTCTAGTGCGAAGTCTCTCAGTTTTACTGCCTAGGGTGAGTATATATAGCTCTGTTCCAGCTGAGCTGCGCTCCAAAGTCACTCCAAACCATCTTTTTCAGTGGTTACAGGCACCAGTGTAGCTATAGCTGCTGTACTTCTCAGTGTCTCTTTAGTGAAGTGGTTGTTCATATGGCCAGGCTTAGGAACAGTGCTTTTTCTGTGTTAGGTTGTTACCATGACATCCTTTTCATGCTACCCTTCCTTTTTTGCTGTAAACCTTTTTGTTGCTGTATACATATTTCCCAAATACAGCTGTTTTCTGTATCCATTATATTGTTCTATCCACTTTCTATTATTGTAGATGCATAATGCTATTTAAACCCAGTTACCTACATAAACTGTGAAGGAGAAAATGAAAGCAGAGTTAAATGAAGTAATTTTTTTTTTGTCTAGCAAGATTTAAGGTGTAGTGAAAAGGACCTAACTGTAAAAGGCAGGCTGTAAACTAAAAGCCTGCAGGTGGCTCTAGATACTGTTATCTGCAGAGTCAACAGCTAGAGCTACACAGAGAGTTCTAGTTCATGTTTACAAGAGCAACGAGATCCCATGTGACTGAAAGATCCTCATCAATACCTTGGCTTGTGTGGACAAACCAGCAGAGATTTGGGCCAGCTGTCATGAAATACAACCCTGTAAATACAGTTTACTAAAATCATCTTGCCCACAGATGATGCAGCAGTGAGTGACCATTAAGGGGTGTGAGCATCAGAGATAGTGATAACGGACTTTAAGGAACAGCATTGGCTCTTGGTATTGTGGAGCAGTGACATCTGTATAGAACCCACTTTAGTCAAATATCCCTTGGCTTGTCATGGATTAAATAGGGTTGATGCCCTGTGATTGTCCTTTCCGATTTTCTTCTTACCAAAATAGTAGTACATTTTGATTAAGTTATAGCCAGTTCATTCTTCTCCAGACCTATTAATTAAAAAGAACTATGGGTACCTTACCAAAAGTGTGCATTCTGTGCTTATAATACCCTATTATAGTATACCTTTGACAGAAGTTGTTAAAGAGAAATATCTTTATTCTGTAAGGCAATAGGCTAGCACTATATTGTTGGACTTTTTGGAAGGTGAGGAGAAGACCTACTGATGAACTGTTGTTTCTGGTTAGTTGACTCGCTCTTAGGAACCTATTATATTTATATGCCTCTGTCTAAAGAGAGATGCTCTTTGATATTATCAAATTCCCAGTTACAGCTGGTCAGGCTTGGTAGGAAGTAACAAGTAAGGAAGTGTAGCAAGCTGGAATTAACCAATAACTGTCTCGATAACCTGTCCAGCCAGGCAGGTTTAGATATCCACTAGCATTTGCTATCTAAAGACTTGGGGGTGTGCCTTCTAAAAAGAGAAATGGTAATTCTTGTCAGTTGTTTGAAGATGTGGGTTACTCTTACAGGCGCTTGTTCATCATTCTCTATTCTTTTTAAATGCAACTAAAAGAAAAAAGCTACTAGAGAAAGAACTTCTCGATTTTACAAGGATGATGCAATGCAACCTGCTGTGCTCTGTTCTGTAGTCTATATAGGCAGTTCTTTCCAACAGACCCTGCTTATTTCTGTTGCAGCCCAGCTCTCAAGTTACTTGTATGATTGGGGTTTGGGAAGTGATTGGAATTCAGCAATTCTTTGTCCCATGAATCATGCCACAGATTCTTCCTTGATATAAAAGCTTATTTTTCAGAAAAAGTACTAGTGGCATAGGGTAGCATTGATTGCATCATTACTGTACTTTACTACATCTCTTGTTCCTTTTCGAAGGGTAAGTCTAGATGAATTCTGGAAACTGTAGTGCAGACCCAGCTGCAAAGTAAAAGTGCTTTTGCTGTTAGGGTTCATTTAGTTTAGAGGAACTAGTACCAATTATATTAGCAAACATGGTTGGTTGGGGGGGGAGGGGGGCAGTTATTTGATCAGGTCTCAGGTCATTCAAGTGTCATGATGTTAAGAAAATAGCTGGATTCTACTGAATTCATAATGCACCTTGTGCCTGCTCTTCTTTTGGTCAGAATTCAGGTAAGTTTCCACTCTAGGCAAAGACATGGGATCAGAGCTCATGGCTGGCAAAGGTGTGATTCATAATCTATTTTTTAATTATTTTGAAGTTAATTGACCTTCATCCTTGCAATCTGAGACCAAGATTAACGTTAACCGTTTTCTTCTGATTTACAGCTGATATTCTGAGAGACATAAATGAATGTTTATATACCAACATTGCACAGAATTTCCAGGGCACAAAGTTTATGTGAGTTTATATTTTCTCATTAATCTAAATGGTAATTTGGTGCCTTGGGAACACCTCCTTTCCCTCATTGATAGATTGCAAAGATGAGGAGAAGTGTCTGAAATGAGGCAAACAATTTTCAGGAGGGCACATACTCCCTGGAGAAGTTGATTTTTTTTTTTTGTATATGAACATGTAAACTTCAAGTAAACTTGGGAATGAAGTTTCTTACCCCAGTCCATTCGCATGCTTTTTTGCCGTCCTTGAGAACTGTGTTCAAATACAATTAGGAAATACTGCTTTTGCCTGCAAAGGTATCTCAAGATTGTGAACTCTGGCCAAAATGCCATAGTTCAGAAGCACAGGGCAACGGCAGCTACTGAAGCTGTGGTTTATAAAAGGATCATTTGTATGACCCCTTCCATGATACTTTCCTGCAGAAAAAAGTGGTTTGACTCTCTTTCTTCCCCCTCTGCTCCAAATAAGAAATTTTAAGCTTGAGAGTCAGGAATTCTTATGGAGATCCTTTGGTAGGGTCATAATCTTCCAGGGCTTCACTTTCCTCCTTTTCACTTTATATCTTGCTGTTGTTATGGGAGGGGCAGATAGATTAGAATCGGTCTGATTAATCATTTATATAAACTTTTTTTTTGCTGTAAAGATTACAGAAGGAAAGAGAAGCATAGCGTTCTGAAGATAGAGATTGCAAGGAAAGTAGTGTCTCCGTTCACATATACACATGCATTCATTCCTTATTGCTGATCTTAAATGCCTTTTTTGGAGAGCTGTACCCTAGTCACATGCAGTTGTGACTCAGCACAGAGGTGAAAGACAAAATTTTTAGTTGGTGTTAGGGAGGTTAGAGCAAATAGTCACCTTCTGCACCCCTTGGTGATCAGAAGCTGTGCTGCAGCCACAAGCTGGTGGCAGAAGGGCCCAGGTGTGGTAAGAGGGTTTTGGAAGAGAGGAAGTGTGTAAGCTGAGAAAGCTGGGAATTGCCCAGAACTGATAACACAGCACACGTGGTAAGTGAGGAAAACTTAACGGGTACAGCTGAAGGATAGAGAGACTCCACAGCAAATAGAAAAGAATAAACCTACACTTTGCAGGGAAGAAAAAGATGTAACTCTCAAATGTCAAGAGGGAACTGAACTCTGTAGGCTGAGTCTGCATTAAGTGGGTGTCCTAGTGGAACCAGCAACCTCACTCCTTTTTTTTTTTTTGTGGTGGTGTTTGGTTTGTGTGGGTTTTTTTTTTAAACTAGACAGTATGAACAAAAGATCTTTTGAGAGTGTAATTCAATTGTTGTTTGATTTTTGCTAATTTGACTGTAACTACATTGGGTTTGTTGGTGCAAAACTGTAGATTGGTGAGACTTTTCCAGGATAGATGAGGCACTCATTATCTGTCATTTGTGGAAGTACAGCCCCAGAGCTATGAAGGGCTAAAAGGCAGTCAGGCTGAAGCAGTGATTTTTTTTTTTTTTTTGATTAATTCCAATAAGGAAACTGGGACAATGTTGTGTTTGGATGCTCCTGCAGGAAGAACCAGCAATGAATATGCTAATTGATAGAAGAAGAGAAGGAAAGAAGGGGTATTGCTGCCCTAAAATAAACTTGATAAGTTAGAGATACATTAGATAAGGGAGTCAACAGAAATCCACAGCTTCCTCATGGAGTTACCAGTGAGCTTGAATTAAAGAAGGGGATTCCCTGCAGAAGGATGCACAAAACTAGGCTTTGTTTTGTATTGGGATATAATGATCTAACGTAGTGTGCATTTGCAAGCATTAGTTTATGACATTCCTAACAAACTTCAGAGTTTATGGTTGAGCAAAATGGAGCTGGAGGCCAAATTTGGGTATTCTGAGGCATGTTTTACCACAAAGATTACAGGACAGACATCTACACTTAAACAGACTACTTTGAATGGAAGTCATGCTGGTTTTTTAATCACTAGCTGTGACAAGAGTTGACCATGCAAGTAGGCTTTGCATGGTGCTATCAAGAAACAGAACAGCCTACTTGGTGAGAAAATGTGGCAGCCTGCAAATAAAGCTTTGTTGAAGCATGAAGGCCTAAGAATCTGAAAGATCCTGATTTATAAATCCTATAGCAGTTAGAGTAGTTTCTATGGAAACTTTTATCTGCAGTTAAAATGATATAAGCATTGTCAGCTAAAGACATTATAATTGCTGTGAACTCTAAATTATTATCCTTTTGGGGGTGGGGAAGTGAAACTTCACGGAGAAGTGAAATTATGTTGTGTAGCTTGTCTATCAGTAGAAACCAAAGCAGAACTGAGTTCTGTTTCTTTCTGATTATTTTAACCACCCACCTGTTTCCTTCCTATTCTTCTTTGAGTTGCACACCTAACCTTTCAGGTTCCCAAAATATCAAGCCCAAGCTCCGCAACTTCAAGATTCATTGTGTTTGAGCAGTTGGTGGTATTGACTAGGGTCTTAGATCAGGCAGATATCTGCTTTCAAACACTGGATTTGAGGTGTAACTTCTACTAGGTGCCTTTCAATGAATCAAGTTTTGGAGCAGACACCACATGAATTGCTAGCCTAATTAAGAGAAAAAGGAAAACCCCTAGGATTTCACCTCAAAATCGGTGTGAAGCAAAACAAAGAAATGTCTCTGGTTCTCAGAAAGGCAGGCTAAGGGAACCAAGCAGATGTGACCCAGCGTGTATGATCCGGTTCCTCTCTAGTAAATCTTGAACCCACAGCCCAAAATATACCTCAGGTTTTTTTGAAAATCAGCAGCAGAGACATATCGGTGCCTCTTCAATAGGAAAAGCAGGGAGAATTCAGCTGTTCTATTAGAGTGTTTATTAGATGGGTTTTTCCAGTGTTCTAACAGAAATGATAAACCACTTATAATTTTTCTATGAAAAAGAGCACTAGCCAAAAGCAGAAGTTTAGAGGAACATATTAAATTAGGGCAAGTATACACTGATATCTTCCTGAATGCGCTGTCAGCCTCCAGGAGTTTGTAATCCAATGAATTCCCGTGCCAGAAGTAATTTCTGTGTATTAATAGCTCTCTATGGATTTCTCTTCCATGAATCTGCCTCTATGGGTGCATCTGTAAGAAGGCAAGCTCCATTAGTTTACTGTTTGCAGAATAATCAAGCTTTAATTTTCTGTCATTGTTGCTGTGTGTCAAAGGTTGATTCTAGATATCATAATAAAACATTTTTTACTTAAAAAACAACAACAACAAAAAACCCCAAACACAAAAAGCCACAAACCAAAACAAAAGCTGGTATCCTTATCTCCACCCTCCGTGAATCCTTTCCTTTAAGGATGGCATCAGTAGCTCTTTCTTCCTAACAGTAATGAACTTGACATTTCTCCTGGGAGTGTCTGTTTATTCAAGTGGCTTTGCATGAGTATTCAGCGGTCCCCATATCGGGCTGTGACACGCCCACTGGGCCTAATGGTTAATGGTGTTATCTGGATGCTTGATAAGATTTGACAAGGAAATGCTTAGCCAGAGGCTTACTGCTGAAGGCTCCTGAAGACCTACCGCAAATATAGTAAGTGCCTCAATCCCAGAAACGGAAAACGGCTGGCAGGCTGCAAGCTCAGTGCTTGCCCTTTGCCAACGAGTGATAGTTACAGGGTACCTTCCCTCCCACTGGGACGAGTGCGGGATTATCATGCCGTCTAGTGCAAATCCTTCAGTTTATCTGCAGGCTCTTAAGACAAACGCTGTGTTTCCTGGCGGTAGCAGCAACTCAGGGAAAGTTAAGACAAGGACTCTGAGACACTGCACTGTTATAAATCACTGCAAAGCTAGCGTGGGTGCTCACAGCTGCTCAGTCTCTTGGTCCTAAACCATGCAGAACGGAAGCGGTGCAATGATGTGAAGTTAAACGTTTGATGACTTGGTTATGCTGCGTGCTTCTCATGTGGTATCTTGTGCAGGCTGCTTATTTCCCCTTTCTGCATGAAGAAATTTCCATTTCTTTGGGCACATTCAGCCACAGTTTCTTACAATCCTCTCTGGTTCTTAAGTTTTTAAAGCCAGAAATACTTGATGTCCTGTGTAATGTTGTCAACTGCTGAGCTTGCATCAGCAGGAGATCAGGCAGGAGAACAGACAACAAACATGCTGCATGTGTAGGTTTTTTGGGTCTATCTGATCAAGCTGTTAATAAATTTATCTGAAGCTCTGGACTGTTGCCATTCCAGCAGATATATATGTGTTCAAGACTAACTACTTAGAACTGCAGAGATCACAGGCTACAGAAGAAAAGTTTGAGAGAATAACAAGCTTTTTATTTTCAAATTTAACCACTAGTTTCTGGAGGGGAAAAAATACAGGTCATCTATAAATTCCAGTGTCTCCCTTGCCATATGGTTCGTTTGGGAGTTATTTTATGTTCATGGGGACTGTGATTCCTGACTAGGCCATTGTCTGCAGAACTTCTTACACTTCTTAAACCTGAGGTCGAGTATTGTCAGAGGTCAAGGAGAACAGAGAAAGGTCAGAGCCTGCATCCCATACAACCTGACAAACCCCAAAGTAAATACCAGCCCTGGAATAAGGGGGAGGGGAGGAAATTACACACAAACTATTCAAAACAAATCCTGCTGGAGGCTTCCTGATACAACCTTTTCTTGCCTTTTTTTTTTTTTTGGGGGGGGGAGTGGGGAAGCTCGATTCTTTCATGTCACTTATGCTGCATACTAATTCTTTCTGTGAGTTGCCGCACGCAAGTTACAGCAACAATTCAGAGAAGGAATCATAATGTAACATAGCGTCTGGTCTTTAGCCCTTTTCAGAGGCTAAAGGGCTCTCTGCTCTGTCTTGTGCAGAGAAGATCATGTTGTCAGACTTTAATAGATTATAATGTGACCCTGAATGGTTTAAATTGCCTTGAGTTATGAGTAAACGAAGATATTTCTGAGAATGCAACTATCAAACAGCGTTTCTTACTTGGAAAAATATGTGTTGATCTCTGAGCTGCTCCTTGCTCTTAGTGTGAGAACTAGTAGCTCTGGAGAAAAAAGATAATGGTCCTTGTAGTTAAGCTGCTGCTTGGGTCTCTGGACACAGTTTTTAATTCACAGCCCTGTATAGTATTATACAAATCACTTGCAGCATGTTACATCACTAAAATGGGACAAAGCTTCCTTGCTTTGCAGGCTTGAAGTGTTCGTTTGCTTGATGGATGTATGAATTACAACTTCTTTGTAAAACCCACAACTGGTGCAAAACTAACCTGAGAGTGATTCCTGTTATTATCAATGGTGAAAGCTTTTTCAGCAACTTTATTGTTAGTATTATTTGGTATCTGGATGTCTTTCTCAGAGGTGATGAATTTTATGTATTCTAGGCTACACTTTGCGTTCAAGGATAATCAACTCTCAAGGATTCTTGGTCAGTGGGTGTGGAATGTTTAGTGTACGTGCTGTGATTAATGTTGTTTTGGACACAGCTCAGTTCAATGTCATTAACTTTATTGGCATGAGAAGGTATAGTCAGATGTGGGCACTGTTAAGACATCTGATATCTTATTTTGGCATAACTGCACACTTCAGCATAGTGACTTCTGAGTCTTTCCCAGGTGGATTGAACAGAATTGGAATCATGCTAATCTAATCCATTTATTCATATTTATAGTCCTGATGTGGGGAGATATTGCCCAATACTAGTAGACTGGCCATCCTGTGTAGTCTCCATCTCCTACATGACACCATATACATTTCTCTCCACTATAGGCAAGGGATCTGTATCATTTACATGTGCATATATATTCGCTGCTCTGGCACTTCTGCCATCAGAATATTCCATCTGGAAACACTTCCTTTTCCTTATGAATATATCATAAGTCAGTCTTAATAACTATCTGGCTAGGCTTTCTCTAGGTAGTTCTTGCCCTCCAGTCTTTTCCATGTTTACCGATAGGATCTACCATGTTCATGTGCAACTTTCTTTATTCTGTAGATATCCTTTCCTTAGCACCAATATGCTGGCTTTTGGCTTTTCTGACCGCTCAGCTCTTTGGTCCTTAAGGCACAGGATATCCTCTATTAAAAGGGAAACAACAGAGTCGGAAGTAGTTGTAGTTTGTGACTTTACCAGCCAGCACTGGAAATGCCAGTCACATGAACTTGCCATAAGGGGGTTTGTGGCATCTCACATTATTGTCTCTTTGCAGGGTATCGTCCAAGCCTACAAGAGTGGCATAACCCTCCAGGGAAACACCACTAGCCTGGGCAGGTGGGACTTCAGTGGGTCTTTCTTCTTCTCCATCTCTGCAATAACAACCATTGGTAAGAGTTCCCTGCTCGCAGGGCTGCCTCATAGGTGGGAATGAGGATCTGTACTATCAGGTGCTGCTCCAGCCCATTGGGACTTCATGTAGCTTGTCTATATCATGCAATAGCTAAGGACCCATGAACCTAGCCCTGGAAATGCTTTGTCAGTGCCAGTGCAGTAATGATCTCTAACTAATTAGATACAGGGGTAATTAGCTCGGTACATATCCCTACTAAGTTACACAGCGTTTGGGGCCTGAACTTCACAGTGCTGCGCTGCCTGTACTTTCCCAAGCCTAGTGCTTTCTGAGAGGTCTGAGGTGAATTGTGCATTGAAATGAGCTTTTCCTGTCACAAGGAGAGGGAATGATTTTGAAAAACTCTTAATACTGGCTTTTGAATTGTTGGAGGCTATATTTATGAATTATTCTTTCTTATTACTACCTGTGTTGGATGAGGACCTGCTTGTTTAGGTGAAAGTCAAATAGCTGGATAAATGAAACAATTTAATGTAATGCAAAGCTGTTGTGGTTTAACCCCTGCCAGCAGCTCAGCCCCACACAGCTGCTCGTGCACTTCCCCCCAGTGGGATGGGGGAGGAAATCAGAAGAGTAGAAGTGAGAGAACTTGTGGGTTGCGATAAAGACAGTTTAATAGGTAAAGTAAAAGCTGTGCGTGCAAGGAAAGCAAAACAAGGAACTCATTCACCGCTTCCCATCAGCAGGCAGGTGTTCAGCCATCCCCAGGAAAGCAGGGCTCCATCACACGTATCGGTTGCTCGGGAAGACAAACGCCATCACTCTGCGTGTCCCCCCGCTTCCTTCTTCTTTGCCCAACTTTATATGCTGAGCATGATGTCATATGGTGTGGGATATCCCTTTGGTCAGTTGGGGTCAGCTGGAGCCCCAACCCACTCACAGGTGGGGTGGGGTGAGAAGCAGGAAAGGCCTTGACTCTGTGTAAGCACTGCTCAGCAGTAATGAAAACATCCCTGTGTTATCAACACTGTTTCCAGCACAAATCCAAAACATAGCCCCATACTAGCTACTATGAAGAAAATTAACTCTATCCCAGCCAAAACCAGTGCAAAAGCCATGAAGGAATGATGGAAATAAGGGGGTGGGGGCGCAGAGAGAGAATGGAAACAATAAAATGTATTTAGGTACAGTGTTACTTAAGGCAGATGCTATTAATTATTGTCAGTGCATGTCCCCAGTCCCCAAAACCATTAATAACTTGCCCTGATGTCTTTTTCTTACTATGTGACCCAGTATTATAAAAACCATGGGGAGAGAGTATGTGGAGAGATGGTTGTTGAATATTAAAAAACCCTCACGGGTTTCCTGATTTCTGTTGAATCTGTCAGCTCTCTTCAATTTCAAGTACATTTTTAGATTGAGAATTTTCTTTGTGCACCCATGTGGAGCATTCTTTCGATTTTTTCTGATCGTTATTGAAGATACCTTGACTTCAGAACATTAAGCCCCTAAGCAAGAGAGAAAGGGTTTTTTTGCATTGCGGGGGAGTGAAGTCACCTTCCTGTGACTCAATACATCTTTCTGCCCTGCTCTTTTGCACATGTATTGTTCTGGTTGGGAACTACATTTGGTGTGTTGTACTACCAGGTACGGGTTGTACCAGATGATGGCAGTGGAGGCTCATTAGACAGGGCTACACAGGCTGTGGGTTTCCAGCATAGAGCCTGGGCAGCTCCTTCCAGCCTTTGGTACAAAGCAGCATCTGCTCTGAGCTGCTTTGCTTGACTCAGTAGTTAATCCTGATCAGTTTCTAAGCTGTCAGAGTGATTGTTTTACCACAACCAATTAAAGTTAACGACATTCAGGAAGAATCAAATTTGTCATGTGAAAATATAAAGGTTTTGTGATGTTGGCAGAGATCTAGATTAAACATTTCTGGCTGTTACTCCATGAAAGCCTAAGCTACTCTTCTTCCTTTTTTCTTTAAGTAAACTGCTTGCCCCGATGGCTGGGGGGGCGGGGAGAGGGAATGACTTTATAGCAGGGGGCAAATAAAAAGAACCAAACATTATAGCTCTCTATCTCATCATTTTAAAGCTGATGCTGTGACTCTAGGGACTGGTTTGTGATTTTTCAATTGTGGAGTTGAGAATGCTGTTCAAGTCACCTCTATGCAGAGAACTTCAGACAACTGGGCCCTTGATTTTGCTTTTTCAAGTTAAATTAATTGCATACAGGTTAGTGTCTTAACACTCTGTCGATAATAGTATGTTGCAGAAAAGGAAAATACAGATGGCCTCACAGAGCCTCACCCTGAGTCTGTTACCCATCCTCTTTCTTTATGCAAGTTCTTGAGATAGTGGCTTGTGTAGCCTCATTGACCCAGACATCACTGCATGACTGAAAAGCATGATTGATGATGTCACATAAAAAGACAAGGTCTTTTCCAAAGAACTCAATGAAGTTCAGAGGAGTGATTCACAGTAGGAAGCTTTATGTAGAAGGCGTGGCTATGGGGTAAATGACACAGTTGAGAAGGTTTTTTTGAGAAGGGTTTGTTGAGGTTTTCGTGTCCTTATGTGGCAAGTAAGAGCTTATCCCAGGCTGTGAGTATGGAATCATTGAAAGCAGGTCCAGCTTTGCAAGATTAATGTATAGGAGTTAAAAACCAAGGTGTTCTGGCAAATAAGTTCAGAAAGGATAGAGTTAAAATGGTAATAGAGAAGAGAGATTCTCAGGAATTTAGGGGTACTACATAAAGTTTTCGATGAGGAATCTGGGTGGACTCTACTCCATGTGTTGAGGCTGCTGCAAGTCCTTCTTTCTCCTGTTTGTCTTCCATATTCTTTCTCTGCAACTAACACTATTCATGCCTTGCCAGCCTCTTATGCAATGTAATGTCTTTGTGGCTTTTGCATCAGTTATTCTTTTCCTTAGTCTTCTCAAACGGCACTGCCAAAGCCATTATCACTTTTACCTTCATAATTTCCTATGAGATGCTCTTTCCACTCTGTCAGCTTCTGTTTTCTGCTTTAAGTGCTTTAACCCACTTCAGAAGGCTTGGTGTGTTTCTCAAGTCCTTACCAGAACACTCTGTCACTGGGATACAGGAAGGGATGTTAGCTTCTTTCCCCATTAACACCAACTGAGGGACATTAGCTTCTTTCCCCACTGGCACAGCCTGAATCCCTATGTCTCCTATTGCAGCATCTTCTGTGCTGTATCCTTCTTCCATTTAAATAAGAGTCTCATCTATTTCCACTAGTGATTAAAGTCAGTATGCAAATTTTGCTTAAAAAGCAAAGCAAAGTTCTAACCTGTTGGTTGGACATGCTTGGCACCCTAATCCCAAAGGTTTAAAGAACAGATGTGTATGAACCAAAATCTCTTCTTTAAAGAAGTGCCCCAAAGCCTATGTAGTTTTTGGCCAGTCTCATAATTTGAGTGGAACTGCATTTATAACTTTCCATCACGTGGGATGAAAAGCCCTGGCCCTGGCCTTCTGCTGATACCTTCTCCCCACTGTTACGCTTCTGTGCTTTCTTCATTGCTATCTTTTACGTGTCATGTCATCCCAGATCTTGTATGTTATCTCGTTTGCTGCACGTGTTTCCATAGGAACCCACTCTCTTCAATGCCTTGAAGAATCATCTTCAGAGTTGCTTTAGAGCTGTAGTACTAAACATGATTAAATAAAGAGAAGCAAACTTGCTGCCGGTTTTCTCTCTCAGACACTTTTATCCCTTGCTGACACAAAGTCTCTCCTTTCTGTGTTTACTCTCCTCCTAGTTAGTTTGGACTAACAAGGCAGAGGCCAAAGCAAGTTCAGAGTGGGGCACAAGATGAAAGTTCCTAAAGTCAAACGACCTCAGGGTGGTGTAATTTCAGAGAAGGTGCTAGGGAAAGGATTTGTGATGAGACTGAGGTGGTCTGTGCGCGCCTAAGAGTAGAAGGAGAAGTATTGTCCTTTCTAGCCTGAGCTTCCCCCTTTATCTTGGGTGGGTGGATGCCATTACCTAGTGCTGCCTTACCATTTTCTGGTGGCAAAGCTAAGTACTCATTTGTATGAATTTCAAAGGCCCTTTTTAAAACATAAAATAGGGCAAGTAAACCATCTCACAGTGAAGAAAGGAAGGGGAAGACCTTCCTTCTGTCCTTCCCTTCTCTGGTTAACACAGTATAATAGCTCCTAACAGCAATCCCCCAAAGGATTGGGGGGTAGGAAGAGGCAAGGAGCAGGCTATTGCGTGAGGGGTGGTATTTAGTACATTGCCACAGACGTTCAGTATGTTGCCCCAGATTACTCCCATGGGGGAAAAAACAACAGCCAGTTCAGGGCTCTGAAGTGCTGCAGTGTAGGGCTTTGGGCCAGCGAGAGCTACTCTAAGACTTTGACCCTCTGTAGGGCTACCCAACATGTGGTGGAGCTCCTGAGAAATGGCCAGGCTTCTGCCCATTGCTGGAAAACCAGTTAAAACAACTTGATGTCTTGAAGTAGTTAAAACATGGAATAACAGACTAGGGCCACTTTCGCATTTGAATCCTTTGTGAGCCTCAGGTTTGTGTAGGGGAGTTCTCTGCTGAAGAGCCCCACACCTTTGATGCGTTGACCTTTTCCCAGTCCTGTGGCAGCTGATAGAGCTGCTCTACAGGCTTGGCCCAGTGGGATGTGGCACAGTGGTCTGTGGGAAGTCACTGGTGGATGTGGGGATACCACTCAGCAACATCCTCTGAGCTGTCTCCCGAGCACGGGCAAACGCTGCTGCCCAGGTGCCAGGCTGCAGGCCGTGCCCTGCTTTTACGCCAGTACCGACCAGCACTGTGAGCACACCTGCGGGAGGTGCGCCCAGGTAGAGGAACTCCTCTGTTTAATGACAGAGCTCCGTGGGAGGTGAGTAGGTTGAGGAGCATCAGCGAGGGGGGGAGAGAGAGAGACAGACTACTGGAATCACACCTACCTTCCTTGAGACAGGCCCAACAGGCAGACAGGACGCATGATATGGAGGATTCCCTATCCTCTCTCCGGCTGGCTGAACACAGGGACTTAAGGGATAGGGGACGACGGCGACAGGTTCCTGCCCGGCACAGCAGGTGTGTCTCTTCCATGACTACCCCACCTCCCCAGGTGCCCTTGCGTAATAGGTACGAGGCTCTGCAAGTGGAACCGAACAATAACGAGGACGATGGTTCATCTAGCTTGGAGATGTCGCTGAGGTTAAGTCGGCCTACACCCTGCGTCAAACCTGCTTCCATAAAGAAAAAAAGCCAGGTCATTGTCACAGGAGACTCTCTTCTGAAGGGAACAGAACAGAAGGCCCAATATGCCGACCGGACCCACTTCTCAGGGAAGTCTGCTGCCTCCCTGAGGCCTGAGTTAGATGTGAAGAGAAAACTTCCTACCCTGGTACGGCCCTTAGATTACTATCTATTATTGATTTTTCAGGTAGACAGCAATGAAGTTGCAACAAGAAGTCCGCGGGCAATCAAGAGAGGCTTGAGGGCCATGGGATGACTGGTTAAGGGATCAGGAGCACAAGTAGTGTTCTCCTCGATCATTCCAGTTGCAGGGAATGATGAGGGAAGAAACAGGAAGAGCCAGCAGATCAATACCTGGCTTCGAGCCTGGTGTCACCGGCAGAATTTTGGGTTTTTTTGATAATGGGTTGGTCTACATGACACCAGGCCTGCTGGCAACAGACAGGGTACACCTGTCTCAAAGGGGGAGAAGGATCTTGGCACAGGAGCTAGCAGGGCTCATTCAAAGAGCTTTAAACTAGACTTGAAGGGGGAAAGAGATAAAACTGGGCGTGCTAGAGATAAGCCTGGGGGCGGCACACCCACGTTTGAGGGATGGTGTGCTAGCGAGGTCCTTTGGTCTGCCATCTCAGTGGAGGTAGGGGATGGAGATCCATGTGGCAGCAAAAACACAAGGGTTATGGATGTGATAGAAACCACGGAAGCATCTGAGAATGGTCATGTAGGAATTAGGGTTTCTCCCCTCAAAAGGTGGCGGGATCAAGAGCCCAACTGAAGTGCATCTACACCAACGCACACAGCATGGACAACAAACAGGAGGAGTTGGAAGCCATTGTGTAGCAGGAAAACTATGGTATAGTTACAATCACGGAAACATGGTGGGATGACTTGCACAACTGGAGTGCTGCAATGGATGGCTATAAACTCTTCAGAAGGAATAGGCAAGGAAGGAGAGGCGATGAGGTAGCCATGTATGTTATGTAGTGTTTTGATTGTCTAGAGCTTAATGATGGTGACAATAGGGTTGAGTGTTTATGGGTAAGAATCAGGGGGAAAGCCTACAAGGCAGATATCATGGTGGGAGTCTTATGTAGTCAACCAGGATGAAGAGGCAGATGAAATGTTCTATAAGCAGCTGGGAGAAGTCTCACAATCACTAGCCCTTGTTGTCTTGGGGGACTTCAACTTACCAGATGTCTGCTGGAAATACAATACAGCAGAGAGGAAACAGTCTAGGAGGTTCCTGGAGAGCGTGGAAGATAGCTTCCTGACACAGCTGGTGAGTGAGCCTACCAGGGAAGGTGCCTCGCTGGACCTGTTGTTTGTGAACAGAGGACTTGGTGATGTGGTAGTTGGAGGCTGTCTTGGGCATAGTGATCACGAAATGATAGAGTTTTCGATTCGTGGAGAAGTAAGGAGGGGGGTCAGCAGAACTGCTACCTTGGACTTCCAGAGGGCAGACTTTGGCCTGTTAAGGAGATTGATTGGCAGAGTCCCTTGGGAGGAAGTCCTGAAGGGCAAAGGAGTCCAGGAAGCCTGGACATTCTTCAAGAAGGAAGTCTTGAAGGAGCAGGCCATCCCCATGTGCTGAAAGATGAGCCGGCAGGGAAGACGACCGGCCTGGCTAACAGAGAGCTTTGGCTGGAACTCAGGGGGGGAAAAAGGAGAGTTTATGACCTTTGGAAGAAGGAGCAGGCAACCTGGGAGGACTACAAGGATGTCGTGAGGTTATGCAGGGAGAAAATCAGAAGGGCCAAAGCCCAACTAGAACTTAATCTGGCTACTGCTGTAAAATAAAAAAATGTTTCTATAAGTACCTTCACAACAAAAGGAGGGCAGAGAATCTCCATCCTTTATTGGATGTGGAGGGAAATATAGTGACAAAGGATAAGCAAAAGGCTGAGGTACTTAATGCCTTCTTTGCCTTAGTCTTTAATAGTAAGACCAGTTGTTCTCTGGGTACCCAGCTCCCTGAGCTGGAAGACAGGGAAGGGGAGCAGAATGAAGCCCCCATAATCCAAGGGGAGATGGTTAGAGAGACCTGCTACACCACTTAGACACACACAAGTCTATGGGGCCAGATGGGATCCAACCAAGGGTACTGAGGGAGCTGGCGGAAGTGTTCACCAAGCCACTTTCAATCATTTATCAGCGGTCCTGGCTAACTGGGGAGGTTCCAGTTGACTGGAAGTTAGCAAATGTGACACCCATCTATAAGAAGGGCCAGAAGGAGGATCCAGGGACCTACAGGCCTATCAGTCTGATCTCGATGCTGGGGAAGGTTATGGAGCAGATCATCTTGAGTGCCATCTTGCAGCACGTACAGGACAACCAGGTGATCAGGCCCAGTCAGCATGGGTTTATGAAAGGCAGGTCCTGCTTGACTAATCTGATCATCTTCTATGACAAGGTGACTTGCTTTGTGGATGAGGGAAAGGCTGTGGATATTGTCTACCTAGACTTTAGTAAAGCCTTTAACACCGTTTCCACAGCGTTCTCCTGGAGAAACTGGCTGCTCATGGCTTGGCGTCGTCTTCGCTCGGTAAAAAAACTGGCTGGATGGCCAGGCCAAAAGAGTTGTGGTGAATGGAGTTAAATCCAGTTGGCAGCTGGTTACAAGTGGTGTTCCCTAGTATTGGGGCGAGTTCTGTTTAATATCTTTATCAATGATCAGGATGAGGGGATTGAGTGCTCCCTCAGGAAGTTTGGACGACACCAAGTTGGGCACGAGTGTTGATCTGCTTGAGGGGAGGAAGGCTCTACAGAGGGATCTGGACAGGCTGGATCGATGGGCTGAGGCCAACTGTGTGAGGTTCAACAAGGCTGAGTGTCAGGTCCTGCACTTGGGTCACAACAACCCCATGCAACGCTACAGGCTTGGGGAAGAGTGGCTGGAAAGCTGCCCAGAGGAAAAGGACCTGAGGGTGCTGGTCAACAGCCGGCTGAACACGAGCCGGCAGTGTGCCCAGGTGGCCAAGAAGGCCAATGGCATCCTGGCCTGTATCAGAAATAGTGTGGCCAGCAGGACTAGGGAAGCGATTGTGTCCCTGTACGCGGCACTGATGAGGCCGCACCTCGAATCCTGTGTTCAGTTTTGGGCCCCTCACTACAAGAAGGACATTGAGGTGCTGGAGTGTGCCCAAAGAAGGGCAATGAAGCTGGTGAAGGGTCTAGAGCACAAGTCTTATGAGGAGCGGCTGAGGGAACTGGGGTTGTTAAGTCTGGAGAAGAGGAGGCTGAGGGGAGACCTCATCGCGCTCTATAACTACCTGAAAGGAGGTTGTAGCGAGGTGGGTGTTGGTCTCTTCTGCCAAGTAACTAGCGATAGGATGAGCAGAAATGGCCTCAAGGTGTGCCAGGGGAGGTTTAGGTTGGATATTAGGAAAAATTTCTTCACCGAAAGGGTTGTCAAGCATTGGAACAGGCTGCCCAGGGAAGTTGTTGAGTCACCATCCCTGGAAGTACTTAAAAGATGTGGTGCTTAGGGACATGGTTTAGTGGTGGACTTGGCCGTGCTAGGTTAACAGTTGGACTTGATAATCTTAAAGGTCTCTTCCGACCTAAACGATTCTATGGTTTGATGATTCTATGAAATTTGGTTTGCTTTCCTGACTGCATGCCATCTTGTCCTGTTGAGACTAAGTCTACTATACAGCTTCCAGTGTACACACAGTGCAAATATAACAAATAGAAGACTGCAATACTCATCCCAAGCATTTTTCTGGCCTTTCACTCACTGAAGGTATGTGCAACCAAATTTTGCTGTTGCCTGGAACTTCATAGGACTAAAACTGTTAAAGAACTCTGATCAAACATGTTTTCCTGCCTACCAGCCTTAGTTACCGGTCTCTACTTCATCACAGCACCAGCTAAAATGCATAGTGATGGGCAACTCCCACACATGCCCTGGTTCAACTTGCCAGGGTCCCATTGAGCTTCCCCATATAAGACACAGTTCCTGAGATTCGGCCACCACTAGCTTTAAAAATGAAATTGTTTAATTTTTTGCTTTGTTCTATTCATAAAATGGAGATGCCAATGCAAGTACTGGGGCTGCTTGGGGCTTCTGAGTCCTGTTTCGGTCTCTACCACAATTGAGAGGCCTTAGCAAAGTCATCCTCCATGGATGGATGAATTGGAAATAACTGTGACTTCCCATATCAGGTGTTCTAAGCTCAGTGGCTGTGTCCAGCTGACAAGTGTTCCTGCACTTGAAGCAGACTTGGTGGGTATAATGTGAAATCCCATAAGAAGCTTGAGAAGCCAAGCACATTCATTTGTTTTGTGTAGCTAGTGCTCGTGCAGACATTCAAAAGTATGAGGGAGGATAGGAACCCCTGGCTTGCTGATGTTCAGTTGAATGTGGGTGATACCAAATGACCTTTGAAAATCCTAATGCTTGTAAGGATCATAGGATAATTCAGGTTTCCTGGTACCTTAGAAGGTCTCTAGTGCAACCTTCTGCTTAAAGCAGTCAGCTATGAGGTCAGACCAGGTTACTGAGGCCTTTATCAGGGACACCTTCCAGCTAACCTGGGCCCATGCTCACATTTTCAGGAACCAAACATATGTTAAGGCTGTGTGAGTAATTGATAGGTTTGTTTGGGGGTTTTTTCCCCACTTTGTTCGCTGATTTATAAGAAGACATCTTTTCCATCTAAACTGGATTTGAATATCTTTATCTTTTCTCAGTGCAACATTTGAATTCATCAAGAACAAAAACTTTCATTTAGCCCAGATTAAAACATTCAGGTTACATGTAAGGAGCACAAAGGAAAGAAAAGTTTAGATCTTCTGAAAAGTGTTAGAGGAGGAGCTGGTAGTGGGAGCAGCTCAGTGGTTCAAGCACTCCCTGAGTATGTAGGAGACCAGTGTACAATTTCCTCCTATGCCTGGGAGAACAGGATTGTGGCTTGCTGGACATCACCCCAACTGCCACGTGGAACATCTTTCTCTGAGTGTTTCATGTGTAATGCAAAATAAAGTAATTCTAGCACTGGCACCCCTCATTGAACTGCCCAGTAGCCCTGTGGATCAGACACTCGTAGGTGAGACACCTGGCTCCCAGGCTTCACTGAGTGTCTGGGTGTTCAAAGCCAAATACTGTCAACAAGAACATTCTGTAAATTTGAGATTAGGTCATTCCTGTGGGAAGTGATGGCTTGTATCCACTCAGGTAGGAGAAAGAATTAAACCAAATCTCCCCAAAAATGTTTTTGAATGCTCAAACTGCTGATAAAGTTACTGGTTAAAGAAGTGACTCTTCCTCCAGCTTTTTTTTTTTAAATCTAGTTCTGTTTTTTTCCCCGCAGGTGAAATTATTTGGTGAATTTGCAGATGTTTTTCAGCCTATGAAAGACACACATTTTTTCATTCTAAGCACTTCTCGCTTAAAATACTGTAAAAATACATCCAGGCAGTGAGAACGGGAGTCAAACAAAACTCCCGTTGTGGGTAGCAGGAAGTCGCAGTTGCCTCGGCTGAACTGGGAGCACTGGAAGTAGGATACTGTCTTGCCAATGAAGAAATCTTTTACTAGTAATCTGTTAATCACACATCAGGCTCCTCTTTTTAGCAAGTCTGCAGAGCCTCTGAATCCCTTATGTACAGGAATGTAATGGGCAAGCAGGAAAACAAAACTGAATTTACTTAGTATGTGTAACAGAAGCACATGAGCTAAAGCATGTGGATATGAACATTTAGAAATAAAACCACTCTTATTTTGCTTCTTCTAAGGAAGATTAAGTTACGTTGCACTTTATTTCAAAATGAGAAAAGCTGTACAGGCATTTAATCCAGCTGCTTCAGTGAAAACGCTTACACTTTGACTTCTATGTAGTTTTTGGTGCGCATCCCTCGGTGTCTTTTGGTGCAGGTATGTACCAGGTGACATCCCAGTAGCAGCCTCATGAGGGATGTGACAGCTGCCAATGTAGTTTGTTTTAGTCTTTGAACTTGGTTCAGATCTTCTAACGTATCGCTCACAATGGTATAAGACACTGATTACCTTCATTCCATTTACTGAAGAGGGTAAGTCCCATTTACCTATTCCTGCTTGAGTTTTATAACAATTGAGTTTTATATACAGCTAGGCTGGCATCTATTGTCTAGTCTAAAGGCAAGGATGTGTCATCAGCCAGATGTAAATTGCTGGCCATTTTGCATAATCTAAAGTCTCCTGTGCTGTTTGATCAAACTTTGTATCCTGTATAAAAAGCTTTTTGGCATATTTACAGCAACTGCTCACCAAGTCTTCAGGAAATTGTCTTGAGCTGCTGAGCCCAAGGGAGAAGGGAGCCAGATAAATCATATGCAAAGCAGATCTGGTGTTGGTGTGCTGGGCTTACTGTACGCATTAGACCTTCTTACATCATTGAATTTGCTGCTCTAAATTAAATGTAATGTACAGCTTAACCTTGGATGCTCTCCAGTCAGCACTATGTGGCATCCCCAAAATCCTGAAGGCTGCTGTGCTTCATACGGTGACCTGAGATCATGAACCTTTCTTCCTCTCTTATCTGATGTTTTTCTCCAGAGACTGGATAACCTGGAAAGCTATGGTAAAAAGAACTGCCCAAGTCATTACACAGTCTTTTTAAACTTGGTATAGAAGGGAAAGAAGGAGAAAAAAACCCCAAAAAAAACCAAAAAAACCCCAAACACCTTGGGAATGGCTGGCCATAAATGTATGTGGCTTGTGTTCAGACTCCAGCCTTACAGTAAATGCCCCCCAGCTCTTTCTTCTGGGTCCAGACCAGCCCACAAAACACCCTAATTCCATAAAAGAGAAAAACTGGAACCAATCCACTGAAATGTGGTACAGCCAGTGTGAAAAACAGATCACACCAGGCACATATCCCTTAAATTCACTTAGATGGGATCATCTACCAGATGTACTTGCCTGTATGTCTCTCATTTATCATACCTGTTAGTCTAGAAATGGTGAAAGCTGGCAGAAGTCAGCAATTACAAGGGGGGGGAAAAAGTGCGTAAACATCGTGGAGCTGCTCATAAGTGAAGAACATAGCACGGGGATTAAGGCTGCTGTACAGTCTTAATTTAGCCCCTTTGTTTGACTGTATTTCAAAACAACCTCTGGTTACATAACAGCATCCCATTCTTTCCGGGGGATGCTCTGCCCCCTCCCAGGGACAGGCTGCTGGGGCCATCGCTTTGGAGGTATGTTATGTGTTACCACATACATTAAACCCAGGGGCTCACAAATCATTCAAGCCTAAAATTATTGGAGGGAAAGTCCTTCAGATAGTAAAATTTTGAATTTGTGGGTGTAGGAATGAGAGGAAGAGACAGCCTATATACATACTGTGAAATAGTTTGCTGCCAGACCTTTTTCTGGGGGTAGTTTGCTGGTGCATGTGCACAATTAACACTTTGCGGCGTTGTCCACAGCGAGAGATTTTGTCAGCACAGAACTTGGCACAGAACATATAGATATCCCGAGCTTGTAGTCGCACACCTTTCTACATTGTTGGTCGGTGGCTTACTGCAGCTGGCATGGCACAGAGGTTAGTGAAGGAATGGGACTCCATCTAGTCAACCGCGGATGTTTGCGCTCTCACTTATCTCGCATACAGAGCCCAACCCTTGGACCTCTCCCTCCTGGGGGCTGCTCACTTGCCCTGGGGCTACACCACCTACAAGCAGGGTAGCAAGGCATCAGTAGTGGGAGCAGCTCTGTGCTTGCGCTGCGCCAACAGCTGGGTGTCGCTGGGAGGGCATAGGATTATTTGTGGTGAAAAGATAAGCTTTGCCAGGTTGTGTCAATCTTGTGTATGGACATACGCAAATCTAATGAGTGGAGGTGATTTTGAAATGTAGTCAAGGCCATAGGTCTCTGACTGGCTAAGTCACTGTTGAAATGGTTGTCACGTGCTAGTCCTTCCCCTGTCTTAAAAAGTATTCGGTGAAAATAAACCAAAGTTAAATCTGACTTTCCTGTGGCATAAAACACTTGAAATTACAGAAGTGCAAGTCTGCAAATTTACAGGATGTTTTTAAAAGAAAACGTAGGGAATAAAGACAGTTGTCTTTTGCAGTGGTGATTTTGATGGTCTAAGGATACAAGGAAGGCTGTGCTTGCAGGGCAGTACCTTTTATTAGACCAGTTCATGTGATTAGAAGAAAAAGGCAACACTTCAAACGCTTTTTTTTTTCTTTAGGTCTGAAATTGAAGTATTTTACTCAGGTTAAATATAATTTCTCCAGGTTTATTGATTCTAGGCAAACATTTTGACAATTTAAGCTTAAGGTATATTTGGTACTTGTGGCGCAAAAGAGGAGTATAAGCAAGGAGGCAGTGTTAAGTTCATTCGTCCTGTGGGACAAAGGTAGAAAAAGGTTGTTTTTATAATTAAAAAGCTATTGTTGTGATTCAGAGACCATCTGACAGCCATGCAGGATCATTTACCAGCAAACCCCATGCCAACAATGCTTACAAAAACTGAACTAAACGGAAGTTTTGCATTTACGTCAGATCCCAGCCAGGACAGTGGGTAGGGGAGAGGAAATTCACTGGTAAATGGAAAAGGAACTAAACAAAATTGGCAGGGAAAGAAATGTTATTTTCCAGCCTACAATAGGATATGACAAACAATGGATTTAACTTACAGTTATTTATAAAAAAGGTCCTTTTGGAGCAGTGACCTTCTCGTCTAACTTTTGTAGAAGATGGAGGTTCACCCCTCTAGGGGAGGAGGGCAAGCAGAGAATATTTTAGATTTAACACTTCATTCCTTCCCTGCCTAGGCTATGGGAACCTGAGCCCCAGCACTGTGGCTGGTCGAATTTTCTGCGTCTTGTTTGCGCTCTTTGGGATCCCCTTGAACCTTGTACTCCTGAACGAAATTGGGCAGCTGATGCTGTTGGGGGTTCAGCATTGCGCCCATCGCCTAGAGGAGGTGTTTCACTGGCAGGTAAGCAATGTGAACAGGTATGCCTCACCCTCAAGTTCAGGAAAGAAAAGACAGAAAAGGCATTGTCTGGTATTTGGGATCCTCTGACTAACAAGGACAGCCTGCCCACCTATTTGGTCAAAAAGGTAATAATACTCGGGAATAACTGGAAGCAAATAAATTTAGTTTATGACAGCCCTATGAGGTGTGAGATAAGGTTGTTTATTAATTGAGGGAACTTCTGTGATGAATGGCTTCCTCTACAGCAACAGAAGTGCCAGAGCCTTAGAGCCATGCACAGTCCTAGAATATCTGGTCTGTTTATCATCAGTCATAGTTAGAATTGCACGTGTATCTTACATGGGAACATTTGCAGAATAGGATTTAAACTGGCATGAATTTAGGACTCATGAAGATGATGCCTAGTTTGTGTTGACTGGGAGAACCACACCGTTTATTCTAGTGGAATGTCATGGATGTTTGTGTGTTTTTATGGAGTCAAGCATCATCTTCAACCAGAAACTGAGCTGGACTTTCCCTGCCACCCTTCTTGTGACAGTCTCTTCCTTTTTTTCTTTTTACTAGAAAAAAGTTTCCCTCTTGATTAAGACCTGTGCGCTGGTAACTGGCTTGTTATTGTTCCTCCTGCTACCTCCCTTGTTGTTCTCTGACAAAGAAGGCTGGTCTTATGAAGAAGGCTTCTACTATTCCTTCATTACCCTCAGCACTATAGGGTTTGGAGATTATGTGATTGGTGAGTAGTTCACATTTCATTGCTTTCACCTACTAAACATCAAAGCCAAATGTGTGGCATATGAAGCTCCCAACTTGGCGGTTTTACACCACTGGCAATCCACAGACGTGATGATAAATACGCTGTGGTAGGCATTTGACAGATTGGAGAAGATATGATTTCTGAGATAGCAATGCCACCTGTGGAAGAGCAAAGAAATTGTCTCCCAGTCAATGAGTAACCTTCCAGCATTCAGATGATCTGCCCCTTGAGTGACTACAACACCAGACTGGAGTGCTATGTTTTTAATCACAGCAGTTGCTGATGGTGCACTTGGTGCGCTCCAGTGCATTGGCAGCGGTTAGTTTTAAGCAGATGCTACTCTGCATCACCATTAACAGACAATGACCATTTCCTCTGTCAAAAGCCCAGACAGCTGCGTTCTAAAAGGCAGCTTAAGTCACTTAGGTGTAGACTGTCAGGCACCAGGCACAGTGTAGTTTTGGTTGCCAAAACCCTTTGCCAGAGGAAATGGGTTCGGACCCACACCCGATGCATTTGCTGAAACACAGGACACACCTTTTTGATAAAGACTTTCTCATTAAAAACAAATTGATTATAGAAACACATGCACCCTTGAATCCCTGGGAGACAGAAAGACTAAAACGTTTTATTACAGATTCTTTATTTTCTTTTCTTCACAGTGCTTGCTTGATGCTTAGACAACTTAGTGGCGGTTTACCTTAGGACTTGTCTATAATGCATCAAAGTTATGACTAGAGCTTGTGTAGGCACACTTAAATGAGCTGGAATCAAGTTAGCTTGGGTAAGGGTAGGCAGATGGAGCCAGTTCAGCATTTTCCTATGCTGATTTTATAGATGATGCTGGACTCTGTGCTGCAGCAGCTTTACTTCTCTCAGTTCCTGATAACTAATTTTGAAGCTCTTCACTAGTATACCTCCCACTTCCAGGCGTACCTTCACCTGTGTGGTCCTTTGTAACTGGCATACCACCATAGATATGCTAATTCAGTATGGGAATAACTGAATAAATCAGTGACCTGTGGTATGTAGAGGCCAAACCATTTTGGCCTCACAATCCTGTGTTTGTGGTTTATATCTCAACTTAAAAATAAGCAGGGCCAGGGCATGGGTTCAAGTGACTGCCACTATTTTGTGACTGTCACGCTGTTTCCCCACTAGTGTGATCTCTGGCACTGTTCTGGACCAGGTAAATTTTGGAGGAAATATAAGTCAGGCTATGGCACTTGGATTTGAAGTCAGAGTGGTCCCTACCTGTTTTATTTAGTAATGTTGATGTAGCTTCTCTTACTGGCCCTGAAATCTGTTAATTTACACACTCAGTAAGCCCTTCTATTGGACACATGGAGCCATGTAAGTCCTAAACTGCTTCTGATCTTCTCAGAAGATCTCTGAGGTCTCTGTGGATAAAGCATTCTCCTTGGAACGCTCAAATAGCCCTTCCCTCTTGTTTTCACTTACTGTTTAGAAGCAAACCATTTTTGAACCTTTGAATTTAGCATCAGTGAAAGGTGCTTGTTTGAAGGATGAATATAATACTCTTCCTGGTTGATGTTCACCTTGATGTAGAAAGCCAGCCCTAAGAGTAGTTACCACAGAAGTGGTTGGTAGCTCCCAAACATCGGCTTAGTGACAACCTCAAAATGTCTTGTGGTCCCATTACATTGAAAACACATACAATGTGTATAATTTAATGTATAATAATACCAAGTAAATGGATGTAACAGATTGGCTGTTTAATATGGCTCCACTGACCAGTAACTACTTTATCACAATCTTGTAGACGGTAACAGTTCATGGACCGTGATTTGGGAACCGCTAGTCTGTGCAGGTAATGACAGGACAGTATTCCCACATACAACCAGTCACAGATGATAAATACCTAAACACCCGCCTTTGTGCATGTCCTGTTTCAACCGAGCCCTATGCGTACTTTTCATTGGAACATGGTATGGACAGTGGCCTCCAGGTTCACAGAGGTACCACCTCATACATGTTAACTCCTCACACTCTGTCCCGAAAGTATCAGGTGTTCTGTAGTATCTACTTCTCTGTAGGTATTCAGTTCTAAAGTGACAAACCTACCTAAGGTAAGGAAACTAAATAATGAGACCTGAGAAGCAGTAGAGAAAAAGCCCATGCAAAGACTTTGCTGCCGCCGATTTGTATCCTGTACCTCACCTGTATTGGTAAGGGTGCCCCAGCCTGCTTTACAGATACAAGCCAGTCACTTCATAGGGCTGAGCTCATTCCTTTGCTTTGTCTGTATTATTCTTAATATTACTACTGACATTAACTCAGCACGTAGAAGCCTCTTTGCACTAAACATTGTGGAAACACAACCAAAAATACGGCTTTGCTCCGAAGTGATCACAAAGTACCTAGCTGAGCAACAAGACAGAGGTAGCATAATTTCAAGCTGTCTTCCAAGGCTTGGTTGTTCTTAGAGGTTTTAGGACTGCTCAGGCCCCTTCCCTCCTGCTCTTAGAGACTCGCTTGCTCACTTTTATCTGGCTTAACAAGATATACACACCAGTACATAAAACCTGCTTACCTCTCTGCCTATAGGAGACCCCTGTTACATACTAATACAATATTGTGATGTTGAGTGATAAGGAGAGAAATGAAACTGTGTGCTTAAATGTGAATAATTTCACTTTGACACAGATGTAATTTGGGATTTATTTTTCTTTCTTATGTGTAATCTTTCCAATTCCTAGGGGGTTCTAGGCCGTTGCTGACATGTCATGAAACATACTTGCTTACATCTGTTCACATGCCAAGAAGATGGCATACTCGTGTTTTATATAGAAATCACTAATACTAGGTCTTATTTCCACTGTCTTTGCTTTACATGTAATGTCTCCTTTGAGGCACTCTTGATCCAATTTAGAAATATTTTGGGTGATTCTCTTGTAGGGATGAACCCAGATCGCACCTATCCAGGCTGGTACAAGAATGTAATCTCTCTGTGGATCCTCTTTGGGATGGCCTGGCTAGCACTGGTTATCAAATTTTGCATCAACTTTCTAGAGAGCTCCAGTGACTTCTGTCAGTGCGACAAGAGCAGCACAGAGATGGCAGAAGACTTAATGGATGGCAACAAAAATAGTATGACGGGACTTCATGATGTGGAGATCTGCAATGACAAAGACACAAAAACAAAAGGACCAGATGATTCTCACACCTACACAGCTCCTACAGAAGCACTCTAGGGAAGAAACATACCCTTGGTGTCTCTTAAGTTGTAATGCACCAGAGATGCGCCACTTAGAAACGTGGGAATGGAGCTCCCCTGACATTCACATGGGGTGAAATCTTGCTTATTGAGCTTGAAATGCTTCTATTCTGAATTGAGCAATGACAACAAAATGTTTCGTTTGCAGTACCACCAAGAATTACCGACGGGACTTTTAGCCAAAAGTAGATTTACAGAGATATTACCTACCCTCCCACCTCAATATATGAAGTGAACTTTGACATCTGTATGCAACACTAGCTGTTGTCCTTTTCTTTGCATGCAAAGTTCTTGTAGCTTCTAATTGTACATATGGCATTTTGCAAATACGACAACTAGAAAAGCAAGTGCCATTTAACGCAGGAAACAAATTGCATGTTGCTAGAAGACTTAATGAAAAGCACTATTTAAAGCCACCTGGCAGTCACTGCAAATGTGCTCCATCACCTATATGCTTGTGCTTGCCAAAGGTGGTATGCTTTTGCTCTCTGATTGTTAGTACATGGATGGCAATGAGGCAGAGCTTGTAGAGGTGCCTAATAGAAATAGATGATTCAATTTTTTAAAAGTGATTTCTACATCAGAGGTCCACTAATATTAAAAAGAGACTAGGTAGTTAGACTATTCCTTACCCCAGAACTTACGTAGGATAATCCTTTGTAAAGTATCATGTAGACCAAATGTCATCAGCTAAATGTGACAGTTCATTTAGATAGATTTTTATTTTGTCACGTCTTGGAAGCCAGAAAAGGAGGACTAGAGGCAATTTTAAGTGCCAGTGGTTCGGACATTATCCCGTGGACAATGTTAACAAGGGCTACTTTAATCTAGAAACAGATTGAAGTCTCTTCAATTGTGATCAAGAGATGCTATTTTGATGAACTTCTTATGTCATAAATGAATAGTATATCTGCTTTAGCTAACATCTTTTATATGAACACAACTATCTTTTTATCTGTAGAATGCTAGACCTGCTTATTTGGCCTTTATGTTAATCATGAAGCAGAACTGTTTTTTTTTCTAATGCCATTAAATTCTCAGAAATCTTCTGATAAATTATGCCATTTATAAAGGCCCAACAGAGTCTTAACTCCTGCTGCCATTTATACATCCATACCTAATCTCATTTTTTTATTCCTGTTTTGCTACTTGCATCCTAGAGCATTAACTCTGAAAACTTGACCATAGCAGTAAACCAGAACAAAGCATTTGGGTGAGCCTTCAGCATCTGCATTGGATGAAGATTCCACATGGACAGTGGAGAAAAGACTAAAAACAGAGTCTGCTGGAGTACGGGACTCAGGAATTAGAAATAGCCATAGCTGGATTTACAGAAATGCAGTGAGTGAAAAGTTTACAGTCTTCAGGAACACAAGTTCTGGAACACATGTCATGAAAAATGTATTTCCAGAGTAGACCAGTCTGAGTGTTGATATGTGGTGGAACTGATTACAGGCAAAAATGCAGGAAAGGAATCTGCTGGATGAAATTTAGTCTGTTAACCTTTTGTCAGCCTTTTTGTCATTGGCCTTTTGCCGACTCTATAGTAAAAGTAATAAATGTTCTCTCAAATACTGTTTCAATGGGCAGCAGAGATAAGAAAGGGAGGTAGTGGAAATCTCAGGTCATATTTGGGAAACTGATGCAAAATAAATACATTTCAATTTTTTGAACATGGGTAATTTCTTTAACAGCCTTTAGCATAAACTTTTCTGTTTCTTCTACATTTTGTCTTGTTTATTTTCACTGATGGGTACACAATGTTAGGTTTTACTAATGTTCATAATAGGCTGGCCTACAATAAGACCAAAGTGTATTTCTTTAAACCTAAGTGAATCACAATTCCATAGCATAAAATGTGATACCCTTTTATGCATATCCTTTGCACCTTCTTTCAGGTGCAAAACTTAGTAAATATAACTGTATCGTAAAACCTGGATGCCCAGAAGGTAGTAGGAGTTTCTACTGTCAAAGCATGGGAATAACTATGCTAAATGTATTTCAACTTTAAGTTGAAATGTCACAGGCTCTGGGAATTTCTACCAGCTCTGCTCTTTGATGAGAAGGCTTAGCTTCTTTTCAATTTGAACGTCATAGTAGACATTCAAATAGACTATATTAATCATATCTAGTTCATAGTCTCATGTATTTGTAGTTTGTGGATGAGGTTTTCAAAAGTGCCTTAGCGGTTTGGACACCCTGGTCCCACCGAAACGCAAACAGTCTCGCATGCCTTAGGACAGCTAATGCACTCTTCTGAGAGCTAAGAGGAAGAGGAACTCTCGGAGTAGTCCTAAAAAAAAAGGAAAAAACAGTAATTCTTCATAGATCTCAGTGCTTCCACTGTATGTCAGGGTTCAGCCCCAAACCTAAGCATGTGGCTGCGTCTCAAGGTGACTCAGTATCTGCCCCAGCAGTCCTTGCTTATTCACTTCCTTCCGCAGCTGTGCTGTTGTATTACCCAGCCACTCACCACCAGCGTGGTCCTGCCGCTGTCTGATACAGCATACTTGCAGGAGGCGCAGCTAAACTGCTTGCAAGCAACTCCAGAGCTGCAAGTTGCCTACTTGTGTCCTGCATCACCTAAAAAAATATGAAATAAGTGAATCAACTACCGTCTTTGCCTGGGTTCTCTGATACCAAATAAGCATGTTGTCACTTATGAATATCCTTTTATTGACAGTTCCTCAGCTAGCTTTTGATACGGACAATAGATATTGTCTCTGACTCCCCACAAACTGCTGTGCCTCTAGTCTGTCTGTTCTTTATAAAGCTGTGCTGTGGTTAAATGACATGGATGAATTTGTTCCCAGAGGGATGAGAAGAAAGTGAAGTTTTGCAACATCACAAAAACATCATCACCAATGTGTCTACTCTACCAAAATATGAAAGGTTATCTGCTCACGGGTAAAATAAAGAAAACAAAAGCATGGTGCTGTTATCATTCTTGTCACAGCTGACTTGCAGTCTTCTGTAATCTGCATTGGAAAATTACAGATGCTCCTTGATTTTCTTTTTTTTTTTTTTTTTATGATGTCTCTTCCTGTTCAGATAAGTGTGCAGTTTCCATTAGTGATTTCGGGTTAGACTTTCACTGCTGTTACTCTTCACAAGTCAATTCTTCCCTATTACCCTGTTTTCTTCCTTGGGAGGAGCAGGGGCTGGAAACAGGTTTGGTTAGTTGTAAATATTTATGTAACATCAGTGTCCAGAGGCTTTTTCACAATCACATAGAGCATAATGTGCTTCTGACCTTTATACCGTTTCCCAGGAAATCAATCCCTTGAAGCAAGAAAATAGGCCTCTCTCTAGCTCCCCTACTCCAAGGACAAGTCCTGGCTTCAGCCTCAGTGTTTCTCATGCTGGCTCTTTCAGCTAGTCCAAAAGAGATGTTTACCCCTTGGGGAGAGATATGTCCAGAAATCCAGAAATATGTTATAAGATGTTACAGCAACGTAGTACAGACTGCTCAGAACTGCACAGTTTTTAATAGTTTGGTTGACTACAGTATTTTAAGATCCCCAGACAAGAACAAAAAAGCCCTTTTTCCATAATGGTCTTTGAGTCAAAAAAATCCAGGATGTCATTTTTCTCACAGTGGTGAGCTGATGAGATCTTATCTTACGACTGATATCCCAGCTCTGTTTAGAGCTGGGACTGTAGAGAAGAGAAGGCTCAGGGGGATCTCGTCAATGTATATAAATATCTGCAGGGAAAGTATGAAGAAGATGGAGCCAGGCTCTTTTCGGTGGTGCCCCATGACAGGGCAGGAGGCAATGGGCACAAACTGAAACACGGGAGGTTCCTCCTAAACACCAGGAAACACTTTTTCACTATGAAGATGACTGAGCACTGGCACAGGTTGCCCAGAGAGGTGGTGGAGTCTCCATCCTTGGAGATATTCAAAAGCCATCTGGATGCGGTCATGGGCAACCATCTGTAGGTGACCCTGCTTGAGCAGATGACCTCCAGAGGTCTCTTCCAACCTCAACTGCTCTGTGATTCTGTGTTTCAAGGTCCAGCCATATTCCTCCTCATAGTCCATAGTCCACGGTCTGCCACTGTCTCCGAACTGTCTCCATAACCATTCAGATTGTACGTACAGCAGGCCTGGTAGACATGATTCTTCCCAGAGAAGAAATGGATCTTTCCAGTCTGAGTGAGCTCAATGAGGTGGTCTATTTATGTATGTTTTTTATAAAAAATTACAAAATTTTCCTTTATCTATACAGATATCAACGAGGAGTTAGGTTCCATTGCACTGGGCAATTTGTAGACACTAATTCTTTTTCAGAGATCTCACAATCAGAGAATAGCTTTATATAATGGATGGTACAGAGAGATACAATTAGTTGTGGGGGGTGGGCTATCTCCTCCAGATGTTTAGAGTGTGTTGTGCTGTTCCAAAATTGTGCAGTAACGTTCAGCTTGGTGTAGCCTCCTGTCATTGTTATATATCTGCCTACCAGTTCCAGCAAAAGGATTCAACACTTCATCACTGACACAGTTCAGGTAAGGCAAATTGTACCTCACTTTAGTTTACCTTTTCTAAATTGGAGGCTTACATTGGTACTAATTGGTTACTTACCAGTTGAATCACGGCAAAATTTTAATGTAATTAGGTATTTTAATGTAATATGAACTCAGTACTTGCCATCTCTGTAAATAAATATTCTGGCTAATGGCAGAGGGGAATGCAGTAAAAAACTTGGTCTTTTTAAGTACTGTTACGCTATGGCTTAGGGAACCATGTGCTTAGTAGTGTCTCCCTTTCCAGTAGTCCTGGCTGTGTGTGAGGTAGCATCAGGGCAGATCATTGTTGTGATTGCTATTGAGCACCTTTTTGGTTTTAGAAGTTTGTTTTGCTTTGTTTTAATATCTCATTTAAATATGTGGAAACTCACAGCTGAAATGGAGTTGACACATCTAGGCAACTATCTGTAATGCTGCGTAGTTCTGGGCAAAGATTCAAAGTTTTCTCAGAAAGATGAGCGATTACAATGGAACAATATCTGTGCCCTTAAAAATTCTTATCTCTCAGGACTGAGATTCGAACAGCTGATTTGTTTTTTTTTTTTCCCCCAGAGATAAAATTATGTACATGTTTTAAGCTAGCACTAAGCAGGTAGAGAGGATCTCTGGTACCTCTGAGGTCAATGCATGTTGCAGTAAGAGCTGCTGAAGAGCTGTCACTGTTGTTGCTGTTGTTGGAGGAGACATCAGCAACGAGGCATCCAGAAACTATGCATACTGGGATAGGACAAAATGAACTTTTGAGCTAAGGTATCTTTATTTTGTAGGGAAGTTGTACAAGAAGACATGCCCAGTAATAAACTGATAGCTCCATAGCGCTTGAGTCTAGGTGCTGGAGCTAACTCTTGGGGCAGAAGCAATGCATTGTAAGTTAGAGAGGCTTTGAAACTGTTTTAATTTTTATAGTAATATGTAACCTGTTTCTTCCATATTCCCTGCTACTGACTTAAACTCACTGGAACATAAGATTTAGTTCTTGAGTAACACAAGTATCCAAATTCTCTAAATTAAAACAAGAGCATGCTTACCAAAGCAAGCTATAACAGATGAAAACAGAAAGGGAGGGAAAATAATAGGAAAGAAAATGTGGAGAAGGAGAGAATCCTGTGGAGTTTGTTACTCATTCCTAAGGAATCTGCTTATCAAACTTGATTAGGTTCATACTTTTTTTTTGGTAATGCCTTTAAAAACCATCTCTTAAATAAATGAATCAGTCTGTATTCAGTCAGTGATTATGGAAAGGCTTCAGACAGCCATGTATCTGAGTGAATAAAAAGGACCAACGCATAAAGTCAGGGTTGTACAAATCTGCCACCAGAGGCAAAACTGAAGAAGATACGGAACTGGCACAGATACGGAAATGAAACAGAGAGGCACACAGTAAGGATAGGATCAAAAAGAAAGGATGAGTTGAAGCAAACAGAAATCCAGTGAGGCAGCATTTGCCCAGCTGGCTATGATAAATGAAGAATGGATAATTGAGGGACTTTCGATATAATAAAGAATTAGGATTAACCTAATTTGGATAACTACTGATTGAAAGGGCATGATTGTACCATAATTGCTATTACTCTAGAGGTAATTCTATTACAGGTTGGAGTTGCAAGATAGTGTTTTTAAAGCATTTCAGTTCTCCTCCAGATTAATGCTGTGCTTGATCCCTTTTCCCACTACTCTTTTGGATCCTCCCAGTTAGAACATTATCCTGGTGTTGAAGATCCTCTGCACCTCAAATAGATAAACATGGTGCCTTCCAAATACAAGTTTAAATCAATAAACTTTGGGTTAAAATGCTAATTCTATGAGGTGTAGCACAGAAAAATATAATCCTAGAAGGCAAGTGGGGTGGATGACTGGTTGATGTACTGGAACTATCATAGACGGTGCTTGGCAGCTTGGGCTTACATGGTTTTGCTGTCAACAAAGCACAGTGAGGAGTTTAATTAGTTATGAGCTTCAAAATAAGGGAGAATTGCTCCATAGTAAGCAATGAATGTAAGTCAAGACTGTAATGGAACATAAGTAGTTTGGATGCACCCAAAATATTGCCCTATCTCAGCTCTTCCTTAATAAGGAGACTCAAGCATCATCACCATTTGGATGAGAGGACTTTTGAAGTCTTACAGCACTATCAAGCCCAGAGATCTAAAAAGCTTAAGTCATACTTTTCAATGTCTGCCCTTTGAATTTTGGACTGTTATTGCAATGCACAGCAACAGATTGTGTCTCTGTGTGTTTGTGTGAAAGAAAGAGAGAGTGAAAAGGTGCTGCTAGTGTTCCCAAGTATATTAAATTCACATTAATTCCTACAGCACATTCCTCACGTGGCTCCAACCCCTTTCCCAGCAAATAAAATAACTTCTCATAATTTCTTCTTCGTAAAGCATTTCTTTCTCATCCTTTCTTCTGGTCTTGCTTCTACCTAATCAGTCTTGCTCCTGCATGAGTTCCCTCACCACTCCCAGGCCAAAATCAGCTCTGCTCCTCTTGTGTTTCCTCTGTGTGCTCAAACCCTTCTCCTGTGCCAGGAAGAAGTATGTAGAGCAGGATCCTTCTCTGCTATGCTGGGGCCAGCATTGTATAAAAGGAGAAGGGGGACGAGCAGAGGATTTGCAAGGACTACTTTTCCTGCTCCCACTCTCTTCTCTTAATGATGTTAACTTTAAGATCCCAACTCTGGAGAGGGTTGAGATCTCCCCGATATCTGCACCAGTTCTGATCTGCTGGTCTTCTCCATGAGGGGAACAAGGGGGTCCAGACAGTCTCAGATGGCTTGCTTTCAGGTTGGTTGTGGTTCACTGGAAAGCTGAAGCTTTTGGTGTCAGCTGCAGCCATGCTCCAAACTCATTTGGCTTGTGAAGAATTTGAAGGAATTGGCAACATTTAAGATCTTCAGGAAAAGCCTGAAGGAAGGTGGTGATAGCTTCGCACAAGTTTGTCTTCCTTTTGAGACAGCATTAGCTGCAGTAATCCAGGAAGCACCGTGCTGCAATGAGTGACCTAGGGAACTGAGCAGGGAATAGTCTTCCCCGGGGATCTCTCTTGAGATCCAGCAACCCTGGTTGTTATTGCTGTTTGTTCCACGATACTGTCGCCTTTTGAGCTCAGAACAGTATGTTTCAGCTGAGCAATGAGTTGAAGGCATAAGGATTCAATATGAGGATATCTTTTGATGTGACATAAAATACAATGATGACAACTAGTAGCCGCAAAAGAGTGTACCATAGAGTGTTCTTGTTATGACACTGGACTAAAACTTTGGAAAGTTTGGGACCTGTCACAATTTCTGTATGATTTCACAAATAAGGATATTTACCACTCTGTCTGCATGACCCCCTATATAATCCCTAATTCCCAGGGTAACAGTACAATATTCCCTGCTATGCATGGAGTAGCTAACAGTGGGATTCACTGAATCCAGAAAGTAATGAAAGGGGCTAACCAAGCCAGTAAAAAAAAAAAAAGCCAAACAGGTGGACAGGACCCCAGTCTTACTCAAGCATAGTGAAGTGCCTTTTTCTGGACGATGTCCAGATGTTAGATGTAAAGCCAGTGCTTTGTCTTGAAAAAATGAAATAAAGCACTTGGAGCTCATATCTGGGAAGGAGGGACCCATTTTCAAGTCTCCACTCTGACTCAGGTAGGGCAGGCCAGCAGCATGACATGAATGCCATCTACCCAAGGTTCATGGGCAGGCCACTTCAGGCGTTCTTGAAGCTGTTTCACTGTTCATAAATTATTAACTTGGCTGTGAGATGGGGAGCTATTACCTACCCTCTCTCTTGCTTGATGAATCACTACATGTGTAAACCTTTATGTGGATTTAGCCCTTAGGGAATGACTACAATAGGAAGAGAAAGAATAGTCCAGTGCTTGGATAGCAGTAGCCAGCGGTGTGAAGAATTGCTGTCTCAGATGTCGTTGAGTTAGCTGTCATAGGTCTAGATGCGTGTTGGTTCTCAGGCACTATAAAATCTTGGTATTAGATGGACTTGTCCCATAGTGGAGCCCTTAGCCCTAAGAAAAGTAAGCATGTTCCCCATATAATGTATGGAAATGCTTAAATACATAACTGGGAGACCTCCCTTGTTCCTTAGCAAGGAATTGTCCATGTGAGCTTGCAAAAACAAACAGAAATTAGAAGAGCAAAGGATAGATGCAGAAATGTCCGTCTGACTCAGACAGGCACCTGTTTCCACACAGTACTCGGCCAGAGATGGACACCTACACGTGACTTTTCTGTTTGTGGAAACCCAACAGAGACACCTCAAAACAGCCAGCAGACAAATGGTTAGGGAAGTCATTTAGGTCAAAGTGACACAGGTTCATATTTCTGTGGGATTAAAATCAAGGGATTTAAATCTGTATCACAGCAAAGGCCCCAGGCTAAACAAAAGTTAGTCTTTCTAGCCTCCTGACCTAAATATTTGTTGCAGGAATAGAAAGGAGAGAGAGAGTGGTTGACTCTGTAGCTCGCTTGTGAAGGTATGGGGGATGTGAAAATGTGACAGTTAGGATCCACTCCCGTGAATGTTAAATAGTTACACCAAGTATGAGAAGTGTACCTGCAGAGATTGAAAAAGACTCAAGACACCTAGCAGCTCCAGTTCAGGAGAGGCAGAGACTTCAAATCCTGGCCCCAAATCCCAAGTGAGCATCTGCTGAGTAGCTAGTAGCAATTTTGAGAAGGTCACTAGCCCCTAAATAGGGGGGCTGAGGCACCTACAGAGCAATTGCCACTGGAGAATCCTGAGGATGCCAGCGACAATGCAGAACTGCAGGGCATGGTTAAGCTCTGCTGAGCTCAGTTAAGTTACAGCAGACCTGAATGATCTATTTTAAAGGATGTAGCTGTACATACAGCTGGAACAACTGTGCAATGCCATTATACAAACAAATGACGTGCAGAAAGAAAGTCAAACTGTGGGTGGGTGAGCAAGTTTCTCACCTATAATCTTCCACACCATTTGCTTTGCAATAAAAGGGAGCTGTCAGAGACTGCCAATAGGAGCTAAGTATCCCAGCCTTGCCCTTCCTTATCATATTTCCGAGCAAAGCCAGCTGATTAAGCAGGGTCTGGTATAACTGACCTTACACCTGGTTTGAGACCTGCACAGCAATCTGTTGATTCACTCTTGCCAACAAACACAGTTACTAACTTTCAAGTTTGCAGCCCTAGATGCCTTCACTCAAGACGGGCACGGGAGGGTTACTTTAGGTCCTGGTTTGGATGTCTGTTAACTCACTGTAAGGTTCAGCAAGTTGCTGTGGGTCAGGGCACTTCTAACCTGAGTCATGAGGGATGCTGAAACATGTGCACAGACGCATACAGCGGTACACAATAAGGTAGAAAGAGGATTTTGAATGCAATAGGTTATGTATATGAGAAACGGTGAAGTACAGTAAGGGGGGGAAATATAGGATCATGTTTTAGGAGCATGTGTTTCTGGAGTAATTCAAACCTTATCTGCATAAGGAAGTATTTGCCAGTTAACTTCAACTGGTATTGCTATAGCAGGAAACCCTCCTAACAAGTATAAAGCTCGTAGTACTTTCCCCAAGGAAATAAAGACTTATCTTGTTGGAATAACTGCTGTATTCACTCTCTGGACCAACACAGTTAGGCTGGTAAATCTTGGAAGGAGGAGTGAGACCTCTCTTTAGCCTTTCATTTCTCTGTAATTCAACTTTGCCAATCATAAAATGGAATTAATGTTCTTTATTCTGTAGCTCCCAGAAACACTGAGGGAAGTCACTACTTAAGATTTGTACAATATTTTCAGAAATAAGCTCTCTAATGCACTCCACTAATGCGGCAGAGTGCTGTTAGCGTGCTCTGAGCACCCACACAATCCTTTAAAACTAGGTGTTGTCTCTAGCTGGTGGCAGCATCCACGCGGCTGTTGAGGAATATGAGACGTGGTCTGCGTGGCTGCCAGTTCCTCAGAGGTAATCTAGTTCCCATTTCTGTGCGAAAAAAATGTCTGAGCGCACCTGAAGCTTCATCAGGCACATCATGCTAAGCTCTAGCCAGTGCGTGTGGCTGTAGGCATACAGTCCCGAATGGCAAGCGAAAGGCAGCTTTGGTAAAATCTTTTGGTGTACAGATACCACAGAGCAGTTCCAGCCTTTCCTTATCTCATCCATCTCTAAAATCTTGTTCTTGTTTCTGCTTCTGCCGTTCTTTAAAATGCTTAGTTTGACAGAAAAGGGCACCGTAATGTTGCAGATTGATTTATGTTAAAGATTAGGCAAAGAACTCATCTCACCCAATATTAGGCATCTATATATAATTTAATCAAAGGCACTTCAAGGCTATGATTTCTCTGAGCCACTTTTAGGATAAGGTGAATTTCACCTGAACAGTGTGTATGTCTTTCAGTTGCTTGTATGGGAGGCCTTGGCATTGTGCACTTTAAGATGTCGGATGAATCACATCCTAGAGGTCTTTACTCGCCCCGCGTCTAGACCTCTGATTAGTCGTCTTCTGTGTTGATGGAAATAAAGCAATCACTTTTGCTTTTTTTTTTAGGTTAGTTTCACATTTTGGTTTTCAGGCACTTGGCAGCTGTGTAATGTTTGGTTTGCAAACACTCCCAGGGAAGGCCTCAATCCAAGCCAATTATTTTCTTTACAAAGAGATAAAAACTCAAATATTTTTCTTTACTCTCACATTTTGTAAAACAGTTTTCTGGTTTTCTACCCCAAAATGTAAGCTCCAGGCTCAAACTACTTATTCCTATACCCTTCATATGTTTAAAGATCTCCTCTTTCCACACTTCACCCAGGATTTTTGTATGGTTCTGTGCTTGGTTTTGATGGAAGCGGAAGTTTTTTTAGAGCTCTTCTTTAACAGCCCAGTCATTTTGGGAGCTGGAAAAGCCATGGACATGTCTACCCCACGCAACACAGGCATATGGACTAACGCTGACCTATTCCTGCCTAAGCTGGTGCATCTGAATGATGCACAGCAGCTGTCTTTGGAGAAACTAGCTTTGGTTTAAAAGCAGCAGGCTTCCCTGGAAAGACCCTGCCCGCCAGGTGCTGTGCTACACTGCGTCTATCATGCTTGTGCTGCTAGTTGCAATGCTGCTGGACTAGGTGTCTCTGCGCCCATGCCCTGCTCTGTGATGGAGACACACCAGCAGCCGTCACTTGACACTGCTGTCACCCCCGCTTCATTACCGTGCAGTGGAGAGTGCTGTTCTTAGGAGCCTTAATATGTTCTTAGGAGCCTCCAAAGAGGAATCGTACGGCATGTTTAAAGCCGGCACTGACTGTAAATTGTTTATAAAGGCCAAGTCTCACTTCAGCCATTTTCTCACTGAGAAGTTCTCAGTTAAACTGCAGATCCAATCTGCATGCTTCCTCCCCCTCATAAAAGTCTAGAGATCAAGATAATGGAAGAACAGTAAATATACGCCAGATACTTGATGGGATAAATGAGCATATTGTGATTAAAGGCAGTGGATCATATCTTCAAACAATGTAGATTTGTAAAAACTTATCTCAAGCCAAGAATGTAGGCCCACAGTCACATTTTCAGCTGGAATTGAAAGTTAACTCATAAGTGTAGGAGATTTAGATAGCACGTCAGTCAGGGTTGTCCAGTCTTTCTCGTGCTGGAGTAGCTTTGGGCTCCTTCCACTTAAGCCCCAAGTCAAGAACAGTGGTGTCTTATACGTTCCTGGTGCAGGAGGGACACCTCTGATTTCCACTCCCACTTTTCCTTCTCCTTTGTGGATGCAGCAGCTGCTACATCCTTGAAGCAAAAGAGGCTCCCTGTGACACAAAGCAGGCACTGGATCTGGACAAGACCACTTACCTCCTAGAAATAGTTTGGTCAGTCTATGCTGTTGTTGTTCAAGGAATGTTTCATCTGGGATGTGCACATTCTCATTTGCACAGTATAACCTAAATATAGGGATGCTCATAGGCAGCCCAAGAGCCACTTCCAACCCATTGATGAGTCCATCTGTACCCTGAGCACTTTCTCTTTTTTAATCAAATGGTTTTAAATTATGTATTTCTCTGACCATATAATTCAGTACCTAGTTATTAAGAAGCTGGACAAACCTGACTTGTAATGTTGGTTTCTCCAGTCTCTCTGAGGGCAGGGATACGAGTTACAGGAATATATCTGTTCTGGTTCTTTCTTAGTTTTCTATGTTCCATATAGAGACTGTTGAAAGGTTTTACTACCCTGTATCTTTTGAGCATGGACCTCTCCTGCATAGAATAATCAAGACTGAGGACAATAAGGCCTGCTGGATGTCTCTCTATGGATAAGAAAGACATAGCAATTCTAGTGCCACCAGAGATGAAGAAAGCAGGTGAGAAAGAATCAGTTCAACAATAACACCATCAGACACCAAAAGCAAATAATGTCATCTGCAGGGACTGATTTTTTTTTTAATAGATGCATTACATGGTTTAGCCTCTTCTAATTCTTCAGCTAAAATCAACATGTTGGGCTGGTTTGATTGCTGCCACACTAAACAGCAGACCTCTGGCATTAATGGAAAGTGCCAATTTAATTGGAAAGATCTAATTTTCCATTTCCTGGATCTGTGAAATGTGATTTTAAATATAAATGAGAGTCAGACCCAAGGGGATGATCCAGATTGATTCCTTTAAATTAACATCAGTGTCTGAGTGGATGCTCTTGTATCAGTTTCTAACTGATTTTTAAGGTAGATAGATTGGGAAGCAGACAGATAGATGAATGAGCAGGTTAGCAGGTGAGACGTGAGCATAGCGCAGAAGTCATGGTCACCTGAACAGAAGAGAGCACAAAAGGAGCCAGCTGCTGGATGCAGGGATGCCAATTAAACCACAATGGGCAGGGGTGTTTTTAGATCCATCCTGCTTCGCTTGATCAGCCCACTAAAAGATAAGAGATGTCCTTGGGGCCTGAGATAGGTCCCTGTCCCTCTCCTGAGATTTCAGCTATGGGAAGTGCTGAGAGCCCCCTCACTAGAAGTACAAATGCAACCAACAGTGTTTGAATCCTGGCTTCCTGCTTGCTAATTTGCTTTTGATAAGCCTGAACTGGTGCCATCTGATGAGAAAGTGTACTTTGTTGCCCGTTCTGCAGATGATCTCGGGCATGATGACTTTGCCTCAGTGGAACTCTCAGTTCTTATCAGAGTTGGGCAATCAAATTGTTTTTTCAGTTTCCCCTGCATGCTCTGCTTTGCAGGGGAAGACCTCTCCCCTGGGCCAGCCCAGGCATTACAGAGCCATACAGCAGTTGACATCCTGAAGGCCGTGCAGAGGATGCTCTGGTAATGGCAGAGCAGTTGGTCAGAGGCGAGGCAAAGTAACGCCAGTGGCAAAGTGCATTGAAGTTGATGAGGCAGTGATTAAACCTAATTCACCCTGTCTTCTTGAAGAGTTTACAAGGGGTATGAAGTGAGCTTTGTCCAGCAATGTAGGTTAATGTAGTTATCCAGGCTGTGAAATCCTTCATTTCCCTTTGAATTGCTACAACAGACGTAAACATGCCTCTCTTTCCCCCCTGCTCCATTTCTTGCTGCCAGGCTCAGGCCTGCTGTTACCCCACTGCTTATTTATTGTCACTGGTCTCAGCGGCTCTGAAACAAGGGCAAAACACCCTGTTCATTGGAGCAGGCATCTGGGAAAGGATTTTCCATTATCTTCAACATCACTGTCTTTCCCCTCTCTTTGTATATAATCTTTTGCAGCCTTGCAGCAGAAAGGTTACCTGATCCATGCTTTTCCCCATCTCTGGTGGGAATTTCTTGATACCCTGCGATGAGGGGGGTGCTTATGAGAGTCAGGAGCTGTACAAGCTGTTGTGCTGTTGTTGGGGAAGTCATATATACTAGGTATTCCGGTTTTTTACCATAAGATGATTTGTGAATGCTGGGCTATGCCTGCCCTTTCATTATTACAGAGCTGTCCACAAGAACTGGCCTGTATGATGTTTTGTATTGTACTGTTGTTCTTGAACACAGAATTATGCATGGGTTAGTTTGTTATTCCTGGGTCACTCATGCACACTCGCACAGACAAGCCAGATACCAATTTGGATCATACTTTCTGTTACAAAAGCATGCATGCCTATATGTAAACATACACACCAAAAAGATCTGCATTCATACACTAAATCTCAGCTTTTTCTTTGCCTGCATTACTTGAGGCAGCACATATCTCGTGTTAACCTCAGAAGTGAGTTGTAGGAAGATAAGTGCAAACCAGTGAACTGGGTCGTTAGCTGGTAGTTTAGAGGTCTGAATTCTGTTCTCTGTTTTCATTTTGACCTGCTGCTTGACCCTGGGACCTCTCTTTGTTCATCTTGTCTATTCAGATTGATGGGTTTCACTCACAGTGTGTACTGGATGTAAGTACTCAAGTCAAGGGAATCAGGGTTTCAGGGTATGTCTGCATCACAGTCTTAAACTGTGCTTCTGCCTGTGCATTTGCCTAAACCCACTACTGTGTTTGCTCAAAAATCTTGGTTGTGTGGCTTGGATTAAGTGATAAAACTCAAGCTATTCCCAGCTGCTAATGAGTGGATTCCTGAGAAAGCCTTTTGTTATGTATTCTTGGGTTGACAAGAACTGTTGACTGAAATAATTTGTATCCCAGAGCTCCCCCACACCACTACCACCACCCCTGCCCAGCACGGGAACATAGTAGCTGCTGGTTGCATCCAAGCAGGAGCCAGGTAAGCACAGCAGGCACCAAAATTATTTGTAAGATACAATCTCCCATTTCCCTGCAAGCCATACAACCTTCGTCATCCAGTTGTTGGCCAGTGCACCTCACTCGTACCAAAGTGAAGAGTCCCGGTGTGACTGGTTCCGGGAATTTCCAAGCTGTCTCCCTTTCTCCTGCCCTCTCTCACTCGCAGGAACAGTGGAGGTGCTGCGCCAGGGCAGGAAGCCTGCGGAGTCAGACTGGGACCCACCCCACAGGGAGTCTTCTCCTAATTTGTAGCCCATGTCTGTTATCTAATATGCATTGCTTCAACCATTAGCAAAGAAATCTACTGGTTCCATATAAAGGCCTTTTATCTTTCAAACTTTGGGATAGCTGAGTGTTGCGAAACTTAAAGTCTTTCACACCCTGTCTAATCCATGACTGGTGCCGGTTTGAGTCTTTTCTTGGCAAGGCAGGACGGGAGTTGGTGTTCTTCCATAAATTTCTTAACACTCCAATAATATTTAAAAGATTAAGATTCATCACTCTCACTACTATGCTGTTTTTGTCAATAATTATTGCTGGCAAATATTAAGTATTTCACGTCTGAAAATTAACATTTTTGCTGCCCCTAATTTCTCAGCTAGTGTATGAAGTTACTCACTTTGCCTGCTCCAAAGCTGTGATTGTTGATGAAAATTTTTCTGATGAGCTGAGATGTAGGAAGACCCACCTGAATCCCTTTATCCGTCCACAAACGTTGCTGTTTCCTGAACCATTAAGTAGGGGCCTCAATAATTCAAGATACGAATCTGACCAGTGATGTGTTCTGTCCATGAAACAATCATCTGTTATTCACCATAGTAAATAAATCACTCTTTTCAAAGTAATTTGCCCATCGGATTATAATTGAACCCCTATCTGGAATGTGAACCAGGAACCTGAAGGATGACCAGACAGTTAAGGAAATTCAGTGTTGTTTCCTCATTCCTCCCAAGTGCTTGTGCAGAAAATTGATATTGTAGCTTTTGTTCAGCTTGTGTACTGGTAAACCCTCTCCCTTTCCTGCTCCCAACCAGAGTTTTTGTGGTACTACTAACAAACACCATTAAAAATTACAGCATCCAAGAAGAACTGCTTCTACAGAAAAGGGTGGAGAGCCAAAATCCTTTACCTTAGAGGTAACTGGCTCCTGAATAGTGCATTGGCAGAGCCTGGCAAATTGCACATGGATTGGGTTGCTGAGTTCTTCCAAGAAAGAAGCATATCTTTTGAACTGACCATCAGGTGCCTTGCATTTTGTGGGTGCTTGGAATAACTAATTGTTAAAAACAAAGTCTGGAAACTCAGATCATACTAGCTGTAATTCTGTTGACATCAGTGGGATTAGGACTGAGGTTGCTATTTCTTGTCTTTTTCTAGGTCACAGAGCCTTTTATGGCTGTGATAATTAAGCCTCAGATCAGTTCTCTGAATTGTTTTTCATCACAGTTATGCACTGAGTCCGAGACTTTTGTTAAACTAATTTTCAAGAGAATTAATTTTATTTCTTTTTTGTCTCTGCTGCAAGTCCACATTATCTCCTGGGAGACTGGCTGAAGTGACCTGAAGGCCACAAAGTCAATGCTACAGGTAGGAGTAAGACTCAGAAGTCCTGTCTCTATGACAGTTCTTCCAGTCTTAAAATATTGCTTACTCAGCAATCTGTTTTTCAAACACACATGATCCAGATTTCTTTAAAGAGATATGTCATGACATTTTTTTAAAAAACGTTAGCCTACTCCCATGCCTTGAGAACCCTTTTCATTCTGCTTTGTAGGTCAGATCAATTCCCATACCCAGACAAGTTGGTCATGGGAATAAAATCACTCATTAACCTCAAAGTAGACCTAACTGATGAGATTTTTAGTTACAATTATGTCAATGAAAACTAAATTACAATCAGGTGATGTTACAAACACCTGGCAGAGGGAGTCACATGGGGTGAGATTCACCCAATGTAGACACTCACATCTGAACGAGGTACTAAGTGCCCCTGATAATTACTTGAGAGAAAAAAGATGGCTAGGGCATGATTCGTTTCATTCCTAAGTTGCTGGTGAAAAGACAGCAGATAAATCTCACTATAAAAGTATCTATTTCCATTAGCTATGAAGTGAGCTTAACATGACTACCTCAGATAGAGATTCACATCATAAACATCTAAAATTGATGACATAAGCTCCCCCAGAGGATGAGATCCCACACAAAAGGTGAGTCCAAATGGGAGGTCACCCTGTGAAGTGAACTCTGTAGTGCCAGAGCCCACAGTCAGAAAAGGAATTATGTTTGCAGGGTGCTGGAGAAGTCACCACTTGCAAGACCCGCAGTCAGAAGCTGTAATGCCTGCAGGAAACTTGCACTTGAAATGCCAGCAACAAGATTTGCAAGATATTTGCCAGAAAAGCAAGGTATGGCATAGGCTGAAGGGACTCTGGTTATCCACCAAGCTGGTTAATTGAACAAGAACAAAGATCAGCAAGGTAAGGCCATGCAGGAGCTTAGCAAAAAAAGCCCTTTAGTCGACTAGGGCATGTTTATGAGATTGATACACCCAGCCTGTAAATGCCTCCATGTCAGGGGTGCAGGCAGGAAAGCTCTGTAAGCACTTGCATGTGTGAGGATGTGGTGTTCCCCGTAGCAGTGACAGTTTTTGCTCCCTGTCCACGCTATGAGTTAGCCTTATTCCAAGGGCACTCGGACAGCCTGAATGGGATTTAAGGTTCCCATTGATTCTTGCGCTCCAGACTGCCATTTCTATCTCTCCATCCCCTCCATATCCCAGGTTTCAATCTCTGCTCCATACAGTGATTTTTGTGTCCCAGAAGGAACAGATGAGTAGCAAATACTTAATCTAAAAGGAAGCTCCTGAACTTTCTCCCTGGAGAACAGAAAGCCCCCATTTGTAGTCACCATAGCCCTGCAGACAGCAATGGCTGTAACACTTGTTGTGAGGCTGGATAGGTGCTAGTGCAGCTAGCTCGTGCTGAGCTCTTTCATACCACAAGTACACTGCCGGCATCCAAGCTAACATCTGCCTGTACCCATGGTAACAAGTCTGAAGTTAGTTCAAGCACTGCTACATGAGTTTCGGTGACTACAGCTCAGGCGTGTGCAGAGGTTGCTACCCGTAGGTTTGCAGATATTGTAAGCACAGCCATGGCAAAACAGCAGCAGGTAAAGTCATAGGGACAAGCCAAGCTCTACTGGTGAAGCATCGTTCTGCTGCTAAAACTGCATCAGCACAAGAGACTTCTGCTGGCATGGCCATCTGGTTCAGGGACCACTGCTCTCCCAGCCCTGCCGTGCTAGGCAGAGGTGTAGGGCTGAGATCTGGCTGTTAACTGTAGTGGTTCGGTAACCTAAATAACCTTGCCCAATGTCTTCATTACCAGTGTGAGTGGAGTTCCTCTGATATTCCAGAGAAATCTAGCTACTTTAGCAGGCCTTTTATATACCCACATAAGGACGAGAGTGGTTAACAGGCCAGAAAATATCTAAGCCAATAGTTCCCAAATGCTGGACTTGTGGGCCGTGCTGTGAAAGCGAGACCCACCACAAGGGCTTCCACGCAAGCAGAGAAGTGTCTGCTGCAGCTGTTCTCGTGGAGAGCGACGGGCACAGCGCTGAGCACGCTACGCCACTTGTGAGCCAGCTGCAGACCACGCACTGGGGTCCCAGTCAGCAGTTTCGGATGCCATTTTGGGACACAGACACAACGCTTGCTATCCTGGAGTTCTGACCCTTCACTCTGATTTTAGCTCATTTCTGTAAGTCATAATTAAGAAAAAAAGAGAAAAAAAAAAAAAGAAAAGCAGCAGATCAAAAGCCATGTGTATTCCTTAAGAACCATTACTTTAGTGAGAGACTGTTAACGCTATGAGAGACTTCCTGAGCTCTAGAGAGATTTGTCTGTTAACAAGAACTTTATGAAATGTTCATTATTACCACCTACCTACCAGGGGAGCTAACAATTTCACACCCTTTTTATTCTTAGCTGCACATTATACCCTCTTAACAACATTTTAAAAATAACTGCAGGAAGAACTGAATCACACATAATTTGAACAATTAGAAGTGACAAGCTGTTTTTCTCATCTAGTAAAATATGCCCATTTGGCATACTCTGCTGTCTAGCAGAGCTCTTTTATTCACACACTCCAGTCTCTAAGGAAGACAAGCTATTATTATTATTATTATTCCATTGAAGAAATGGACATCTGTGCTTTCAACAAGATTAATATATTGAATGCACCAGAGTTATTTTATAGACCCTGAATTTATTGTTATGAAGCAGACCCGGGAAACTGAAGACACGAGGCCAAGCCAAGTGAGTCCTTGTGAAAGGCCTGCCTCTTTGGTCCACAGAGTTAGCCAGGCAAAATGAATCAGCCCTTCTGCGTGTAGCATCTCCTGTTTATAAACTGGGGCTTGTAACAATATTTGGTTCTCCACTTAATAAACCTTTAAGGAGTTTGAGAAGGTAGCACACTCCATGTCAGAGGTGGCATAGCCATTCTCTAGACAAAGCAGAGGCCCAGAGTTGAGGGTGTTATGCAGTCAACTTTATACCAGCCAGAAATTTTTTCTTTCCATCTATGAACAGTCAAGTTCAGGTTTCTTGCTGAGCAACTAGCAAGCAACTACTTACCAGGCAAGCTGAAAGTCAGGACCCACAAAGGGTTTGCAAAGATCCGGATACCTAAGGATGCTTAAAGCCTAAATCCTATGACCTTCCTCCCTGGAGACCTACCATAAGGCATAGCCTTAAGCTTCTATATCACTTTTTGAAAAGAGTCACCTGTGTCTCATTTTTAAAGGTACATTTGTGCCTAAAAAGGCAGGTAAGTGGCTAGTGGATATTTCAGAGGTCCTTTCATATCTAACTTCTATTGAATCAAACAACAGTCAGGTGACTTAATGCTTTGAAAAATCCTAGAAAGTAGATTTTTGTAGCTGAGTGCATTTATATCTTTGGCCTCTGTTACCCCATAACTGCCCATTTCCTTGGGGACGATGACAAGATTTTGCTAGGAAATAAAGAGGTCTGGAGCATGAGCATTGCTAAAGAAGGTTAAGTAGTGCTGAGGGAGCTGACAACATCCTAGCTTCTGATGTTGTGTCTCTTGCCATAGGGAAAAGAGGAGGCAGTGAGTTGAAGCATTTCTTTTTACTGGACCCTTATTTCTTATTTTTGCGTACTGGTTAGCTTCTTGCCTTCACACATCTCTGATCCTCTTTGCTCTGCTCTGCTCCTGCCACATACACAGCTTATCTCATCCCACACTCTTGGATGGTAATGGAAGGTTAATTATCCAGTGAGAGACAGTATGACTCCTTTCTTCTATCTCTATGGGCACTGACATAGTGCTAATAATTTTCATATCTACTTCAAATAGCATGCTAGGTATTTCAGGAGGTGAAAAATGCTGTCTATTTGCTACCAACAAATCCCATTCTTTTCTGCTTGAGCCAAATCTTTTTTTTCTTCATCTATTTTCTAGAAGCAAATCAAATATGCTTTCATTGTGCACTCTATTAGCAGAAAATCAGTGTCTAATTCTTAAAAATGTCAAAAACAAATCTGGATAAAGCACATCAAAAAGATAAGACTGATCCATTTCTGTGGTCCCAAAGGCAGAAAGCTTAGTGCATTGCTGTGCTTCCTTGCATAAACTGTAGTGACTACAGAACAGGGGATCTGCCTGGTACCTGGAGTTTCTCCCTTTCTATGAATCATTAATCTTATTCATCTTAATTCTTCACAGAGGAAATCTTTGTTCGGTAGTCCAACAAGTAATCGCATTAGTACTTTTGTTCTGTAATGTGGTATGGCTGAACCCACGAAACACTGCTGATCTTTCACTCTCACTGGGGGCAATGGGAACTGATAGTCCTGATTACTTTGCAGGATCAGTCTGCAGAGAATTCATTCCAACAATTATAATTTGTCCCCTCAGCATCAAGTCTTTTTTTGTTGTTGTTATTAGGCATAGAATTCTAGTCTTTTTAGCTATGAAAAAGTGTATTGAAATGCAGGTGAATTTGAAGTGAAGTGTTTGATTCTGTATGTGGTTTGGGAGAGGTGGGAGGGGGGACTGCAGGCTTTGCATCCGGAAGGAATTGAGTGCAGGAACAGGGAAACAAAGGAGGTTACATGATGCAGCTGTGGAATGGCAGAGATTTGGAAAGTAATGCTTTGAAAAGCAGTGAGATTCTCAGTCTAGTCACTGAATGGATGTAGGAAGCAACCCTATGTTGGGCAGCCACACTCTGACTAGGTATACCTGCCTCCAGCAAGGAATATATGTTAACAAACAGCACTGTTATCATCACTGTTAACAGGAATGATCAAGGCAGTTTGCCTCAGGAACACCCTTTTGGACAATAGTAGCCTTCCTGCTCTCTCTTTACCTGAAGCAAGTCATAATTTACAGGTATACCAACAACAGTCAGTGTAGCCCTCAGGCAACTGGATTGCAACTCCAACTAATGCACAAAGGATTGAGCAAAAGCTACACCCATTCTCTAACATATATATTCTACAAATGGCTTAAACTGGTGACAAACCCTACAAATTCCCCTGTGGCATATTTCTAATCTAGGGAGCCTGCATAGGGCTGTGAAGTCAGTGTCTATTGCTTATGCAGTTACAAATGACTTACGATTTTGTGGGATAACCTAAACATTGAAACCCGTGGCACAAATCATCTCAGGTTCAGTCTCCATTGAGCCTAAAGGCTTGTGCTGGTGGAGCTTGTGCTTACCTCCTGATCTCTATTGCAGCAGCAGAGTCAGGGCTGCACTGAGAAACCTGCTTGTCACATCCAGAGTGGGGCCATCTGCCCTGAGCCATAAATTTGGGTCCCAAAGAGGCAGGAGGGTGCCAAATTCACAAACCTGGAAAAGCTCACTCTACAGCTGTGTTATGAAACATCTGTGTTTTCTTTTTGTGTTGAGCTACAGTCTGGGGAATGAATTAAGAGTTGTTGGGTTTGTACTTTTTTTCCCCTGCATAATGATTTTTTTTATGAACTGAATTTAAAAAATGGGAAATATTTGCCATTATGTGAGGAATAATCTGACTGGTAACAGCAAGAGACTCTCTGTTTGGGTCCATAGTTCTCTTTTTCTGCAAACATTCACACTCACAGCCTTCTGCTTTCTTTTCTCTCACAAAACTTTTTTATTGAAATTATGCCAGAAACAGTCCAGATTTTCAAAAGTGAAAATTTATTACAGAACTTGGACACCCAAACCTCCCCTGGAGAAAGTATTGCCAGCTCAGAACAATCCCTAATAGAGCAGGAGACCTGGAAATGGTGGACCCAGAAAAGGCTGAAGATCTCATTTCCTTCTTTTCCTCAGTCGTCACTGTCAAAGTCTGCCTTCAGACTCCCAGAGCTGCATGCCTTGTGGCAGAATTTGAAGGAGAGTTATTGCTAACGGGAGGGGAAGATTAAGTCAGAGACTGCGTAAACAAATGCATCAGCATAAGCATGGGGACGTGTACAAGTCCTTGGGATGGGATGGCATGGATCCAAGGGTTTTAAGGGAGCTGGCTGGTGTCATTGCAAGGCCACGCTCTATCGTTTTTGAAAGATTATGGTAATTGGATGAGGTCCCCAATGTCAAGAAGAAAAGCAAATGTCACACCCACCTCCAAGAAAGGCAAGAAGGAGAATCTTTCTTAGCAAGAACCTTGCCAGCAGAACAACCACCTCAACTTGGTATTCATGAGGCAGCATTTGGAGAACTGTGTCCAGCTTATAGGAGGGAATCCAGCAGAGGACCACAAGGATGATTGGGGGCACATGACATGGGAGGACACACTGAGACACAAGATTTTTTTAGCCTCAAAAAGAGAAGGGGAATAGGAAAGCTAATTGCCATCTTCCACTACCTGGAGGGGGGGCTACAGAGGAGACAGAGCCAGATGATTCTCAGAGATGCACGAGGCAAGGTACAAGAGGCAATGTATGCCATTTGCAGTAAGGGAAACTCTGACTGAGTTATAAGGACAGAAAATTTCATCCTGAGAGTGACTATGCACTGGAACAGGTGCCCAGAGAGGCTGGGGAGTCTCAGTCCTGGGAGGTTTTCAACACTCAGCTGGTCAAGGCCTTGAGCAACCTCACCTAGCTTTGAAGTTAGCCCTGCTATGAGCAGGTAGTCTGGTCAGATGGCCTCAGGGATGCCTTCCAGCCTGAATTAGTCTGTGGTTCTGCAACTCTTAAGCATTGGGACTGGAGAGTCTTTCGTGGGCTCTTTTTCCTGTGCGTATTCCCAAAGAGTAAAAGAGAACAAGACAGTCAGGAAAGTATACATAACTCTTAAGTCACAAAATAATTCCCCTACCCCATTAGAACAAACAAGGAAAGTAAAATACTTACATAAATGGACCAGATTATTCTGTCCTTAGCTTACTGTTTGGAGGGTTATGATTCCAGGTGAAGAACATGGGTACTATCACTTACTATAAAAGTGAGAGTGTTTTGCAAGGCACCTTCTGGCTTTTTAGCAGTAGGCTAAATTTATTTGCAATGACTGGAATTTCTTCCAGTGTTTCTGAATGCTTTCAAATATAAGAAAGTCCGAAGCGATGCTGCTCATAGCTCAGTGAGGAGATCGTGACTTCTAGTGTGTGGAATGCAGTATCATCTGACACATCTGTGTGCTGGCCTTCTGCTGGGATCTTCTTTTCCTGCAATCCCAACATTACATTGCATCATCAGTCAAAGCTGTTCTCTTTTAACTCCTAAATTTAACAAGTGTCTAAAACCTCCAAATCCACATAAAAGATGCTAACCTCTAAAGATTCTTCTGGCATCTTTTGATGCTGGAGCTCATTCATCTTAGGATCTTTCCACTGTGAAAGTGAGTATGCTGGGGAGAATAAAATCAACATGATAGACAGACAAACACTTAGTGATTAAAAACACTGCTCCTTAAAGCATCATGAGTTTGGTATGGACATTTACCAGCAAGCATAATCTTACTAATATAGTGAGCCCAATACCAGTCTATAGCAAAGACTTATGGAAAAACCATCTGGTTGCACGACATTTCTATTACTTTCATGCAGCACACAGTAATTTCACCACTTTCAATTCCACTTTCAAATTTCCGTTCTAAAACAATCTGTAGGAACATCTTGTATGCATTCACCACCCACACAAACACATGCATACACATGCACAGTGTCAAATAGTCCATTAATTGTTGTTATTCATATGCTGTTTAGTGTCATATTTACAGTCTCAGGTTTTCCAGCTAAGATGACCAGCCTAGTTAACACAGTGGCAGCACAGGTATTCCCTCAGCTGACATTTGCACCAGTGCTAGTGCAAAAGTGAGAAATTACCTCTCTAAAAGCAGCCCAAGTATCTGAAGGTGAAGCTAACTATCTGTTTTCTTCTGAGTGTGAAATGGGACCAAACTCCTTCATGGGCCTTGGTGAGTTTTGCCTGCGTTTCGGCTAATCTTCCAGACTTGGAGGAAATGGCGAGCTGAACGTGCAACAGGCATACTCCCAAGGGTTTTGAACGCCCTGTGTCACTCTCAGCTAGCACTCTCTGCAAAGCACAATAACGGCCTTAGGACGCTCTCTTATGACAGGGCAGATCTGTGCGATGTCCCAGGCCAGGTCTGTCTTCACCTTCTGCGGAGCACGGCCATACACAGAGTCCTTGCAGCAGCCAGCTCACCTCAGTTCCTTGGTGGTGTCTGAACACCGTCCTGCTTGCAGGGCTGATTTTTCCCAACTCCACACTTCCTCCTATTGGCCAAATCCACATTCAGTCTTCACTGAACAGCCTCAACTCCCATGTCTTTCCATGAAAAAATCTGGTCCCAAAATGTTGTTATTCTTTTCTGTCATGTAAAGAGCCACTCCCACGCACCTCCCCTGAGAGCCTCACACACACCCTAACTCATGCTTCAGTTCATCCTGCTTAGCTAGTGTGCCTGATGATATGATGCTGTGTACTCCACCTTATATTAAAACCCAGACTTTGAGTCCAGAAAAGCCCCTTTAGCAGCCTCACGGACTAGTAATGATTCATCTCTCTAATAAAAGGTTAATTCCATTTTTTCTTGTTCATCTTATCTCTTGGCCCAGAAACAAGCTACAAACATTTTTTGCATATAAAGCTGCCAAAACCCAGACGTCTTGCACAAGAGCAGCTGCTTAGGACTTTGTCCTTAGCTGGCTGGCAGTGCAGTGCTAGAGCAGAGCCCAGTTTCCTCCCCTCCTGGCAGCCCCACAGCTTTGATTACACAAACCCTTGAACCTGCAAGTTCCCACATGGCAGCAAGATCTCTGCTTTGGCTCCCATTGGGTCACCAAAGTTTCAGTGACATCATTGCCATGCACCTAATCTGGGGATGCCCTGCAGCCCTGAAAAGAAAGCTGTTCAACGGGGATACTTGCATACGGGTGCATCTGCCAATGGGAGGGACAGTTTCATCAGTTTTAGGGCAGAAGCTCCCTTCTGTAATTAACTTTATGCTGCAAACAAGAGCTATCAGTTCACTTGCAATGTCCTCAGCCTCTATGATGGTCGCCTTGATATTACATGTTCTGTAGCTTAAAAGTTCCCACTCTTTGCAAGCTTTTTGGGGGTTTTTTTTGGCCTCTGATTTATAGAAAATACCATGTCTTATTTCTTCTTCCTCCTCCCCCACATACCTTTAATACTTCACACTACTACTTGGCATTTATCAATTTCAAATCCTCATCAGCCTGTGCATAACTAGGTAACAGCTTCATTACTCACGAGTGTGAGTGCAAGTCCCACCCTTGCTAGTGTTCCAGCTGACAGCCTGCTGTGCATTGCACATGGACGCCTCTCCAGCCTTGCACTTCTTTCTCAACCAAAGGACTGACTGATTCTCTCTTCTACACTACCATAAAGAGTTTAATAAAAAAAGGTAAGACATCTGCTTACATAGTCGAGGACACAGATGTAGAAAGCAATATTAAAGCCAAATATTATACATTTCAAGAAGCCGAAGCAACAATATATGCAGCAATTTCTTGTGTTCAATAGCATTCACACTCTGGGGTTCTTTCCAGATTGAACATTTGTTATTCGATTACTGTAGGAGTTGTCTATGCAAAAATATACTGCTATTTGCTTATCAACATACTTACACAACTGCAATAACTCTGCTAGTGTTCTGTGTGGACATTCTTGTGCTCTAACAAGACCATAAGCAAAGGGACCTGTGCTGGACAGTATGTGCCTGTATTCCTTGCATAAACCTGTGAGCACGTGAGCTCACAGTGAGCTTTTGTATCTTGAACTAAGCGAAAGCATCAGATCTTATGCATCATCCTTCTAAACTCTCCCCTATTTTCTAATCATTATTTTCAGTCCTTGATACCACTGTGAATACTCTTTGTAACAGTCTCTGCACTGATTCTGCACTCTTAACACTGGCAGCAAGCCCCCTCATCAGGCAGAGTCCACAGGCTTGGATGGATGCAAACATAATATGCAAAACTCACCTCTCAGGATTGGAGTGCTAGTAAGAGATGGGTCCTTTGAGCACTTCCACCCAAAGATGTATTCCTTACGAGGCACCGTAAGGAAGCCAGGAAACCCTTATAGTGTTAAATAGGGATGAAGCCAGAAGCATAGAATTAAGCTGGGCTCAATAAAAATTGCTTTTAGAGTAAAGGAGGAAGGAAAAGAGGACATGGTAGTCATCAAGGTGTGAGATGACAATAGCCTAGTAGAGAACTTCAGCTGTATAAGTGGATATATTTGTGAGAAGCTGTAGATGTAGACTCAGCCGGCCTAAGGAGATAAACAATCACATTGAATATGATGTCCAGATTACAGGTCTATATGAGAAAATGGTATCATAAGAAATTAAGGCAAAAGATCCAATATATTAGTTAAGATTAAATAAGGTTGAAATGGCAGCTAGACATCATAAGCAGAAGTTCCATTGGAAAAAAAGAGAAATCAGCAGGGATGCAATAACTTTTCCAGTCCTCTACACTCAGTTGATCACTTCCAGGTAGGCAACACCTGTCTGCAGCAGCTCTGCACAGCAGTGTGGCAATGACTTGTCTCCCTGGGGTAAACCTGGGCGTGTTTCAGAACTAAATAAAAAGAAGTTATCCATGGGGGTTGTTTAAATGCTGATGCTTCTGTGACTAGATCTGCCTTTTGCTTCCCACTCACACATTAAAAAAAAAAAAGGCCAACCAATGCTGGGGCACAATTCTGCATTGCTGCATCAAAGATTGCTACAAATTGTGAATGGCTTCTTTTGAGTTTAAACCAGTGTTCACAGAGGATGTACTCTCTGCCAATTTGTTTGCAATACCAGTGGTGCTTGATGCGTTTGTGCTAGCTCACCCTTCAGCCTGAGAAAATAGAAATCCAGCTACTGAATAGAGACCACTTTAAGTGGGTTGCTCTTCTTTTGTATTTACTGGTGGAGAGGAGTTGTTCAGCTGTAGCAGGGTGCAGGTGCATACTCTCTCCATCGGCATAGTCCAATCTGGTGTGCAAGTTCCTGGTCAAGTGACACAGACCCACAAAGGTAACTGCAGCTCACTCGCTCTTTTCCCCCGCTCTCCACATGCGTTTTACCACGCCTTCATAAGCTGTCGTGAGGTGAGAACTGGCACCCGCTACATGCCTGTTTATCTTGTGACTATTTTAAGCAGCAGAGAAGGTGCGCATCATAGCATCCACTCCAAAGATCTGTTGCCAGAGTTTTCCTCCCATCATAGAACTCCACATCCATATTTGCTGGCTGTTGAATTGCAGACTGGTTTGAAGGCAAGGGGCTTTGTTGTTGTTGTTTAAAACTTTGCCTCTGAATACTGTTTGTGCTCCTTTCCTTTGAGGAGTTAAAAATTCTGGTGTAAGTTGGTGCTTTTGTTCTGATACATTTTGGGCCTACCATCAAACGCAGGCCATCACTCCCCTTCTTTTTCTGAAAGCCCCTGTACACTTTGCTTCTGGCAAGACCTCAGAATATGACTGCATAGTTGTTTTAGTTGACTCCCACTACTCTGCTCCCCTTTCCAGCACACTGCTTGTTTGCATTTGAGAGAGTGATTTTGATTTTCACTGCCTCATGTGTCAGTGTGCAAATCTGAAGGGACCTTTTTATAATTGTAGTAACAACTCTCAGCAAAATCAATGGCACTTTCATTACTGGTATGAAGCATCCATTTTCTTTTGCCCCCAAGGAATGGATGCCTTATTGCAGAGAGATGTTACAATAGAGGCTGACAATCAGCAGTTACAGAGTGAAGCCACATCGCAAGAAAGCTCTGTCATGAGACTGCCTTTAATAGGCAGCCAGCAGAATTTGGCTCCCACTTACACTGAATTCTCTTGTCAACAAATTTGGCATCAAAGGAACTACAGACTTCTAGATTTTCTGAGCTTGCCTGAACCTCACTGATCTGGTGGCCTCTGTCCTCATAGCAGCTCTTGCTATGAGTTTCAAAGTTGGAAAAATGTTATTGTTCCAATTTGATACGGGAAACGGAGCAAATGCCTACCCAAGGCGACACACAGTGCTGGGATCGAAATTGCTCAATTTAATTTTTAGGCACTTGACTTGGCTCAGAGTGGATACCTGTAGATTCAACAACAGGTGACAGAGGATCTGGATCCTGCACCATTGCGCAGGAGCACACCGCTGCTCCAGTCTCACCCATGCTTCTGGGTTTCTTTCCCATGAACACAGGGACAACGGGAAGAAAAAGCCAGAGGAGAGAGCCTGCTGCATGCTCAGGCTTTACCCTGTTAAGGGCCTTGGACATTGCTGGGACTTGTCCAAGCCCCAGGAATATGAATGTGTGTTCCAGAACCACAGAGGTAGATGAAGGCACTCTGGGACATTATGACTACCCTAAGCCAGTGCTTCTTCCCTTTCTGCTTTATCCTGCCCCTGACAAGGGTGCACCAGTTGTGCTGACAGAGCTGCTTGTGTGGTCACTGTGTGAACCAGATTGGAAGACTCCATCTGAAAAATAATTTCCTTTTTGTTATTTTCTCACCGGAGTGTTTGCGCAAGGCCCTTTACCGCACAGCTGCACAACTGAGGGATAGTGCCACTGGATGGGGTGTAAATGAGAGAAGGCATATCTGAGGAGGGGTCTGTAAGGAGGGGAAGGAAATGACACTTTAAACCAGAATAGCTGTGAAACTCTTTGTAATGTAAAACTACAGCGCAAGTCAGTTAGCTCATCTTCTTGGGCTTTCTCTGTGGTCACTAAGGAGAGATAACCTCTTTCAGAGTGATGGAGAGCAAGAGTCCTTATCTCTCTTCATTGATTGTAGAGGGACCCCAGACAGTGGAAGTGCTTAATGATACATGATACAAATACCCCCAAAGCAAGCAGTGAAGCCAAACATCCACCATCTCAGGCATTTGTCCTCATGCAGTCTTCATATTAAGGAAATAACTTTCATTCTTGTGCCAAGAGCCTGCCAAAATAGCAGAACCATGCTCCTGAGTGCAAAATTATTTTGTAATTCTGATCAGCCAACAAACAGGAATCTGAATCCTAACTACAACTACCAGCCCTGACAGTCCTCATCTCCAGGTGTTTTTTATTTTCGGAAATTACACAATGTTTAAGATAGGGGCCTATCCCCATACCTACCTACTGCAGACAATCTTTTAAAGTCTGTCTTGACTTCTTTTATTTTTTCTTCCGTCCATACGCTTTTCTTAGTCTGTGAGCCACGTTTACCTCCGAGGTGCTACAAGCAATAGGTCGCTTACTCAGCTCCCACTCTGCCCTGAATTGTGCTGCAAAATGCTCCTTCATTAATTTAAATAGAGTCTGGGCTAAAAAGGAGGGGAAACTCTGCATTATACCATCTTCTAGCTGAGCTGGAACAAGGAGGCTGCAGTTCCCTGTCCATCAATACCAGTTTCTGCGCTCTGCTGGATCATGTAGCAGTGCACATTTGATATGGAGGAGTCATGAGGTCAGGATGGTATTTTGGGCAGATCAGTTGCAGGAGAGCAGATCTTATCTGCTGAGCTGCTCCTTCAAAACATTGTGAACATCTTTGAGCCTGCAAAGAGAGTAAGTATTAGTTCAGCACCTTGCATCCTGAGACCGCAATGATTTTGATCCATGACTATCTGCCCTGAAAGTGGAATTACCATCTCAGGGAAGCCCAGCCTGAGAAATGTCTGCCAGCAAGCGTCCTGTATTTTCTCTTGTGAGGATGGGATTTATACTCACAGACGCTCTGGTCCAGCCATATCAGAATTTGCAGTGTTTATTTATATAAGCTGAAAAAGGACCACCCAGCTACTGCGACCACACAGTTGTCAGCAGCCATCAACCAAGCAAAACAATTTTGCTTGTTAATTGACCAAATAGCTATACGCAGAGAGTAAGATGGGCCCTGTTTCAAATGCTTCAAAAGTCAGCAGGAGATGATAGAAAATACTGTGTTTGCCCTTAATTCTCCCCATATGTCAGAGGTAAGCCATCTCCTGAAAGGTGAAACATAATAGCTCAGTTTTCCCATTTCAGAATTTTCCCCTTTTCTATCACTTGGCTGGGGGAGGTCTCTGCATCTACTGGCGAACCCCGGTTTGGCCAGATGGCTGCTGGCATGCACTGTTACTCCCAGTGATACTGGCACTGGAAAACCCAAATGCCACAGTGTGTGAGTAAGGTCTATAATTAACAAATGCGGGGTCTGGAAGGAACTTTCCCTCAGTTCAGCCTGCCAAGAACAGTTTTATCTATCTATCTATCTATCTATTTTGTCTTCTCCTGTAACGCAGGGCCACACGCCTAAATCTTCTGCATACTGTTTATCTAATATACCCTTTGTAGAGCAATAATGCAGGGCACTAGTAACGCCCTTTGATACCCTGATGTCTGTCTTTGGCACAGTTTGTGTTGTAGCCTTCCCTACAGAAGTTTGCTGTAGAGTACAGTAAAGAGATTTGTGGTCTGTGGTAGGGCGTTGAGCACATGGCGTGTGGAGTCTTTCGGAGGAGGTGTATCTTACAGGGTTGCCTGCAACTGCAGAAGTACTGAACCAAGTTTGTTAGCCACAAACCTGGCTTTTTTTGCATGTTAAAGAGAATGACAGAGCCCCTCAAAATCTCCCCTTGCAGCTTCTCTCTTCCATCCTTAGGCCTTCACAACACAGCTATAAGGAATATCTCAGGTTCCTGAAACTTTATTGCTGTTTTATCTTCTGGAGTGACAAAGAACCTTTCATGATTAGCACTCTTTCTTACAATGATCCTTTTCTTCAGGATCTCTGTTAAAATCCCTTTGGAAATTCCACTGGCACTCACATAACTCACTATTAGACTCTCCCTTCCATGCTTCAGTCTTCTGTTAGTGGTGCCCACATGACTAGCTCATGGGTTGCTCTACTGAGTGCATTACCCCACATCACCGCTTTTCCATAGTCATGGTCTTCACACTGTGGTTTGGAATAAAACACTATCTGCCCAAAACCAAAATATCTCTGTCAGTCTTTCCAGGTCTCTCTGAAATGGAATCATTTAGTATTGGCGATGAAACTGAAGCACAGCCTCAGTCCAGTGCAAACATCCACACATCTGCTATCCCCATGGTCTCTCCTGGCTGCCAGATCCAAACCAGAAACCATGCAGACATGTTACCATGGTCCTGCCCCTGAGCACATAAGCCTTGCTGAGAGGCAGAGGATCTGAGCTCAGATGGAAGTGCCACGCTAAGGCCATTACTTCTGTATCAGAACTGGCTCATGTCCAGGCTGCTTGGGGAGCAAGCAGACCAGCCCTGGGACCATCTGCACCCGTCTGTCTAGAGATACCCTCATCATTGCTAGCAGGCAAGGGCTAAATCTACAAAGCAGAATGCTACTTCATACTGCAGACTCTCATGTCCTGACACTGAGAGCAAGACCCAGCCCCAAGTCCCCAAGTCCAATGCAACCGGAGAATTGAGTAAAGAACCTAAAAACATTACTTCTGAGAATCACATCCAGAAGAGGAGAAACCCAAGTTTTACATCTAATGGTGTAAAAAGGAATTAGTCTAAGCAAGGGAAGGGAATCCAGTCTAGCAATGGATCTTGTCCTAAAGCTAAACACTTAAATTATGTTAGCCCTGTTAAAAAAAAGAGAGAGAATTGACTATTCCTCTGCTCGGCATCTGCAAATGCTTTAATCTCTATAGTGCAGTTAGGCAGAAAAGTTTCTCTGTGGATCTGGGATCACTATAGGAGCTTCATCCATTACCTGTGCAACTTCGCAGCAGTAGAGAAGCCAGTTGCAGCATCAGTGGTGAAATGCTTGCTTACTTAGGTGGAAAATTGTTAGCATAGTTTTCTTGTTACCTAACAGCAGTCTGAATTCCTGAAAGGGATAAAGGAAGAAGATCATCTTCATTCCTTCCAGCTGCACCAAATAAACAGCATTCCTCTTCCATGTTTGTTATTTCTTACAGAGCAGGCAAAGAGACCCATTTCCTTCTCCAGCTTTGATGCTTATGAAAAATTGGAAATTGTAGGGACACACCCTGCAGCTGCCTTCAGCCAACAAAGGGTTAATTGCAATTGCTCCTCCATTTGGCACTCAAGAGAAGGATGATAAAATCTTATCTACACTGAAGAAAAAAAATCTCACCAGAATAACAAGCATTGCATTGATGAAAAGGAGGTTCAATGAGCAAAGCCTTCTTAGTGCTAGGAAGTTTTGCAGCTTTTACTGTATTTGTATAGTCAAAGCAAGCAACCTTTCCCCACACTTTATCACAAATATAAAGATATCAACTGAAAGTGCTGCACAGTTAATTTTGGCTTGAGAAGCAATATAGTTTATATTAGTGTCAGGCAACTTTATCTAGGGCTTCTAATGGCATAAGCGTTTGTTTGGTAAGAAGCAAGACCTTGCACCTCTGATCAACATATTTATAACTTTGTAGGGTAGACCAGAATTTCTAAATTTGAATCTAGAAAGTTGCTAGAATGATTGACACTGGTGTAGCTCCTGCTTTACACTTGTGCAATGCATCTGTAATTACAATGTGTAAATTCCTTAGGGACATAGTGAGTTCTTAAGACATTTGCGGAACAAAGCCCTTAGGAGGCTGAGCTCCAGGACTGAGTTAAATCTCAAGCCATGTCATCGGGTTGAATATTTAGTCCTTGCTTCCAAAATTGCGGATTTATGGAAACAGCCATTGGAAACAAACACTGAACTGAAATGAATGAGTACGGCTACTCAGGGCTTTGCTTGCTTATAATGCTCCCTTATAAATGTAATAATCTGAAGTGAATCCAAATAATCTCTGCCTTTGCTCACCCAGATGAGTGCAGATTCACCCCACTGCCTCATGTCATTTCAGCTCTTCGTTTTTTTGAGCTGCTGACCTCTTTGAAGTGGTAATAGTTCTATGGGGCCTGTGTCTCCAGAAGCCAGCTTGCTATACAAACATCAATAACTTAACTCCTAACACTCCAGATGATAGCAAGGGAAAGATAATCAGGGTCTGTTTCATAAGCTTTAGCTCCACGGGATCAACTGGGCTAAGATGGGTGTTGAGCTGAAGAGAAGAGGTGGGGAGAATTCACATCGCCTCCTGAAGTCTTATCTATCATATTCAGCTGTTCTCAAATTTTCCAGTGAATGGTTCACTTTTTCCTTCCCTTCAGAAGAACTGCTTTCTTCTGTTTGAAGTCATATAACGTTCCTATGGTGTCTTCAAGGACTAACATAAGGAAAGTATTTAATGTATTTTACCTAAGGCAAGTATTAAGGCTATTAAAAAACTTCTATGATTTAAAAGGTGACGGAAACACTTTTCTATCACATGCTGTAAATTGAACTAAGTTAGGTTACTTTGGCTGCTTATGTTCTTATAATGCAAAAGCAGACTTGCAGTAGTAGAGGAAAAATGTTCTTCGGCTTTTCATTTCAACATTTAAATTGATTTTGTCCATGAGTATAATTATACCAGGATAATTATACTGACAATCTTCCTAATGGAGACATACCTTACAGGTGTAAACTAATTAGCTGAATTAAATAAACTAGATGACCCAAAGGATTAATTTTCTTTTTTTTTCCCTTGCTTTTACTTATTCTGTTTTAACTGCATCTATATCAGTAGAGGTGTGATTTTATCTTTCGTTCTTTCTCCTGGGCTTGCATCCCTTCTCTTTTGCTTTCTATGAAAGTTCTCACCAGCAAATTTGAGTGGTTTAATAGAAACAAAGTCAATTTGCAGCAAATATCAGATAAATAAAAAATGAATATAGAACTTGAAAATGCAACTCCCCATTCCTGGAACAACGACTGCACACAGGGACTGAAAAAACCCAAACATATCAAATAACTGGAAGGTTTCAGTGAAACCAGTTTGAAAAGTAGTAGCCAGGTACCTGTAAAACACATTTCAGCTGGGGAACACAAAGCAATACCTATGGTACACCGAGGCTGGACACACAGTGTGGGGGACTGCACTGGTATCACTTCTTCCAACCCCCGGGTACAGAGTGACCTCCCCAGTGGCCTGTACCCTTGGAGGAAGAGGGGGCAGGAATGAAGTGGGGTAGTGGAGATACAAATCTTGGGTCAAACCTAAGCAATGAAGTTTTCATACTCTCAATATTTGCCTTCTTATTCCTACCCCTCTAAATAAATCACATCCTGAAGTACCCAACAGATTTCTGTGAGTTTACTTTTATCAGCTGGGGAGAGGAAAGGGCATGATTCCTCACCAGTATGTGCTGTGCCAGTAGATATCCGAGGGTTGACCCAATTATTCCCCAAACGAACTGCTGTTGTCAGTGCAGTTAGTTAATAGGTAGTTCACCATATCTGAATGTAGGACCGTTCTACTGCTATAAATATGTCCTCACTAGGAGTTATATGGATGTGGTATATGGATGCCTTATGCCCTAAGTAACTCCTAGAATAACATAGACCACCAGAATCAGGCAGAAGCTGAAGCTCATCTAAGACTCCACCGCCAATGAAAGCAGAGGGCACCCCTACCTCTGCCCATCCTTTGGGCCACAGTGATGCTCACCAGGCAGACATAGAATCATAGAATCATAGAATCATTAAGGTTGGAAAAGACCTCTAAGATCATCGTGTCCAACCGTCAACCCAACACACCATGCCCACTACACCATGTCCCTAAGGGCCTCATCTACACGTCTTTTAAATACTTCCAGGGATGGTGACTCAACCACTTCCCTGGGCAGCCTGTTCCAAGGCCTGACCACTCTTTCAGTAAAGAAATTTCTCCTAATGTCCAATCTAAACCTCCCTTGGCGCAACTTGAGGCCATTTCCGTTTGTCCTATCGCTAGTTACTTGGGAGAAGAGACCAACACCCACCTTGCTACAACCTCCTTTCAGGTAGTTATAGAGCGCGATGAGGTCTCCCCTCAGCCTCCTCTTCTCCAGACTAAACAACCCCAGTTCCCTCAGCCGCTCCTCATAAGACTTGTGCTCCAGGCCCTTCACCAGCTTTGTTGCCCTCTCTGGACACGCTCCAGCACCTCAATGTCCTTCCCGTAGTGAGGGGCCCAGAACTGAACACAGGATTCGAGGTGCGGCCTCACCAGTGCCGCGTACAGGGACACGATCACCTCCCTAGTCCTGCTGGCCACACTATTTCTGAGACAGGCCAGGATGCCGTTGGCCTTCTTGGCCACCTGAGCACACTGCCGGCTCATGTTCAGCCGGCTGTCAATCAGCACCCCCAGGTCCTTTTCCTCTGGGCAGCTTTCCAGCCACTCTTCCCCAAGCCTGTAGCATTGCCTGGGGTTGTTGTGGCCGAAGTGCAGGACCTGACACTCAGCCTTGTTGAACCTCATACAGTTGGCCTCGGCCCATCGATCCAGCCTGTCCAGGTCCCTCTGCAGAGCCTTCCTACCCTCCAGCAGATCAACACTCCTGCCCAACTTGGTGTCGTCTGCAAACTTACTGAGGGAGCACTCGATCCCCTCATCCAGATCGTTGATAAAGATATTGAACAGGACCGGCCCCAGTACTGAGCCCTGGGGAACACCACTCGTGACCGGCCGCCAACTGGATTTAACTGCGTTCACCACAACTCTCTGGGCTCGGCCGTCCAGCCAGTTTTTTACCCAGCGAAGAGTGCACCTGTCTAGGCCGTGAGCCGCCAGCTTCTCTAGGAGAATGCTGTGGGAGACAGTGTCAAAGGCTTTACTGAAGTCCAGGTAGACCACATCCACAGCCTTTCCCTCATCCACTAGGGGGGTCACCTGGTCATAGAAGGAGACCAGGTTGGTCAAGCAGGACCTGCCTTCCATGAACCCGTGCTGGCTGGGCCTGATCCCCTGGTTGTCCTGGACATGGCTTGTGAGCGCCCTCGAAACGAACCGCTCCATGATCTTCCCCGGCACCGAGGTCAGGCTGACCGGCCTGTAATTCCCCGGATCCTCCTTCCGGCCCTTCTTATAGATCGGCGTCACATTGGCGAGCCTCCAGTCGTCCGGGACTTCCCCAGTTAACCAGGACTGCTGGTAAATGACGGAGAGTGGCTTGGCAAGCTCCTCCACCAGCTCCCTCAGTACCCTCGGGTGGATCCCATCCGGCCCCATAGACTTGTGAACGTCCAGGTGGCGTAGCAGGTCGTTAACTGCTTCCTCTTGGCTTATGGGGGGTTTATCCTGCTCGTTGTCCTTGTCTTCCAGCTCAGGGGGCTGAGTACCCTGAGGATAACCACTCTGACTACTAAAGACTGAGGCAAAGAAGGCGTTGAGTACCTCAGCCTTTTCCTCGTCCTTGGTGGCAACGTTCCCCTCCCCCGCATCCAATAGAGGATGGAGATTCTCCTTGGCTCTCCTTTTGTCATTAATATACTTGTAAAAGCATTTTTTGTTGTCTCTCACGAGAGTGGCCAGGTTGGTTCTAGCTGGGCTTTTGCCTTTCTAATTTCCTCTCTGCACGACCTAACGCGATCCCTGTACTCTTCTTGAGTTGCCTGCCCCTTCTTCCACAAGTGATAAACTCTCCTTTTTTTCCTGAGTCCCAGCCAGAGCTCCCTGTTCAGCCAGACTGGTTGTCTTCCCCACCCGTTCTTCTTGCAGCACATGGGGACAGCCCACTCCTGCGCCTTTAAGACTTCTTCTTGAAGAACGTCCAGCCTTCCTGGACCCCTTTGCCCTTCAGGACTGTCTCCCAAGGGACCCTCTTGACCAGTGTCCTGAGCAGGCCAAAGTCCGCCCTCCAGAAGTCCATGGTAGTGGTTTTGCTGGCCCCCCTCTTTACTTCACCAAGTATCGAGAATTCTGTCATTTCATGGTCGCTAAGCCCAAGCTGGCCCAGGGAACTGCCCCAGCTCAGCATGAGTTCAACCAATAAAAAGGTTTTGTTTCTTTCTGGATTAGCTCCCTTGCCCAGCTGACTGTGTGGGTACAGAGGGACTAATGACAGCACGTACGAAGGGACAGAACTGCATGAAGTGCAGCATTAAATCGAATTAAGATAATCGGGGAACTATATCTTAAGTCAATAAATAATGTTGATCGGTGAATGAATATAAGCAAATTCCTTTCTATTCATGACAACTATCCATGCAGAAAGACAAAAATGTGTCAGATAGATATGTTAGTTACAGTGAGGAATCGGTTCAGTCCTCGTTAAGAAGTTGCTCGCATACAGAATAAGAGAGAAGTGATAAGACACATTAACCCTTGAATTAATGAACAGAATGTTTCAATTTTGGTTTGGTTGGAGCAGAAACAGAAATGCTTAAGTTGCCATTTTTTTTTTGAATGCAGCCCAAGATGTGGGCGGTAACAAAGCATCAAAAAGGTTGCAATTGATTTGGAGCATATGGCAAAACTCTTTGTCAAGGAAAAGGAGGGAAAAAGTTGTTTTGTTTGCTGGAAGAAAAATAAACGAGAAGACCAAAGCAATTCAATCTGCTGAGTGTGAAATGCATTAGGAGGATAGGAGTGTTGCACAGCTGAATGCTGCGCTGTCACTGCCAGACACTTTTCTGCTGGCTCCTGATCCTGGAGCTCTGAAGTAGGTCTGGCAGCTCCAGCCCTATCTCGGTCAGAGCCACGGCTCTGGGCTGCGGGAATAGGAGCATATTGCTCCAGACCAACACAGACAGACAGGAGCTGAGGGAAGTTTTATAGGTATTTTTGAAACAGAAGGAAAAAAACTTTTTTAATATTTTGAAACAGAAATGCAGGCAATATACTGACATTCAGATATGGATGGCATTCACATCTGGCAACTGCACATCTGTAGTAAAAAATCCAGAGTTTCTTCTGTGTTCCAGACTCCTGCATCACCAACACTGCCTCCGCCACTGCAGACTTCTTAGCAGTCCCCTTCCCCACATACCACCATCACTGCAGGTATCAAGTTAGCCTCGGTAGGAAATGAGGATCTGCTTTATTAACTCTTTCCATCTACCAGGGCGTGCCTAGTTTAATCACAGGCTCTGTCTTGCTTCCAGTGAAAGAAGATAATTGTCCTCTTTTCTCTGTTTTGGAAGAGAAGGAGGATCTGAAAGATATCTAAAAGTGAAAGCTACTCCGTAAAGCTTTCTAAAACTGCCACATGCAATTTACACTGTGATTAGGAAACCACTGTGCTTTGTGAGACAAGTTAAAATTTGTTTGCAAGTGAAGCCACAGTCAGAGATGAAGCCACTGACTGCAGAACCCAAAGCAACCCCGCAAACTTTATTGCTCTCGGTGGACTGTTTTGAACTTCAACTCACTGGGAATGAATAGAGTCCAAACTTACTCTGTCACGTAGGCTTTGTGATCTTTGATCAAACGTACTATTAATGGAAAGGGCACTGATGGTCTTTCTTGGTTTAGGTATGCTCCTTTATTGAACACACAAAATAGATATAATTAATTTATATACCATTGAATTTACATCTGATAATCCAAGTGTTGATCAAAATGCCATGAGCGGTAGATCATAGCTTGGAAATCAGTGTATGCCTAATAAAGTAGTACAGGAGGAAACCTGAGGGAAGAGGGACAGATGTCAGCCACAACAGACCTTGTGAAGGGATGCGGCTGTGACATGTTAGGAAGTCCACATTTATTCCCTTTTGACTCATTCATGAAGGTTTTTTTGTGCTCCAGCTAGTGGGTTGGAAAGTTATTTCTGTGGACCTTTTCCTGCCTGAATCTCTCTTTGCCCACTTTGCTCACAAAAGGTTTCATTTTCCCTTGGATTTAATGTTTGCTGCTGGAAAGGGTTAGATAAATGTTTTGAGGAATCCACATTTATAAATTAATAGACAATGATGGCAGCAGAGATTGTAACAATTCCCTTGTTCAACTTCTGTAAAATCCAACTGAAGAATTCCATCTTACCGCAACCAATTTAACTCCTGCTTAAGCCTATGGAGCTCTTTCTATACTGTAATAATACAAGGTGCTGGCACACATCCTTCTGAAAGAGAAGTTTAAATCTTTCCTAGGGCAGATCCAAGCTGGTAGTGAATTATTTCTGCAGGATGTTACCTCTGCAGTTTAGCCGGGGAGCAAAGAGGAAAACAGGTATTATAATTCAAAACAGCCAAATGGACCAATTTTTTTTTGCACTTTCTCCCTTTCTTTTTTTTCCAGTTTGACTGAACAGAAGTTGGACCAATCCAGTTTTGAAAACAGTTTTGGATTGCCTGGCATCGAGATACACCCCAAAGTCTCAGATGAAAAGTTTACAGCAAGCAGGCTTTTACTGTCCTCCACTTACCATGCAGAGAGCTAGGAAAACAACTGTACTTTCTGTTCTGATACTAGCTGGAGGGTCTTTAAAATGAAGTCCATAATTAGCCTTTATGATACTAAAATGTGTTTTAGATAGTTAATATGCAATTAGAACTTAATCATTTGAAGTACTTCAGCCGCTGACAAACTCCATGCAGTGCTTTAAAATGTGATTCTACTTTGAAATGTGTTAAATAGGAAAGAAATCGTGAGTGCTGATAACCCTGTAGTGTGTTCAGAGTTGCCTCGGATTATTTTAGTGCCTGTAGTGTTCTGTTGTGTTTGTTATTTCTTTATTGTGTTGGAGGGGGAGTAGGCAGAGAAGCAAAGTCATGAGCATACACACATATTTCTTTACTAGCAATACACTGCATTTGTCCAGTCCTTTTCGTCAGATAAACTGATAGTGCTATACCAGAACTAATCTATTCCATCTCTCTGAGATGCCCCCTCAATGGCAGAAGAGAGGAGGCTGTACACGCAGGGCTGTGCTTTCAGGAGCTTGCCCTAGAAGCTTGGCAAGGGGGTTGTCCAAGGATGCTCAGCATTAGCAGCAGACCAGAGAACAAATCCCAGGAGGCCTGGCTCTTGGTCTTTTGCTCTAACCTCAAACTCATTATATATTTACTGAAAAGGTGTTCATATTATTTCATTAGCAATTTCCACATTATAATCTTAGTTTTCCTCCCGCTTTTTGTTATATACTCACAAAAGCTGGAAAACAAATAACAGCACCTGAATGTTCTCTTATGTGCTAATGAAAAAAATGAAATATCAAGAGAACACCTCCGGAGGGGTATTGCTGTCATATAGCAGACTAAGTTTGGAAAAGACAATGCTGGTTAATGCCCTTTAATGGTAGGTACTTCTCAATATTACCTGCATAAATAAATAAATAAATAAATAAATAAATAAATGCAAGCCATGTCTAAACTTAGTTGGTATCTTAATTGTTCAAGAGGCTGACACCTGCTATAGTAAATAACTAATGTGACCACAGGGAAAACATCGTGTCTGTTTGCTGTTATGTATTTATAGAACACATACCTCAGTGGTATGCAAATATTTGGTTGCATCACATTGCCTATAACTTCATTTATAACACACATTGCTTACAACACAGCCTGAGCTCTGGTAGATAATTCAGCTGAGCAAACTGTCCTGCTCAGTGACTCACAAGAAAGAGGCCTACAGCAAGCAGCCAGGTGATGGAAACACAGCAGAGCAAGAGGCTATTTTTATTGTTCTGAACAGTTGGTTTCACTTATAATTTCTTTAGCCCACAGAGTTTCCAAAGTGCTCACTGATGTACTGCAGAGGAAACCCAAACCACCATTCATATGGTTTAAAAGCAATTTCTTCTAAAGCAGGGTGAACTCTAAAATAGTGAAGGACTGTCATAAGTAGAGGTACATGTCATCCTCTTTTTTATTTCATCCTCGTTAAAATAATGAAACCCATCCAAAGATTCATTTTTGTATAAAAACTGATGCATACTTTTAAGAGACAAATGGTTAAACACTCCTTTCCAGACAATAGTGCTGAGAAATGGTTTGCCATAGACTTATTGGGTATTAAGTCTTTTCATTAAAAAAAAAATAGCAGAAAAAGAATCTTTCTACCTCAGACCATGTTAATTCAAATTCCTGTGTACCTCTAGTTCAAAGGGTGTTCTGAGTTCTCCTAGTCTTCTAATCCTTGCATCACAAGGATGAAGCTTTGATGATTTAGCATCTCCCAGCTCAGCTTTCTGCTTCATTTTAGTACTTCTAGAGTGGGAGACATGATCCTTGGCCAGCTCCCATGTTGGGGAGGTTCATAAATTCATTGACAGATCTTATATTCACTGGGAGAAAGCATCATTAATGCAGAGCTAAAGCTGTCCACTGGTATTTCATGCCCTTAAGCATGTTTCAGGTTTAACTCCCACATCTGAAAAAAAAGGAAAATAAAAGGTTAAAGGCTATATCTTCGAAACCTTGACACTCGCCCTTCCCTGTCAACAGCACTGGGAATGTGCAAATCATCTATCTGCCTTGCCTGTGGGAGGTGTGATTAGCCAGAAGGATTAGTCACAGCAGTTCAACAGAGCTGTGATTCATGTCAAAAGGTGACCCGAATGGACCATTCCCATCTGTGAATGGGGAAGCAAATTCCTTGACAAGACCCTCATCTGACCAAAGGAGGGCTTCCTGTATCTTCAAGAGCTCCTACACATCTTACTCAAGCACTGCACTGAATCAGTCCTATGAACAAGGATGTCAACACTTGGCCTGTAGCTGTCTGTGCATGACAAGTTTAATGACAGGCGAGTGTAGGGTTAGATTGCCTCAAGTGCATAGAGGTGAAGAGACTATAAAAAAGAAGCAAAGGGCTTATCAAATGTGGGAGATCTGGTGTTCTGGGGGTGAGGTGCGCCAGGAATTTGGCTGCAGGGCAAGTGTAGCCACCCCCCCTGCACAGTTCAAAGACACCCTCCGGTATGGGAGCTATTCCCGGAGCAGGGGCTGCACAAGCGAGGCAGGGTAAATGTTGCCTGAACATGCACTTTAATTCTTCATTCCTAGTGTTCGTAAACTTGAATTTTTCTGACTTGATACTTTCTAAAAAGGCACAGGACCTCATCAGATAGTCTTAGCTATGCTTCAAGAAAATTATTTGAAGCCTAATTTCCTATCCTTATTTCTTTTCTCTAAGCAGAGAGAGAAACATGGTTGACAAAGGTTAGACATCCTTTAGGTAGCCATAGCTATCACTATCACAGTTTTACAGTAGAGATGCTATGGCAACTAGTTAAATATAAAGGAAGCTATGTGATCTCTAAGTGATTCTTCTGTTATTTATAGGAGTGAGGGCTGGAATATCTGGGGTTGCTGATATTGATTCCCTTAACGGGACCGTGATATGCACTAGCTGGGATAACTATTGTATGACTTGAAAACTTTGAGCTACACCCTGCAACAGCTCATGCAAGTGTGCCTCTAGGATGACACCAGTGACTGTGGGCCTCCCAGATCTGCTGCGTATGTCTGGGTTTCAGGGCTCCCTGTCAGGGACAGGCAGAACTAATCAGGGTTTCCATCTGGACATGTATCAAACAACCCTGGTCTGTCCACCAGTAGCTCAGATGAAGAATTCAAGTAAGAAAAACAGACTAACCTATGATATTCTCATACACCTAATCCTAGTCTTCTCTCTCTTTGTGCACTTCTTTTGTGCCTATGATATTCTGGTCTTCCAGTTTCTTCCCATTAATGCACTAATCACATGCCTCAACCCCTTCATTCCAACTATGCTTAAATCCTCTCTTTCTTTCAAGTGCCCTAAAACCATAGACTTTTCCCATTTGATCCTATCTCTCTATACCGACTAGAGAGTGAGACTGCACATGAAATCAGATTGCACAGTGTAGCACACTGCTTTTGGGTGTATTCCAGCCTCCACAGCAGTAGGAATTTTCTCTTGGGCACCCAGCATGCTGCTGCTGCTCTACTACTACTGCAATGTCACTGTGATTTCCAATAATAACAAAAAGGAGCACCTTATTCTTCCAGGACTTCAATGCTAAATGTTTCAATTTTATGGTGGCAGAAAGAGAGAATATTTTAAAGACTTATCTGAAGGAATAAGGTGAACACTGTGTGGAAAATTATGCTGCAGAAGAGCTTAACTGAAGTAGGGCACTAGAAACAACAGGATAGAATTGATCTTACATAAATGATAGGTATAAAATATCTGAGGATCACTTAAGGTCAACTTCAAGATGAGAGGTGATGCAGGGCCTTATTAGATTAAGCAGTTAATTTTTCAGAATCAGTGACCTTTACCCAGCTGAATCTTGAAAGAGAATACTTGACTGTGCCAAGGTTCATTAGAGTTGGTTAATGATCTTCTAGTATATTTGTAGAATATGATAAGCATGTGAATTTAAGGCACCCCTATAAAATGGATGACTGCTATTAAAGAAAAGTTCGGTGATTTCCTCTAAATGAACAGCAAGGGCAGGCCAGTAGTCTGCATGCCGTGAATGAAGTCTCTCTGGTGAAAAGTCTCTGTTGATCTCACCTTTCTGTTTCCTTTTCCACCATGAAACACCTCCCCTTCTCTCTGTTTACTAAGACTGTTCCAGACCTCTCCCAGAACCTTGTTTCTGTAACATTATCTACTAAATACAAGCTTTTAAAGTGGTAGAGAAGTACTTGGGTATTCACTTTCCCTAGCTGTCCAGCTGAAAAATGCCACCTTTGCCCTACCTTTCCCTTCCTTCCACTTACTTTATTGCTTTCACTGGTTGTCTGACATCTAACCTTAAGGCATACCCCTTCCAGACACACGGCTGCACTTGATCTCTTCTGAGAAACATCAACACATCTGCTGAATGATGAGTGTTATTTCTAATAATGAGCAAACAATGAAATTGCTCTTACGCCTTGATTTCAAGAGGCTTGGAAACATGTGCCTGATAAGGGTGGAAAAGAAAATAAGCACTTATACAGATCCTAATGTTCTGCTGATCAACATTTTGACATCGCCTGTGAAATGGCTATACCTGACAAAGCCTGGACCTCTCTGCTTTAGAGACATCTGACATGGAGGCAACCTGAGCGTGATGTGGGTCAAAACTGTGGTTTACATATGAAGACATGTAGGATTACTGGGACTCAAATAGTAGCAAATGATCATGACGGTCAGAAAGGCTCAGGCAGGCACAGCTCAAGAGTGAGCATTTTTATTCCCTGTAAAGCTTGAAGAATTTACTCATGATTTTGCTAAGTGTGTCCCCAGAAATAGATAAACTGCTGCAACATGACAATGCCTGGACGAATTAAAAAGCCTCATCCAAGGTGGGGCTTGTTCACAGTAATTTCTTCCTATCCATGTGAGTAGTTCTTGTAACTTGACTTACAATCGCTCAGACTATCACTTCTGCCTTTGACCTTTGTTCCCATCCCGCCTCCACACTTCAGTTTATCCTCATAGCACTGGTGTAGGACACACCAGTACTCTTCTTCCTTTTGCAGAGGAGGAACTGAGGCATTGAGACATCATTTGCACATAGCTTTACTGTGCAAGAAGTAATAACACAAATCAAGGTTTTCTAAGTCCCTGATCACTGGTCCAACCATTTCTTCCACAGCGACTTCCTGCTTCCCCTGAGGATTAAGTGCTGCACCTCCTCTGTATTATAGTCCTTCTTAGATGGCCTACATCAAAGCAGGATTGTGGGCACCTGAAATACCGTACCTAGTTACTGAGGAATCTCAGAAGACCCTCTCTAAAAAGGTCGAGAGAGCTGTGATACTCAGTACCTAAATTGTGTGTGCCCACCTCCAGGAAGGGAACCCTTGGTGCTGAGTGAGGTGTCCCACACAACAAGCAAGCAGGGGCAGATGTTTAAAGTTGAGGTTGACAACCAGCATTCCAGTATTCAGAGCACTGAGCCAGGCAGCAAGAAATGCTGAAGAAAGGGATGTGTCTGAAGTTCTTTCTCTTGCCTCGGTTGAGTAGTTTAACTCAGTTATGGAGTTAGGTGCTTTTGTGAGGCAGAACCTAAAACCAGCTCTTGACCTTCAACATCTCAGTCATGCACTTGAACACAGACAAATGAAGTGGAAGAACAGCCCATTCCAGTGGTTCTTTCTTGCACAGTCACTTTCTGGCCCTCCTCAGCCTCAAGGGCATTGAACCCAGGGCTTCCTTTCTGCAGGACAGACAGTTGCCAGGCATTGGCCATTCCTGGTGGACATCTCCTACTCTCCTTCTGAGAATCAGGGGCCAGGACTACAAAACTCACATGGCAAGGAGCAACAGGGTGAGAGGGACTCACAGTATGCACCACAGTGTCTAGGGACTCAGGAAGGAAGGGAGGACCTGCACCTCCTAAGCCACGGTTGGTTAGGTATTTTGTATTGCTGATCTATTCTACGGATAGAAGAGTGAAACTCTGCTTCTCAGTCCAAGATATGTGTCCCTAGGCAGTTTAGATAAGATTTGACTTATTTGCCTCAAGTAGTTGGGAAATTGCCTTAAATTGCTCTTTATGGGGTTAAATGCTGTTATGGATCACACCATCAGTTGCTGTAATTCAGAAACTAATTTAGTGAGAGTTAGGAGATCTGGTTTCTTTTTTTTTGCTTTGCCACAGATTTCCAGCATGACCTTGGCAATCAAATCAATTCAGGTCAAATAACAGTGAACCCAATGTTTTAGGCATTGACTATCACAAGAAATTGGAATATATCCACACCTAATTTGTGGAGTCCAGCGTTTACCCATTTCTTACATACATCAAGCAGACAAGTATACTCACTTTCTTACATTTTGTGAATGTGCTGACCAAACATGCTAGTTTACCCTGGAGTTAAATTGAGATTATAACATTTTTGTACATTATAGAAATAATGCAAATAATATTTGCAAAGCAGTTTGAGATTCTCAGATGCACCACATTGTGTATAGATGCACATGACAACGCATATACCTTAGCTAATAATTTTTAATCCTCTGAAGTTTCACAAAATCTGCCAATCTGTGATATGGATGCTACCTTATGCAACTAAAGTTCACAATACAATGTTGATCTCTGTTTCTGAATCTGTTCCAGGAAGATCTGGGGCAACCATGACTTCAGAAAACTGTTTTGATTATGGAAATGTCTTGACCTCATCTCTGTGAGGAGCCAAAGAGTCATAGACAGTGCCAACGCTTAAGACATAGCAATGTATCAACAATATAATTAATGATTAATGTACTATTTATATTGTGGTAATGTTTACAAACCACACTCATACAGCAAGACCTGCTTCGGCTGTACAAACACACACAGACATGATTTCTGCCCCAAAGAGCTTAAAATCTAAATCAGGAAACAAAAGCAGTTTTCAGGGCCTGGAAAAGGAAAAAAATGTCAAATCAGTGACAGTAAAAGATTGTGCAAAGCAACTCATCTACACTGCAACACGAAACTCATGGTTTCTCTGCAAGGGAAAGCTACTCTCATCTAACTTTAAGAGATTTTAAACCGGCATAAAAGGTTATATAGTTACTCCTATTTCAGAACATTAGTGGCTAATTTAGGTGTAGATAAAGATTTGCCTAAACGCTTGCCTACATGATAGATATTTTTCTCATTATCTTCATGTAGTTAGCTAATGAAAAACTTGGGACAGTTTCCTCACATAGGCACCCAGAGGGAGCACAGAGGTAGGCAATTATGCAACCGAAGCAGGGAAGTAATACTGGCACACTCAGTTATGCTCTGGAGGCTTCCTAACAACACGCACGTATACATCTAACTTAGATATCTGTGTTTTAGGAGTTCCATACTTCCATGCCTTCCCAGGTGTGTCCTCTCTTTCTGCCCAGAGATTGTGTCCAGGTGCCCAGATGCCCAGTTACTGCAGTAGTACAGCTCTGCCTGGACTGTCTGAAGAGAAGAAAAGCCAAAGAAATTTCTACCAGTTCTGTATAGATCAAATCTACAAGGTTCGTGCCATTAGTCCTGTGAGCCTTATTGCATTGGGTGCTCATGCATTTCATGACACAAACATTTCTGTTAGGGAACTCCCATAAAGGAAAAAGGGAGCCCTCCTTAAACTAGAGTGTATACCACCCGTACACCTTATTTTTATAGAAGAAAAGTGTCTCTTCAGTTTACAGTAAGTTGAATTATTCAAAGCACCTAAAGCTAAACTGGAGAGAAAAAAATTATACATCAAAATAACTGTCTGAATGGGGATTATGTCCCTCTTCGGGGAGGAGAACATAATCCCTCATCATGGTTTTCTTCATACTGAACAAGGCAATCAAGAGCAAAGGGAATAGCTGGAGTAGCAGTCTTGAACTACAGCAGTGAGTTGTATTGGTGCTCATCTGTCAAAGTTGTGATGGCAGTGTCCATATCAGTTTCCCCATAATGATATACATTCACTTCTCAAGTTAAATTAGGATGACTTTCTCAGGCCATCCTTACGCTGTCACATGAAAGCCATTGCTATTTGGTGGATGAAACTGAGAGAATATCATAGTGCATAGGATGCACACAGATCTTTTCAAACAGACACAGAACGATGTGTGAGCCTCAGCTCACCCTCAAATGACTATTACGAATTCAGATGGATCAAGAGGATGCGAAGACCAGAGCAGTGGCCACTGTTCATACAGGGTATCACATCAGAGCCAGGGGGCAGCTCCAGCACGGCAGTAATTGCCCTGATGCTGGCGTGCCACTAAATGCTTCCGACTCCTGGTAAACAGCATGTACCCAGGACATACTCATCTGAGTGCAGAAGGGCTGCGGACAAATGAAAAGCATATGCTGTGAATTGAACACGGGGGATTAAATTTTGCCTCAGGTGTCTGCAGTTAAGACCACAGGTTTTAGTGCAGTTATCCTGGTACAGTGTCTGTGGCACATGGCAGAGCTGTGAAAGGAACCAGAGCTGTTGTTGCTCCAAGCTGTTGCTGGAGGGCATTCAGCCAAGACAGGCACTTGCAGCTGCTGAAAGTCTGGACACACACAGGCACACAGGGCGTTATCCCTCCTTACACTGTGCTTTCCTCAGACCTCAGTCTGAGTCCTCAGCAACCTCTTCCACCATGTCACCCCGTGTGTCTGATAGGCCTACAGTTCCTCCACTTCCACAGCCAGGCTCCAGCTCCTCCACCTTCCCACCTTCAGCCCCTCACTCCAGTCGCTCCAGCCTCCCAGCCCGGCTCTGCCACTGCCTTGCTCCTGCAGCTGCGCTGATTGCAGCGGAGCAATCCCGGGAGCGGCTGCCTGACCGCACAGCGCTCAGCAGCGTGGGACAGCTGATTTGTGGCATCTTGCTTCATCCCAAGTCGGGGCCCAGCTCCCAGGGATATTATTTACAAACATATCGTTGTTCACAAGGAATCTCTGATGCTCTCTAGACATGGCTATTAAAATCTAAACTGTCTCAAAAGATCATAATAAGCCTCGTGGAGTGGCAGGGCTTATCAGCCTGTATGGCATGCACCTATATTGCTTCTGGACCTCAGCAAGTGTCTTGAGCATTTATCCTCCACACAGAGCCATCTGGAGATGCTAAAGCAGGAATCTCTGCACTGCTTTCCATTATTTAGTGTACATGTGCCCTAGGATAAGTGAAATTAAAATATGTCTTGCAGAACCAAAAGCCCAGACATAGTCATTCTGATGAGAGAAGCGTATTTACAGGTATCTATCTGAGAATGTCTTTGCTCAGTATTACCGTATACTTTGGCTAGAAGAAATCCAATCTTTATGAAGTGCATTTCACTGAGAAATGCAAAAACAAGGAGTGGAAAATCTGGAGGTATTCTGGAGTGAAATCTGGAGGTTCCAGATTTGTATAGAGATTGATTACTGTTGTAGCTCCTAATTGCATGTTAGAAATGGCATATTCTTGATCAGTACTATCTATACTGCTTAAGGCCCTGAGAAGCCCCACAACCTTGCCTTGCAAGGTAGAAACAATGTATTTTGTCACTACCGCCTTCCACTCATTGATTTTCAACAGCTAGGGATCTTTAGCCACCACATTGAATTAATGCATCAGTGACCTTCCTAAAAAAGAACTCAAACATCAAGCTCAAACCCTCTATAGGAGGTAAGAAAATACGTTTGCTATATACATAACCCAGGATCATGATTAGCTAACACGGTTAACTAACAGGATGATAAATTTCTACTTGCCCCTTTGGACATCAGGAAGGGTGAGGCTGGAATTGCGTTAACTAATTATGCACCTCATTGCCCAGCTGCGCTGAATGTCCTGTCCTGGAGTTTGTCTTCCAAAATGCACATATATTTTTGTGGGCTTTTAAAGGCAACTGCATTTTAGACTGTTAGCATGGAAGGAAAACAGCTGCACTGTAACAGGGTTAAAATCAGGCATATATATTGTCTTCATCAGCGTCTGGAAATATTTCTATGTTATGAACCTTAAACATACTATTAGGGGAGATACTTCAGGATTTAAAATCAAAAGCATCTGAAAGTACTGATTAATAAGAATGAGCTGAATAGTAACTATTTAGGAAACATTTTCCTCAAAGTTGAACAGTGAGACCTGTAAGAAAGAACAGAGATGAGGAAAGATGGAAAACCAAATTCTGAACTAAAGTAATCCATAAAGTCAAACACCCAAAGAAAAATATGTGCTTATTTTTCCCTGTTGCTTTCTTCTGCCCAGGAACTGCGTTGTTAGTGTGTGTGGTGCTCTGCAAGCCAAAAAGAGATGCCTCTGCCCTGCCCTAGGTCAAACAAGCTAATGTTGGCCTGCCTTCCTGACCTCGCTGTCCCAAAGATGGGCTATTTTTGCTGCCTGAGCTCTGCTAGATACACAGGTGCTCTCTGTAGAGAGACATTTCTGCAGGAGGCTTGCCTTTCAGAAAGCTCCCCATGGCAAAGAGTAGCTGAGGCATCCTTGGCTTTGTGTAAACTAAAGCCACTGAATTGGACTTGGTCTTAGTACAGGTTTTGTCTCATTTTAGGTTTGCTTGAGAGCTGGTGACAGTGTGAACAGGAGGAAAACAGGGATCAGTGGCAGGTTAGGAAAACCAAAGACTGGAAAAGCATCTCTGCTTGAAGGAAGGGCTTTGAGCCACCTAGTCTAAATCCCTATTAAACAGAGGTTCTTCATGTAGTGTGATGTGGTATTCAGTCTGAGTCTGGCTCCATGGAAAAATTGTATTATGATTGCTGGTTATTGCCTCCCTCCGGAGAGGTGTGCTGTGAGGCTTTCACTTCTGCCTTGTCCCCGGGGGTGGTTTTGGGGCCAGTTGTTGCAAAGGTTGATTGACTGCTTTTATGAGCGAGAGAGGAATGGGGAAACAAGTGGCAAGAGTATCTGTGGAAAAGGGCCACGTACAAAACTGAGGGTGGTGGGGGATATCTTTGGCCTGAGCAATGGTTATAGCTCAAAAATCTCAGACCCTTTGTGCAGAATGAACTGAGGAGTCCAGGGTGGGCTAAAGCAGAAATCTGACTTGGAAACAGACTGTAAAGAATAGAGTGACTGTGGTGGTCGCTTGCTGTACAAATATACAGTGCAATACCATTCTTATTAATGAAAACATAAAGACCAAGGCAGGAAGAGCCAGGATCAGAGCACATGTTAGGGACAGAGTGATTTCCAAAAAAAGACAAGGAATCAGTGGCCATATACAATTTCATGCTTCTTTAGTGCAACTAATAAACATTAGTACAGGTAAAAATCAAGTATTCGTGCATCGAAGTCAAACACCTAACTGCAGACAACTTGCTTTATTGGTCCTAGAAGCGCTGAATTTGTGAATTTGGTCTGGATGCCTGAACAGCTCTCAGACTGGACTGTGTGCGTGTAACACAGTGGTGGACCCACCAACCCCAACATCTGAATCTCACAGTAGAGTTACGTTAGGGATGGTAATTTATTGGTGTATTGACTGACAACAATTTTTGTCAGAGAGAACATCAGAAAAACTGACTCTTGGAGAGACTGGTTTTTTACTAGAGATACAATGTAATGTTAATGTCAAAAAGCCCATTCAGACAGGAAAGTTAATGTAAAAAAGCAGATTTTATAGAATAAGGACAAGACCTTCAAGCTAGAGTGAATTGCCTTCATAGTGTATTTTAATACAGTTAGGACTTTGTTTTCTCCCTCAGATCTCAGTAAACAGCCATAGCTGACAGGGCTGGATTCATTCTGTAGGTACTCTCCACATGGCTTGAAGTTATGGCAGAACAGAGCAGTAGTTATGACAAAGATGAAGCAAACAGAGTCTTTTTAAAAAACTGGCTAAATAGTGGCATTCAGACTTTTTCTTTGGTGTTGTCAAGGGGGAACCCATGCTGACCTCTCAAATGATGTCTACAAGAGCAAAAGAAAGATGGTCTATTATTCCCAGTTATCTTGTTTTTAAGCTAGAAAGTTTTAAATCCTTGCCAATTCTTTTTTTTTAACTGTAGACAGTTGAGGCTCTGGATGAAACTAGTAGGAGTTTCGAGAACTCTTCTATGAGCGTGATTTTAGGAAACAACAGGAGCTGAAAAGCAACAACTTTCAGCCCAAAAGGGGTTCACATTACAGGTTGGATATGAACCTATATCTCTCAAATCAGTGGATTCACGCAGGCATCATCTCCCTGGGTGCAAGGAGGAACAAGAACAGGCAGACTGCAACAGAAACACCCTCAAACACGTTATGAAAGAAAAGAGAGTGCTCAGGAACACAGGATTACCAGAGGTGCAGGCATGGGGACGCATTCCAGGTTATACCTGATTTTGTTTATTTCCACTGGAATAGTGCTTTGCACGTGTTCCTTGCATCAGGGATATACCCAAGTCACAGTCTCCAAGAAAGTCTTTGGTCCACATAGAATTTGAGTGTTACACAATGTCAGTTATGGTTGATATGTGAATATGAGTTGGTGTAAGTGGGAAATACGATAGTGTCATTGGGCAGGGTAAAAAAGGTGATCACATGGTACAGAATGCTCTATTGATAGTTAGTCAACCTGTGAAAAAACTTGGGCTCCTATACTCAAAATCACATACTGTCAGGTCTAGTGCAAGCACATATTTCCCGGAAACTTTGCCAAATGTTTACAAATAAAATCACCTTTGGTTACAATGACATCTCAGATAGACATACAGACACCAGGGAAACAAAAGCAGATTCTTTTTCTTTTCACAATATCTTTTCTTTTCTGTGATACTTTCACACTCAGCATAGCCACTTAGAAGTGCTTATTAGAAAAAGGGAAAGATTTTTTTTAAAAAAAGCATGGATACAATTGGGGTTCTTAATCTTTATTTAGTCACTAAGTTCTGCTTTTCAGAACTAGTGAAATCTCATGCCTGAAGATGTCCTGGACTTTTAGCACACTTGGTCTAGCTATGAACCCATGAGTTTAGGCATCCATTTTTAAAAGCAGGTGAAGCTTTTCTTTGTATTTATGTCCAGCTTGAATGCCTGTTGCACAGCATGCAGGTGAAAGGACAATTATAGTGAGGTGAAGGCACTGGCTCAGGTATTAGGAGATCTGGATTCTGTGCCTGGCTCTGCCAAGCCTTCTTTAAATGAGTTGCATCATCTTTGTGCTTCATTCCTTCCCATCTGCAGAACAAGGAAAACAGATCCCCATTTACATTGGCATTGTGAGCATTAATTCATTACTGTCTGTAAAGGAGATCAATCCTCTGATAAAAGGTGCTAGAGGAATGCAAAGTATTTCTATTACATAAATACGAAAATGAGGATACTGTCAAGGTCTGCCTTGGCTAAATCAGAGGCTCCAATACCAACTGTAGTCCCTCTGAGAGCTGAAAACTGGCTGGTCTTTGGATATGTGGCAGGATTTGTGAATTCTGATCAGGGCAGGAATAATATTTAGCACTAGTGAAGATTTTCTTTAAGGTAAAGTTGCTGTTTCTTGGTGACACAGAGCACTTTACTGTCTAGCTTGTCATGGTTGTGTGGTTTGTGCTGCGAAGAATGTGCCTCATCTCTGATACATATTCCTGCTGGCTTCTGCCAGTGGAAAGTACACCAAGGTACTCAAGGTCCATCACAGTTCAATGGCCCTTTTTATTTCTAACTATCGAGTCCCATAAAGTTCTAGTGACAGCCATTAAGTCTTTATGACACTCTATGGAAGCATCATAAAAGGAACATTTAGGAAGAGACTCATGAAGCAAATGAGAAGAGAAGATTTCTATTCAATACTCACCCCAAGTGAGGGTCAACCGAGGACACACAAGTGCACAAGCCAAGTGTAAGTAATAATAAAGGGGTTGTTTTACAAAAATAAAATGTCCAACTTTTGGACTGTGCCTGGAGTCAGCTATACCTCAGACATATGTGATTCTTGGTGTACTCCTGTTACATATTAAACATACCCTGTGTGAAATTTGTAAATATTAGCAAATGTTTTTCTTTCCCAGTACTTGCAAGAATGCATATTTAGAGGCAAAATTTCTCAAGTGCTCTAGTCCCATGGGTAAAACAGCTAGTAATGAGAGTATGAAGAACAGTAATTCCTTATTCAGTGGAGTGCCGTTAGCAGGGTAGGCTTCTGTGCATTGTCTGCGGCTAGCTATTAGGATGGAGTCCTACTACCATCTACCTCACCAGTCAGTCCTTCAACATCACATACCATATTTCCAGTGTGTACCCCCCTTTTGGTAGCAGCAATATTTTGTAATGATTCCAGGCCTCAGGCAACAGAGACTGTTTAAGCACCACAGGCAGAATTGCCTCTTGACCTGGTCACAAGTTTTCCACCAAAACAATTTTCCAGAAAATAACTCTTTTTCACTGGTAACTTTTTAATTTTTTTTCCTTTCTTTTTTTTTTTTTCCTGGAGACACAATGGCACTTTGAAAACTTTTGGCAGAAGTCAGGCAAATTGGCTGCCTGGCTAAAGGTGTGACTGCCTGATGGGCTCACAATCTGGCTAGCTTCTTAGGGAACTGGCCAACTTCCTTGGCTTCCCTGCTTGTGGCTGAGCAGGTATTTCGGCTGGCCAATGGACTGGTTTGTTCCCATTTGCTGGAAACTTGGCTGCTGGTGTTTTGTCCTAAGTACAATGTTAGCAGCCTGGAATTTCACACAAAGAAGATGGTTTGGTTGGGTTTTTTTTCTTCCTGTCACCACTAGTCACCTAGAATATACAGCACTAAGTTGTGCTCCAGTTATAAAGCTGTTGCATCCAAGTAGAAAGGTCTTAATATCACTTTTGACCAGAGTTTGTGTTTCAACCTGTGTCTAAGGATGGTGGCAATAGACTGCAGTAATTTCTGGTGTGGTCTAAAATATGACTACTTTTTATTGATTGATTGATTTTTGCAAGATTAAAAAAGAAGATGAAAGCCACTGTGTGCCCTCATTTTTCCTCCTCATCTTGTAATCTATCAATATATTTCAAAAAGTATCCTGGCTTAGATTCTTGACATTAAGAAAGTATTAGAATTTCTCCTCATTCCCACTACATGTGAATGCATGTGACGGTCTTGTCCATTTTTGTCTGTGTAATGAAACATCAGTGCCCCAAAGGCACTGGTCATTCATCTACTTATGCCAGCATTCTTGACACTATCTTGGCTTCTTCCAGGCAGTCTTTTTTGCATCAGCAGCGACACATGAGACAGCATGCCTTCTTAGATCTTTTTCAAGTGACCCCTTAAAAATTTCCTCTATTTGTCTTCTCTACACAGTTTCTTGAATTTAAACATAGCTAATCGACAACTGTTTTGTTAAGGAGTACAGAGATGTCATATTTTAGAGGCTAGGATCACTATATTCCCAATGAATTTGCATGAATATTTTTTTCAGGAGATATGACTCTTTACATCTAAAGTGTAAAAATGTTTAATGGCAGTCACTTGAATACAAATTTTACATTCGTCTTGCCTGGCCCCACCCAGGAATGTATCTTATATCTAATTCATGTAACTCTCGTATATTCATGCAGACTATTATATACTGTGAACATTCAACGCAGTTAAAATTAAAACTTTTTGACCACAGTCCATCTCCTTGGATCCTCTAAGCTTTCCAGTGTCAGATAATATACGTAACGTGCACTCCTTCCTCAAGAGTTTGCAAAGAAATTGCTGGAGCTAGACAAATTTTCAGCAAAAAGTGTATTTGGATTATTTATCCCAAAGTTTTTTACCAATTCAGTTTGAATTAATTAGGTACCTTTGGCTAGCACCTCGTCCTCCTCCTCTTTCATCACAAAGATAAAGGAGGATGTGACAGATACTGGGTTTACCTGGCAGCCTGGGAGGAGAGTGCTTACCTGAGCTGTTAGGGTTAGCACCACAACTCCACTTTGCACAAAACATTTAAATATTACAAAAGAAAGACCACAGAAAAGTTTCAGGAATCAGCCTCCACCTGATGTGTGATAAACTCCCTGTAAGGCTGGAACTCCAATCTTTGCTCCTGCAGATGTTTATCCAAAGTGAAAGTGCATCAGCGGATAACTGGAGAGCGGCTCTTTAACCACGTGTGGTGATTATGCCACTTTTCTGGGAGATGAGCAATGGAGACAGAAGACAGAGTTGAATCCGGGTAGCTCATGTCCTACGTAAGTGCTACAGCCCTTGAGATACTGAATAAAGGGGCAACTGTCTCCCCAGCAGCAGTTCTGAGAACTACTCCCTCTCTACATATTTATATTTCTGCTTCTGTGAAAATTCTTCAAATGAAATATTTTGTGTTAGCTAGAACATGACAAATTAAATCAATTTCTAATTTTTGTTTGGCAAGAAGATTCAAATTCTGTTTGATCCCTGCTGAATTTTCACCCAAATTTTTATTTGACTGCCAAGCCACAAAATCAATTATTTGGACAGCCATCTAGTAGATGTGTCTGATGAAATTGCTCAGAACAAATTTTACTGAAAAATCACACTGTTTTTCTGTGTTTCTGTAAACAGATAACCTCATTGCCAGACAAATATTTTTAACTATTTACCTTCCTTTTGGCTCCCACATTTCTGTAAAGTTTCAAGGACAACCAAACTGTCCAAACACAGCTTCTCCTTTTCTGCTGGGATTTCCATGCTCAACATGTGGTACCCTCGCAAGACCTGGAGAACAATCTGTGTTTCTATGCATGTTGTTAAAAAAAGGTGAGTATTTTCTCATTATGTCGCATGCATCACTGGGGAGCCAGATATGTGCTATCACTTTCTTTTGTAAATACTGAAAATGAGACATAGGTAGGTAGATTGTTGGCTTGACTCTACCCAGGCAAAGCCTGAAGAAGTAATAAGTGTGTAGAGTCAGATGTTCTCTTATCTTCAGTAAATTTAAGGAGTTAGCAACCCTCAGAGGCTAGTTTCACCCCACTTCAGCTAAGATACAGTAACGGATCACAGCCATAGTAACAGTCATAGCAGTGCAAACTAAGCAAACAAGTCTAAATGTCCTCTAGAAGGGGTCTAAAGCTGTCCACACTCAAATAGTTGTGCTTTTTCAGCTGAATGGGCAGCAGCTCCTAGCTGTGGGGTGGTAGTTGGAAGCTGAGCAGTGAAACTATTGTACAAATGCATATATCCTAATGTTTGGTCTCAGATGCCAGACCTTACTAGCAGCATGAGTTAATACGGTTATGTTACCAGAAGCACTGCCTGGGAACTGATGTCAACAGCTCTAACTATCCAACAACTGCAAGAAAAGTGGGTAATTCAAGCTTATATTGGAATTATATCTGCTTCCTCAAACCTGTAATGCTCCACCTGCATTGCAAAGCTGACCATCTGTCCAATCCCTTTGTTTAAAAGACAACCAGGAGTTGTTTCAGAGAGTTACACAGATTAACTGAGCAGATGGTTTTAAATAAACATCCACCCGAGTGGTTAACATGTGCTAATCAACCCAGCAGAGCTAACAGTCATGTGCCTGCATCTTTTGCCATCCAGAGTGGCCAGAGGTCTGTTCCTCTGAGTGGTGCAACTTCTGCAGTGCCCAAAACGGGTACCGACATAAACTCTGGTTTAGCAAGGCATTTAAACATGTGTTTAAATATCACCACAGCAATCAGATTTGAACCTTGAATGAAGAGCCTTGTTCAATTAGAAGAATACAGGAATTTCCATGAGAAATCAGATTGAACATACAGCTAATCCAAGCCCACCTGAGACTGTGGTCAGACCAGAGGTTTACAAGGCAGGCAGAAGAAGCCTGCAGCAGGCAGATGGAAATCCATCTGCTCCAGAGTGGTTTAAGTACTGGGCTATAAGATCAGAGATACTCTCCTGTTCTTTTAGTTTAGTTCCTAGTCTCCTTTTAGTTCCTAGTCTCACTTTTCCAGACCACTTGCTGTATTACATGCTTTTCTCATGTATCTCTTACTTGCCTCCAATCTATGAAACTATCAGTCTTTCCAATCTCTCTTCCTGTGAGAGGTTTTGATCATTTATCATGCTTTTCTGTTCTCCATTCTGGATTTGCAGCAGCCTTTGCAAAATGGCTCACCAGAGTCCTGTGGCGGTCCCTGGGCATCTTGTTTGGTGCCTGGCACAGCACTTTTGATTCCCGCTGGTGAGCAGAGGGGTCGGGGAGAGTGATGGAATTTCCCATCCCCTTTTTGTCACCATGTGTCATCTTATTGCTGCAAGCTTTGATCCTGAAAACCGTTTGTAGTTAAACATGTAAAGGGTTTTTGAGTAAAGTGTCCATTAGTGATAGATGTAATTTGAAGGGTGTTGGCACCCTGGGAAATGAATGAGGTTTGGCTTCTCTGATACTAAATTACTAAAATTGCAGATAGATCAGCTCAACAAGCATGTATAATTTCAGTTCATTTTGCATTGGTCTCAAAGCAAATGCATGTGAGACCTTGAAAGGCATATGCTGAAACTCTGAGTAGGCACCTTCAGCTGATTTAAGTTTGGGCAGCCTTAGTCTTAACTTCTCCTTTCTCTCCTTCCCAACCTGATATTACTTTCTTCTTCCTTGTGCTAGAAATAATATTTGTATGTCTGCAATATGATCTGGTTTGTGAGATGATCTGGTTTAAAGAGAATCACTTTTTAAAGTTATTTTTTTGGAAACTGTCAAGGCTACTTGCAGGCCTATGGACCATTTACATCCTTTTTCCATGGTAAATGGGATGTAAGAGCTTCATAGGCTTTGAATTCACCAGCCACAGAAGGACACATCTCCCATCTCTTCCACTCAGCTGTGGGAAGATTTAACCTTTTAAAATTCCCTGTTCTATTTAGTGGTATGTCTAATTAATTTGCTCTTAGTGTTCAGAGCGGCACTGCATATGGGAGCACTGTATCTGCAGAGCAAACTCTTAAAGCCAAAATCAGACCATACTTTTGGCGAGAGGCCACTAGAGCGGGAAAAGCAACAAACCTATTTATAACAGGCATTTTGTCCATAAGAAGAATGTCAACAGACAAATTACCATAACCTGCCTGAACCAGCTCAGCCCTCTTGCAAATGAAAGCCCAGGTTGTACTGGGAGTGTTTGTTTTGTCACTTTTTAAATAAATGAAGAAATCAATGGTGTATTCACAGCAGCCAGTAGAGCAAGTAGTCATTTTAGATGGACAACCCCAGAACCCTTACTGCTGGCACTAGGTGACTGCAGTTCTGGCTGGTATCAGCATTAATCCTACCTGGGTAAACACAGATTTGCCTGAGTCACAAATTTAAGCTGTATCAGCTGCCATGCTTTCATCTACCAGTTTCAGGAATGTGGTTTCTGCACTGGATCCATCTGGAAATTACTCCCCCAAGACGGATTGCTTGTCAGTATCTCCTTGGAGCTTGTCTTCAGTGCTAAACGCTGCTTTCTCTACCTTTTCTTTTTAACCTTGGGGTAGCTGATGTACATCAACTATCCAAAGATAAGAAGAAAGGTAAAGAATACTTGCAGCCAGAAGAATAGTTGCAGTGGGACAGGGGAGAGATGCTGGCTGTGGGGTAGAGCCTTAGTACAGTAGGGCTTTGTAATCTTAGGGACACCTGGGAGCTGTCTACCATGTCATCTCATTCATGCTGGCACATGTGCTGGGTGGATGAGATTGGGGGTAAAGGCTGTACAATGTGCACAAGAAACAAACAATTTTTTTAATCAAGATTTTGGAGTCCTGACTTTTCCATTTTGAACTGTAAAAAAATGTCAGTTCTGTACTTTTCACACTGTTTCACACACAGGGTAGTCTTTGTTTTCAATCGCATTAAGGCCCTTATGTACCTTCATCTTGATCATTTTATTGTACGATAGCCCTTTCTATTGACAGAGAAGTAGCTTGTTGCTGTTAATATTTTCAAGACAGTACACTGGAGAGGAACATTGACTGGAACAGCACTGCCCAGCTGTCCCAGAGCCTCGAACAGAATCCCAAAACTTCACGGTGCAACTATAAAGGGCTGGCGTGGTCAGGCCACTAGGTCCATCAGCAAGCCCTAAGACACGTTAGGCCATCTTCCACTAGCAAGACACAGAAAGAGGATACCCTATGAGTCTCTTACATAGATATTTAGATATTTTTCTGTTCAAATCATCTTCCCTCCTCGTGGAAAATACTTGCCTCTCAGAAAGCTAGGATTAATGTTAAAATTGTTGTTACTCACATTACAAGGCGAGGTCTTTAAGTTTAGCCAAGAATATATGACAATGACGTACCTTTGTGTCTCAGATTTTGAACTGATACCACCATGTCCAAGCGATGTAGAAAATGAAAGTATTAAATCTCCTTGGTTATATTAAATTAATCAAATTAAAGTATAAGACCGGAAAGGAAAATTAAGTTCATTAAGCTGTCTTAGAATCATAGAATCATAGAATCATTAAGGTTGGAAAAGACCTCTAAGATCATCAAGTCCAACCATCAACTCAACACCACCATGCCCACTAAACCATATCCCTAAGCGCCTCATCTCCACTACAGTCTTTTAAATACTTCCAGGGATGGTGACTCAACCACTTCCCTGGGCAACTTGTTCCAAGGTCTGACCACTCTTCCAGTAAAGAAATTTTTCTAATGTCCAGTCTAAACCTCCCTTGGTGCAACTTGAGGCCATTTCCTCTCGTCCTATCGCTAGTTACTTGGGAGAAGAGACCAACACCCACCTCGCTACAACCTCCTTTCAGGTAATTGTAGAGCGTGATGAGGTCCCCCTCAGCCTCCTCTTCTCCGGGCTAAACAACCCCAGTTCCCTCAGGAAAGGAAAGGAAAATTAAGTTCATTAAGCTGTCTTAAGCCATGCTAACATTTTGCTTTCTCAGTGTATTGACACTGCCAGAAGATATCTCCCCATTCCTGACTTTTCCTGAGTCTCCATATTATAGGATAGTTTAGCAGCTGGCTTTTTACCCTGCGCATTTGCAGATCTCTCTTTGATTTCAGTTTCACTTTGCATGCCATCTTTCCCGCTTCCACGCCCTGCTCTTTCCCCTCAACAAGAGATGCAAATACCAGATAACCAACAGTTTAAGAATTTGTGATCACCACTGGCTTTCATGGTTGGAGATTGTTATTAAATGAGACGTTAGAAATCCCCAGGCATGGAAAATGTGTAGCTAGTTTGAAGCTCAGGGCTCTCCACAGGTCGTATGCCTGGAGATCTGAGATTGCTTAAATGTTATAGTTCTTGTCACTTCTGACTGTGAAGGCGACCTCGAAGTGGTCACTGCTCCTAACCTGCAGCCGGGCAAGTTTAAACAATCCTAGTCAGAAGTGTGAGTTGTCTCTTTGATCTCCCTGAACTGTTAATTGTTTATCCTCAATTAAATATTTACTTTGGACTTGTTTTCTAATCTAGGGCTTTATGCCGCACAACACAGGTGCAGACTCTTGCCATTTTAAGACTGCCGACATTATTTTCAAGATAAGCTTAGGTTTTAGTGTCTTGCAAAAAGACTGAGGCTCCTAGACATGCAAGTAGTTTCTAAAAGGAGTCTTAGGCTTCTAAATCGCTGAAGTGCATTTGAAGACTTCACTCCTTTATGGAAAAGAAAACTATACTGATTAGACAGAATAAACCCTGATACATAGGAAGTTATGAGTGGCTTTAAGGATTTAGCTTAAGTCAGTAGGCAATTAACTGAAGCTAAATCAACATAGAGAATGCTATGTCCACTCAGATTACATCAGTTTAACACCAGTTTCTATACAAATATTAGACTTACTTGCCTAACAGCATTATAGCTGTGTGAGTGTAACTTTACACAAGGAACTGCTCTGAGAAATGTGAACACCTCTTTCAGTGACACCAGCTCCTAGATCATCATTGCTATAATGTCACACTGCACCCTAAATTAAATGAGTATCACATACATTTAGAATGAGAACACTGATGTGGTACAATATGATCACCCAGCACTTGTGGGAGTCCCGAAGTTCTTCCCAGCAGAGAGACCTCATTTTACGTAGACTCCCACATTCCCAGCAATGGCACTCAGAGATGGTCCTTGAGCAGAGCTGGCTGACAGACCTTACAGTGCTTGACCTGGAAGACAGGGAGCAAGGAAACTTTTAGACCACTGGTTTTGAAACAACCCATATGGCAAGGCAAGGCTGATGGCAGGAGATCTGGGAGCTTTGGAGGCTAAATCTGAGCCACCAAGTCAGCACTGTGGCACTGACAGGGAGCTACAGACCTGGAAGCTCAAGTTCTTGGTTACTTTCCAGACCTATTGGCTGGACTCTGAGCAAGCTGCACGTCGCCAGTGGATCCGGCCTGCATTTCATCAGAAGTGCACCGAAAGTAATTTGGTGAAACATTTTGGGGTTTATGAGTATATATTTTCTAATAAAACCCTTTTACATTGCAATTTTCTCACTATTCTCAACCATTAAATTTTCACAATCACCTTTTGTTATATTCTCACAGTCTGTCCCAACATATTTGATTCATTTGACTATGCCAGTGCTTGGAGATCACCTAAAAATTCATTTGCAAGGAAGAAGGACAAAAAAAAATTACAGGTAACCTTCACTAAGATTCTCATCTTTCTCTGCCTTTGAGGACTGAGCAGATAAAATTATCTTATATGTGTTAATAATACTCTGCTTCAGCATCACGTCACCTTCCAGAGATTTTATGGTTAATCCATATATACTATTTCCCTTCACATAATTCTTATTAAGTTTTCTATCTGTCTTTAGACCATTGCCCTCCCAGAACAAGCGTTGTCCTTTTCTGAATTCTGTTCATCTAGCATACAGTGGGACATACTATAATAATAGCATAATATGTCATTAATATAATAAATGTTTTAAAACAGTTACTATTTTATATGTATAGTATTATTTAATGTCTTTCCTGGTAAAAAATAAGTATAATAATCATTGTGCTGAATCATCAGTAGTTCTTGAGCTTGAGAATGTGTAATCTAAAAAGAGAAGTTATAAAAGCATGTAGGTATTTGTTTACTCACTGGGTCCTGATTCAGCAGAACTCTTAAGTACTTACCTAAATTCCTGTGCAGCAAAGCACTTAATCTTAGATTAACTCAAGGTTTTAAATATATTTCTTTTCAAGAAAACACTTAAACTAAATATATCCATAATCGAACTGAATTACAATTCCACATTGACCAGGATAGCCAACTGGGTTTAAAAGGAAAAATGAAAAAGTCATTTGGGCCATGTTTCCACCCAGAAATTGTACTGCTTCAACTGTCTTCTAAAGTGCGGACAGTGAAGTGTTTATATCAGAGTAATTCACCATCATATGAAAAGCAGAACATTATATCTGCTTTTTTCAGCTGCATTTTTCCTATAGGTTTCAGCTATGTAGTTGTGCTGGTAAAAGTCATGCCTCGGATGAAAATATTATACTAATACTAAATAGTCCACACTGGAAATGACACAGAAACGAATAACCTCATCTGTCAAAGACATCATGAGGTTGTGAAGATAGAGCTGGATGGAAAAATACTTGCTGTGCCTGAAAAAATGTTCCTACTTCTTAGTTAACCAAAAGGTTCCCAAATGATTAGGCTTTTTGGAGGTAAACACAAATGCACTATGTCGCTGTAAAAAAAAAAAAAAAATGAGGATAGTAAAGACTGAGGTAGGGGACTAAAAGAAGATACAGATTTATAGCTTTATCTAGATTGTCAATGTCTTTCATGCCCTGGTTTCTGTTTCCATTCACATATTACAAATGGCATAAACATTAGACAGTAACTGAAGAAATGAAACAGGAGCACACCAGCAGGAAGCAGCACTATAACACAGCAACCTCATATGATAAAGCTATATTCCAGCAGTAGGTAAAAACAAGGGCAGCTAGCAGCAGCCAAAAACCAGCAAAGGACAGAGAGTACCCGTAACAGCACATCTTCTGCAATAATCAGTGGACAGGATTAATATTCTTTTTGACACTTTCTTTTTTAGAATTGAAATTTTCAAGTAAAGTAACATACCCTGACCTTAAGGTGATTTACAAAGGGAAAATAATAGTTTTTCTAGTTTTGGTGAGGTTCTGGAATTGAGAGGAATTGTCAGTGCTATTTTTTTAAAACTGGTTTACCTACAGGACTCTCTGGGGAGTTTGGATGTTTTACAGTGAGCTTTTTATTTTTGTTTGTTTGAATTACTGTCATCAGTCTCTGGTTAAATAATATGAAAGAATAGGAAGGAAGGAAATGTAAAGTCTTTAGCAAAGACTTTTTTACCTCCTAACTCTTTAGAGGGCATTAGAATTGGAAATTTGCGAACTAGAAACTGAGTTTTAAGTAGGCAGAAAAAGCTCCCCATCACCTCAGTTAATCAGTGCTCATTTTTCTAGTTGGCTAATGTCCTATACCAGTGTCTGCTCACTGGTGTAATACTTTTTCTAAAATTTTATCATACTTAAATTTCTATTAATATTTTTTTCCTAAAATATAAACCAACAAGGTAGAGAATCCATGAATTCAGAAGTATCCTTTTGCTCTTTTTTCTAAAAGGAAAAAATACTGAAATCTTTTTTGTGTTACGACTGAAGAGGAATATTGCAGGTTTTTTTTTGGTTTCCCAAAATTTGCTGGGAGTCTTTGAGATTAAGATTTTAAAGGTCATGTGGTAATAGAATTTGAGGTAAATACATTTGATTTAATCCAAAAATAGATCAGTTGAGGGAGATGCCCCTGGAGAATTAGTCAAGTGGTTTGATGAATTCCTAACATCTTACATTGATAAGTGGTTTTTTATCTGACAGGGAATATTCAAATGTATAAACCTATAATATAAACCTATGCCTATAGGCATATAGGCAAAGCCACATTCATGGCTCTTAGTAGTAGCTCTGTGGTTCCTAACAGGAATTTGAAAAGCCTACAGGTACCATTGCTGCTACCCAAACTTTAACCTGATCACTAAGTATGAAATGTAGGATGACTTCTAAAGAGACTTTTCTTGGAATTCTCAGCCATATAGAAACTGAAAATCATACTGGGGAGTTGTTTTGTAAACATGCGAGTGAGAGGTGTTATATTTTTAACATATGACTATCTGGAAGACATTTCTGTTTCCATGAGAAATCGTTGAATTCTCTAAGGTTAGGTGAAGTATCGGTCATTGTAACCACCTGATTTTATCCTGGACTGATCTTGCAAAAATACTTTCATTTTTCATTATACTACAGAAACTGATAATACTGACAGAGAGTTGGCAGACTCAAACCTTCAGCCACCTCATTTTCCTACATTCATCTGCGAAGCTCAGAACTGTGTGTTTGTGTGTTTGTCTGTTCTCTAAAGAAAAAAATATTACAAAAGATCAGTGCCAGAAACCCAGCACCCACGCAACCCTTCCCTAACAACTTGGTGCCAATGAGTGGCCTGTGGGACTGGTGACACACTTCCTTTCTGAGCACTGACAATACAGAATTTGAATAGTGCATTTCATAATCTGAAGGTTTGTATTCAAAAAAATGGAGTAAAAGTTGCAATGATGACCAAACTGAAATCCAAATACCCAGCGATGGGTATGAAATCAGCTATTCTCATAGGCCGCTGCAGTTTGAAAAAATTGCCAGTCTTGCTGTGCCACCCACTTTCCCAAAACGTGACAAGCAAAGACTATCTTGGGCAGAGCTCCACTGTCCCATTCTCAACTGGTGAAGCACTGTTACAGCTCCAGAAGTAAAGTGAACATAGCCAGATATATTCTGTGCATCTTTATATATATATATCTATCTCTATAAAAACATATAGGGTTAAAATTTAATGTGATAAAATCCCATTATGGGAAATGAATGCTATAGAACAGTTTTCAGATTCCCCTCTTAACTATCCATAATACACATATGAATCCATCTGCGAATGCAAAATTCATTTACACATGCAAATAGCATAACTGATTGAACAGTTACCAGACTTATGTGCTCAGGTGGGGGATTATTTTAACATCTACCTCAAATTGTGTGGATGCAGTGTAGGCGTTCTGCTGAGTTTATGACTAATATCCCTCAGGGGAGAGCTATGAAAGGGAGAAAATAATCTGTCACGAACATACTTAACTTGATTAGTTTGAGCCTAAACATTTGAGCAGCCTTTGAACCTGAGCCGAGATGGTTCCAGGAACCTTCTCTAAGACAAGCGCCTCTGACTGCAGGTTCAGCATTGGCGCCTCTTCCTTATTAAAGGAACATATTGTACAGGTAAAAGGATATTATGCTGGATCTGGAAAATATTTTACAAGAACGTAGTAAGTGTGTGTTTAGATACTTAAATACTACATGCACTACTTTCAGAGAGTATTGTGTATTTAGGGCATGACCCTGACTCAGGAGGCTACATATGGCAGGGTTTGTTTGTTTTTCAGTTCCATTGCTTTTTATGTTTCTGCTCACCACTATCATGTCTAATTGTTCCTCTTGTTTTACACATCCACAGATTGCATGCTGCTTCTAAGAGAGTGTAGACAGTCCATCTCCGCGCAAAGAAGGGACAAATAGTTTTGTTTTGTTTTTTTTTAAAGCGTTGTTTCTCCTCATATGCTGGACCTTGAGAGGGGAATGTACCTTCGGAAGTGACCAGCGCCCTTCAAATTCTTATCTAAAGGAATCCCACAGGAAACCTTGGAGCTCTTACAAAAATTTGGACTGTCTGTTATTTATCAGATTTACAAGGACACTAGTCTTTGGCTATCAAGCCTTCTTGGAGCCACCAACTGTCCTCTCCCCTTCTCCTTGCTTTTAACAGTAGAGGTAAACATTGACTTAAGTTTGCTTCGTGCTATCAATCTGTAGTACAAACAGGTTAACTATAAATGCTGGCAAGATCTTAGCTCAGTATTAGCCCTGAAGCCCTGACATCAGCGCCTGGTTATGCCAAGTTATAGGCTCTCTAGCAACTGACAACAAACATTTGGACCCAGCCTTTACTGGGTGGGGAAACTGTAAGAGCATCTTTCTCACCAGTGGCCTGCTATCATCTCCCTGATTTGTTAGTCAGAGCTTTTAATGGTTGTACATCTCTCAACATCTTCTTAGCTACAAAGTTCCCAGTATTGATTCTTCTCCCATGTGAAAAGACCCATACGTTTCCTATGGGGCTGGTTCTTGTGACAAGCCAGAAACTGAAGTAACCTCTCTTGAGTAACAACCCAGAGGCTTATCATAAAACTACCTTTTTAAGCATATTTCATTTGTGTCGTTGTAATTATATGCATGTAAAGCAAAGCACAAGCATCCAGTGCTTGGGAAAGGTAAAAGGGATGGCTTGACAGATACAGCCTATTCTAATATCTAAGGAGCAACTGAGTTCAGAAACTGTTCCTAGAGTGTGATAATACAGTTTGGGCTTCTCTGAGGGGAGACATTAGTATCCCTCCCTGAGTGAACCTGGTAAGCATTCAAAAAGAAGGCAAATAAAAATCTCAAAAATAACATTATGTAGAGCCATGACAATATGTAACCTGATATCATGCTGGCGAGGTAAATTACTGAGAATGATAATGACAAAGAATATTTTCCAGCAGGAATGGGAGATGAAGCTCTCATGTCCAATCCAGATGGATTCCCTGGCCCTTTCCTGGTCCTTTTCTCCCAGTCCTTTTCTTGCTTCCCTTTCCCTACCTGCTTTTGTTTTACTGTTCTTTTTTTTTTTTTTTTTTTAGTTCTGTGACCTAGGGTAATTCACACGACCATATCAGAGCTGCCTGTGAAAACACATTCCCACAACTCAAAGCTGTAGTTAGTGCTAAATAATACTTATAAATTAATTTGGGACCATTAGATAAAAGGTATAAAACCACCGCATTTCTATTATTATATTAATTCAAAGGGCTTCTGATGGTATATTTTTGGGCCAAATCCTCCTCTGCTTGCAACTCAGAGCAGGGTAAAACCTTTTTCAGCCCATGATCATTTGGTACTACTTCCAACTTGCTGAAACATGTTCTGTCCACAGCTGAAGAGTTCCTGATGAATCCAGACTGTTTTAACCTAAGAGTGCTTGACTTTATGACGTGGTTATCTGTACAAATGTGCAAACCTACATGGTTAAAGTTCACTGTTTTAAACAGTATATCTTCACACGTACTTTATTTAACCATATAATTTAAAGTGTTTTGAACAATGAAATTATTGTGGCCACTGCACTCACAATTCATTTTTCTACATTTTTACTTTGAGTGATATCTTGCACACACTATTCTGTGATAAACAATCCATGACAACAGAGGTTAAGTGAGTTGACAACAGAGATGGGTCTGCTCCAAAACTCCAGTTCTGAATGTATCTGAACTTCAGCAAGTTCAAAGCGAAGTGCAGGGCAATGAAACTCGTCCCTTTCTCAAGACCTTCTTTTCCTGACTTCATGGGTTCCTTTCATTTTCTGTGATACAAATTAGTCCTCACCTGGGGCATTTGCATTTACTTCTCTGAAACACAAGTTTAAACTGAAGCTGGGACTGGGAGGAACATCTGCTAGCACAGAAAAGAGAACTGGTGGTGCAGAAACAGAGCGGGTGGTTCCTCTTTTTCTTGCTGGTTGAAGGGGCACTGTTCATCTCACTGCCTCTCCTTCCTTCGGCTGGCGCCACGAGATTTCCTCTCCTCTTCCACACTTCTGCAATTGCTGACACCCTTCTGAGAGCACAGAGAGCCACAGTTTCTGTGTTTGAATAGAAGTGCTTTTCAGTACGTTGGCTCTGAAACACAGGAACCCAAAGAACTCGTGTATTCTCTGACCTCCTTGCTATAATTTTTTTAAAATTCTTTAACATGCACTAATCCCTTGACAATTTAAATGTTTTTCTGGGGAGACGGGAACAATATTTGCTTTGTGAGGAAGCTACAAGGAGCTTAGTAACCTGTACGGTAACAGATTCTCATGAAAAGAGACATGAGCCTAGCATGAACAAACTAATCTTTCAGCAATAAGATACAAGACACAGCATTTTTAGGAGATAAGAGAAGGCCTTGGGCTGATCTGGTAAAAGGAAACTGAAGGCTGGCAGGTAATAGCCATTTGGCAAGCCAAATAACATCCAAGAAATATGTAGTTCACTATATGAAATGTCTCCATTTTTAGAAGGAAGTCAACCTTGGTCATTATTTCTGCGGTTGTGATGGCAGTGACATGATCCATTGGTAGATGCCAAGAGGAGCCCTGCTGAGCCTGAGGCATTTTGAGTGAGATTCACTCTGCTGCCGCTCCTCTGCTGCGCCCATTCCTCCCGGCGGCACCCCCCAAGGTAAGAGCTGTTGCCAGCACTGCGGCTGCAGAGAGGAAGCGCTCAAGCCCGGAGCTGGAGCAGGTGGAGGAGACCCCGCAGGGGCCCGCATTCAAACCAACCTTGTTAAGCAGCACGCGTCTGCTGGCAGTGGCATGCCCTGTGCATCATCTCCGTGCTTGATCTGACATGCCCAGTGTCAGATCACATATAGGAGCTGAGATGTGGGCATGCATTCTCAAGTGATGATTCCCTCCGACCTCCTCCCCTCTCACGTGATGCAATTATCCAATTCCAGAATTTTGACAGTTCAGAGGTCTGCAAAGGGTTGAGCCGGACTCGTTTTGTATTAAGGATGAAATACATCAGGAAGACGGTTAGAATAAGACCTGTCCGTCTATAAGACCTGGAGGATTTTAGAGGTATGGAAGGCTTGTATCCATCCCCTGCATAAACAGAATTTCTTTCGACAGATAAAACATGTTCCTGTCTGGACCAACAGGAGAGGAAAAATCTGAAAGAATTAATGGGCTGTTTTTCAATGAGATGCTTGTTGGTTTTTGCTTGTCCTATTCCGAGACACTATTTTTGGAGAAATATATTTGCTTCAGCAAGTGCACTTGGGAGCCTTGACCCATGTCATCACAGCCACTGTACTCAGCTGAGCCCTTTCGCAGCAGGTTGGAAAGGCAGACCAATGCTCCGTGCCAGGCACCATATATGACACAATGTTCTGGTATTGCTGCATGTAGCTGGCACTCAAGCGGGAACATTTCTGAATAGAAACTGCACTGTCCAAGCACGAACAATGTATGGAGGTGGACCACGCAAACAGGACAGAGCGGTGGTGTAAAAGCTTTCCCCTGCCATAGTAGATGCAACCTTCATTCTTTGTCTTCATAGTTCAGTAGGCACAAGGGCTTTGGTGGTCCTTTCCAGGTTGAGAAGAAGAAGGAAAAATAAAGATCCCCACTCCTCCCAAATAATCTTTAGTTCTCTTTAATCAAAATTCTCCCATGTGCAGAAGTGTAACACAAGAGTTATACCCCACTTACAGCCAACCTGAGGATTAAATAGAACTCAGGTGCTGTATAAACCGTATCCTGGCCCTGCACACAGGGCTGAAATTCACTCAGTATTGTTCTGTGCACGGTCCTTCAGTGAAAAAGTCAATACAAGGAATCAAGAATATACCAGTATTACCACTCTTATGGTTCCATTCCACTGTCTGGTTCCACTGTCTTCCCTGTTGGCCCAACAAGTGTTGATATTACAGCAGAGGCAGCTTATCTAGCTAGGAGATGAGCTGGCTGCAGGACTGGCCATAGAGAAGATCACAGAAGAAACAGAATATGAGAAACTGTTGGAGCTCAATGGGAATAAGTTGTGTGCCTAAAACTCCCCCCAGAACAATAAATCTTTCTAGTTTGGAGGATTTTTTAGTATAGAGGACTTTATAGCTCAGCTTTGTGAATGTGACTGTTTCAGCGGAGGGCTTTGCATGTCGCAGGTGGCCTGTGTTGGTTTCAGTGGTTTTTCACAGGTGCCTAAAAGACGATTTGTGAGTTCTGATATATTGCCTGGAAGTGGCCTCCCATATGTGAGATAATACTTAGTGTTACAGAAAGACACGACTTTTTGTGTCCTGCATTCCAGTTCATGTGTAACCTCCCACTCTCATTTTTACCTACTTTCCCCATATATCATTTGGATAGTTTTAAGAAATATAAATGTGCTGGGAGCAGGGAAAGTTCTACTGACTTTTTCCTCTACGACTGCGTAATGTCTGCCTTTCTGTGGAGCTGATCTTAAAAGTTGGATCAGGTGTGCTGGAATCTCTTCTTCTACCCAGTATGTTTAAAAACAGGCATAGATGGTATAAAGAGAGTGACCAAAAAAGGCAGAGAACTGGATATGCAGCTTTGAAGTTAGTTCAGGAGAATATCAGAGTCATTCTTTCCATTGTTATTTGAATGCTCTCATTACCGCATGGTACAGTGTATTCTTTGGAAAAGAAGAGGAGTGCATATGGGGGAACAAATTGGACAGTGTTATACTCTAAAGTTATTTGCCATTCACTCTGCAAGGTACAAGTGAAAACATAATTCACTGCAGTGGCTAACCGAAAGGTGCATATTGCTTCTGTATGCATTGGCAAACTGTCGAGCTGCTGGTGTGAGCTCTTCCTTACCCCTGCACCCTGGCCCTGATGTGGGGTACTGAACTGTTGTGAAAAGCCTGTGTGGAACTGCAAAAGTCACACATGGAAAAGACCAAGAGGTTATTTGATCCATCTCCTTAGCAGAGCCAGATTGCACCTTTTATATTATTCAAGGCATTTTTATTCTCCTTTTCTTTCTCTCTCTGCCACTGTTTGAAGGTACTAAATCCTGCTAGCCACATAGGACTGAATTCAGGCTTTATGTCTAAACAACAATCAACGTAACAACAGTAGATTTCTGATATGGAAAACTGTCAGACTCAGAGGCATTCTCCACAAAGTGGAGACCAGAAGAAAGAAAAGGTTCAGATTTGAACTGGATCTTAAAACTTGGGACCTCTGTTCAGAAACAGATATGAGTTTCCATCAAGATTACATGGAGAAAAGACATTTTAGTTTCATCACTCCAGATATGAAAGCCAACTTTTTTCTGGAAAGTAAAGATGGTAGCGGTAGTATCTGTTCATTGTGTGGCCCTGATGCCTACAACGCGTTCAGCGAAGGCCTGCAATGGCAGCCAGCCTGCACAACCCTTCCTGCAGTGCCACCCTTTCTTACAGTGCCCACCTCACTGCAGCAGTAGCCTCCCCACTGTGTCTTGCCAGTGAAGGACCGCATCAGCTTTTCCGCTCTTCTGTACTAGTGACATTAGGCAGCAAAATCCCCTCTCCGCTTTACCTACGAGCCCCAGTAATGTCCTTCCCACACTGCTCTATTAACGGGTGCCAGATTTCCACACATTATCATGATAATGGATATTCCAATTGTAATCTTTCCACATTGCTCTCCAAGCAGATTTAGATGGCAGCATTGCAGCATGCCCTGCAACCAGTCCAACTATAAAGAAGGGCAAAGGAATTTAATCTCTCTAGATTTCATACAACACTCCAATAGAGAGCTGCAAAATAACTCACTTCCCACTGCTGAGAATAATCATTTGTTAGTTAATGTATAATTGTGTAACTAGGACCTTTCCCGGCATTAGAAGGAAATCTGAGAGGCAGGTCTTCAGCTGATACATGCAGGTTTAATGATCTTGTCCCAAGTGCTTGTAAAAGACTGATGTTGAGACAAGCCCAGAACTAAATGAGGCCTTGTTTATTAAGCAAGGCTGCTGTACTAGCACTAGACAACACAGCAGAAGAAAGACGTTTCTGACAGTTCTTTTATTCAGCTGGCTTAGACATTGCTTCTTTGTCACGTTTTAATAGCTCTGTGTCAATTATCAGTTCCTTTAGTCAAAATGAAAGTTGCATTGTCATCTGTTTATAATAGACACACATTGAAATAACATACAACACAGTTAACGTCAGTTAGCAGGTTCTGGCCACTTCTGTTTAGTGAAAGCAGCACAGTTTCTTCATCCCTGCTAAGGAAAATGATGTTTTCGGTAGGGCGGAGGCAGCTGCTGCGTGGTCTGTTGCACACGTAGTACAGTAACTTCAGCAAGGCAGCCCAAGCCTGTCCATGTGTTTGTGACACAGTGGGAGTAATGCAAGACTGTAAGCTCCAGACTACTTTTAGAGTTATCTTGGAAGTGGGGGGTGGAGGGGTGAGGGGTGTAGTTTCTGCAGGACACATTTCTGCACTCATATATGGGCTGTGGTAATCAGATCTCTCTTATGAAAATTAAGTGCTTCAGGCTTCTTGGTATATTGCCAGGGCAACCTTAACTTGGGCAAAATGTTGCTGCTCCTCCTTCCCCGGTGAAAATTTCATCACAAAAGGTGATGATGCAAATTGCTTTATAGGATCACAGACACACCTTTTATTAACTCTGATTGTCACTGAATTGCAAAAGATCAGGGGTGAGAGTAGGGAATGAAGCAAGGATAGAAGATGAGGCAGACCTAAGAGCCAGGCTCGCCAGCTTGGGGAATCTTTATTGTTACAAGTATCCCCAACCAGTGAGAGTTCTTGAGCAAAGGCTGCTGACCTGAGTAAGTGTTTGCAGGTAGGTCCCATTATTTGCATACGCTTCCTTGTTCCAAAGAAATCTTAAACACATGCAAGGAAAGCACTGAATTTTCTGTCCTGACTGAAGCAATGCCATCTGCAGAGTTCACCCATCTCCTTACTGACTCAATCTTTTAAAATAAATTAACTACCCATGTAGTTTTTATTTCCTCGTCCTCCCTTTTTCTCCTTCTCTCTTTGGCAAAAGAAATAACTAATATTCAGAGAAAATGAGTTGTGAAACCTCTAACAGCCTGCTAACCATTAGTTTCTATAACCCATGTTGGCAATGCAATATTCACTGGGGACCTCTGGCTGGCTCAGATGGTCCTCCTGAGTGAAAGAAGGAGCTAAGGATGTCCACCTCTGTTTGGATGCCCTTAGAGAGCACCACATCACTTCACCTAGATGGGGTCAGTGTTCCCTTCCCCATCCCTCTTCTCTCCCCTTCCCCACCAACTGCTCCAGAGATTTTTGCAGATGTACCAGATCCCCAGGTATAGTTAGGGGTTGTCTATTCTTATGCTCTCTGCCTTCTCTCAACTCTGATTCCTGCCAGGTCTCTCCCACACCTCGTTGCTGGCACCATTGTGAGTCCGACCTGAGTTACCAGGACTTCTCCATGAGCTCCCAAAGGAGAGCAGCAACATGGGCAATTTGAATCTGGTCCCATTCACTCACTGCTTCCTCAGTTTCCCCAGACTTTATTCCAATTCTGAGACCAACAGGCCATTGGAGAGAATGAAGAACAGAGCACTGCTGAGGTGCTGCACAATTTTTGAGCAGTGCACAATACGAGGAAAACCTCCAGCATCTGACTTGCTTTACCACGTCAGTCATGGGTTATCCTGCAATCGACTGTGACCCTCCACTCACATCCCTGAAAAGCCATTGAGAGCCAAGAGCATGGTGCTCACCGTGAGACAAGGACCAGTATAAGTTAACTTGCAGACAGCTTCTATGCTTATAGCAGTGACAACAGTCTAGCTGTTGACCGAAGCACTAGACCAGGTGGATTTTTTCCTGATGTTCTAACTCAGTCATTTTTGTGCCAGGTTGCCTCCCTAGAGTAGTATCTGCTAGTGACCTGGATTTGCGTGCTACTTCTACACCTGGTTTTGGCATGTGGGAGGCACCATTGGAAGGCAACAAACACTGAAATCCACATTCCCTCCAAACCCTCTTAATATGTCTCCTGACAATGGTCTAGGAGAGTACAAACCATAAGTTAAAAGCCACAAACAGCTTGAAAGCACTTCACTTGCAGGACAGCTGTGGGTGTTACGGCTCAGCCTTCGCTATCTTCTTTCCCAATACCACACATGATGGAGGAGGGACCACAAAGGACCACGTGACAGGTGAACGGGCTGTGGAGGTAGACTATGCCAGGAACTCTTGTCTTCTTACAAAACTCCTTTAAGCACAGAAAGAAGAGGCACATGCATGGAGACAGCATGGCCCATGACCCTTCTTTCATTCCAGGACACCAAGCACAAAAGCAACTGGTATCCATAGCAAAACATTCTTTAAAATTCATACCCCTTTAATTGTATGTAGCCAACTCGCTTGCTTGCTTATTTGATCTTTTTTGCCCCCAGATAAGACCCAAGCTAACCTTGCAAGCTCTTGCTGCAGGATTTAGAACAGGAGAATGGATGATAAGAATATGATCTTTTTGAATGTTTTAGGGTATATATTTGTCCTCATTTGTTATCCACAAGACTCCATTCACCCAAGAGGGAAAAAAAAAGCCATCAACATTCTCTCTGCCTTTCCTCTGCCAAAATTAATGTGGTGAGTTTGTTTCTATAAAGGAAAGAGGTAGGTGGGAACGGCTCTTCAGGCATGTTGACTAACAAAACGTGAGCACTACATGCTGGGCATGGAAGGGAGCCCGATGTGGATGTGAGAACTGACCGGTCACACACAAGGCCCTCCATTGCACAACCTGGCACACAGACATGCAACTGCGCAACCCAACTGGGAGACGGGGGAGGCCAACAACTCCTTGAATTTTCCCCTGTAATCTGCCCTTGTCACATTCAGGCAGACGCCGTAACGCTGGGGAAGACTTTTGCACTGCGTGACACGAGATTGATAAAACTTAATTTAAACCAGTTTGGGAAACAAGTCTCAGAGCAACGTGCATACATTCATCCATATTACTATACACAAATAGAATTTAACTCCTTCTTAATGACACAGAAATAAGACTCGACAGTGATGTTTTACATAACAAAATAACAGATTGTTGCATTATTCACTGACTCTGTTACCATGGTGCTCAGCTAGCCTTGAGCATACTATCTAGAATAGTAATCTGCTCCAGGTATCATGATGGTAAAACCCAGTCCAGGACCGACAGCATCCGAGTTGGGGTTTTTTGTACAGCTGTATGCTGAACTGTCTAGATCACTGACATGAATGTCAGTGTGAAGGACTGCCATAAGCGTTTGGTACTACCAGTGTTTGTCTGCAAGACTGAGGCCATGGTGAAGCAGAAAAAGAAGACCAAAGTCCTCCTTTGTAAAATATTTTGAAGGAAACCGGGTTTCATTATCCAGTTCTGAAAATCCAGTGACTGCTGTGGATGGCTGAGGAACAAGGCAGTCAAGGAAATACAAGAAGAAAAAATGTTGAAATACCTGGACTTCCTGATGAAGACATTTCTCTCGAACACTTGCAGGTATCTCAGTGAAAAACAGATGATCCAAATGCATATTTTTCCTTGAACACATTACAGCCATTTCACACAGGTATTGTACTCATCACCAGTTATTCATTAAGCAGCATGACTAACATCTGTCATGTGGTGTTTGTTCACTCATTATCTGTCCACGGGTGAAGAAGTCTGTTGCAGTGGTATGCGGGTTGTTTTGGTAAAGGTTTTTATTCTTTTTTTATTATTATTTAGTATCTGTTACTGTACATTCAGGGCACAAAACGTGCTATGTGTAAATACTTAGGCCAAGAGGTGTGAACAATCCCATGGAGAATTTTTGAACTTTCTACAAATGTCTCATATAAAATTCTGCATCATCTGCAGACCAGCCTTATCCTTACTGTACGGACTGGACTGTAGCAAAGAAGCAAAATTGCTTGTCACTATAGTACACCCCTCAACTTACTTAAAACTATACATGGCTAGATGTATAACACTTGAAAGCAATGTTGGAGGTGTCCAAATTTCAATGGATAAAGAAAAGTGAAAGATGCAGAGTTGACAGGCATCGTCGTGAACAGAGCCATCAACCAGCCAAAAATAGACTTCCAAGTGAGAAATGGCAGAGGCTTGAAGAGAGGCTCATAGTTCATACTCAGTACAACAAGCAGTCTTTGCCACTACATGACAGGTTTCCTTTGACCAAATAATGTCTTTTATTTGCTCCATCTAAAACGTTTTCTGACATTTATTCACTCGTTTCAGGCTGTTCTAGGAAACATCTGTACAGCAAATGTGTCTTAGACATACAGCTTGGATGAAAGAGATTTCCTTTTGGACTGGACAGCTTGAAATAATGACCTATGCAAATAACACAAATGATTGATATTTGTGGTATTGCTCACCACAGTGCTATCTGCTGTTTTTCCCCTGATTTTTTAATGAGATTTTAAAGCCTTTGAGGGAATAAACCCAGCCTTTTCATTAACTTAGCTAGCATGAAAAGCTGTGGGGCCTATGTGGCAGGTGCTGTGGGTTAACAATAGGGGTACTGTTCAATCCAAGGGAAACAGAGTAGAAAAGGGCCATGAATAAAAGGATATGGGATCTTTTATGAGGTCAGGAGAGGCATTTTAGATCAGAAGGTGCAAAAAGAGGCCAGCTACAGAAAACATTCCTTCTTACCATGCTCACTTGGACAGCAGCATGAAATTATGCCTTGTAATTTGTTCTGCAAAAGACAAAGGAATCAAAGTGAAATATCTAACTGCAAGAAGTTTGTTGGTACTCAGAGGATCACCTCTGCTTGTTGGAGTAGTTGGCTGTAGTTCCCTGGGGAATGAACTATTGTTCTGGATGGTGTTCCTTACCAGGCTCACCTCTTTGAAACTCGGAGAAACACAAGGAGATGACAGTCTAACAAGTGCAATAGCATTTCAACACAGGGAAAAATGGTATGTGATTTACAGGTTTGTTTGTTTTTAAACACTGACTGACTCAGTTACTGAGAGCACTAATTATGCAATCAGTGATTGGGAGTTTAGAATGGAAAGTAGAAATGTTCAATCAAAATTGCAAACAAGCTTTCTAAAAAGTGCCTGAAAGTGTTTTTGCTCTCATTTGTGCTTTATAATTGCAGTAGGTTCAGGGTCATTCGTGTAACTCCTTGTGCCTTTAAGATAGTGTTTCAATGGTATAAATGGGCCTTTAGAGACTTAGAGACAGATGGAGAAGAGTACAGTTTCAAAATTTAATCAAATACCTTCCAGTTACGAAGCACAGATGTTCAGGGTCAGGAACACACAAGTGTAATATTGCTATAACGTGTCAGGCTACTGATACTGCTGTTGGAATAATCTAACCATTTGCAGGTGAGTCGGAAGAAGATGTGAGAGCACCAAAAGGAAAATTATATCACAGTTTGCCTATGGGAAGAGTTCTTCGTCCATACTTTCAATCACTTGCCATAAGTATTTACATACTTTACAGTTTTTAATTTTAATTTTAAATCGGTGAGGCAATGATGGATGCTCATATTATTCATTTATATGGCCAATGGCTTTTCAAGTTTTGCGAAGGTCTTGGGCCAAGTGATAACACCTGGGAATAATTTTCCTGTGGTAATTACGCATCACGAAATTCTTCTTTTCCTTTTAATTAAAAGTTCTGCCTTACAACTTCATGAAACATCTCTCGGTTTTGCCTTAATAAAAAAAAAAAGATTACACTCATTATTTTTAAAATGTTTATTATGATGCCTTCTACTTGATCTCTCCTCTAACACATATAAAAGCTTTTTTTTTTTTTTCCTACTACAGTTTGGCAATCCTTTTCTCTTCTTAATGTTTCCTTTACATAACTGGGGACTCCCATGCAAAGACAGTGATGCTGATCACGTAACATGCTTGTGGATTTTGTGGTTTCTCCAGTCCTGCTTTTAGGCTGCCAGGAACCTCTTGCAGATGTATTTTCACTGAGCACTATACACGTTAGTAGGAAGGACTGCTTAAGGACTATGTAACTTTCTGTGGGCAATCTCACAAGAGCATCCATTGGGCATGATTCAAAGTTTTACAGATAGGTGTCTGGATACCTTGTAACCAAGGCAGTTCCTTTGCCTTCCACATGCTCTCCTTTTTGTTTTCTCATACTCTGTTGCCTATTTTCTGTTTGTTTCCTTCCTCTTTCCCATTCTCCCTCCTCCAGTTTCAACTATGTCCGCATGAGAAATTTCAGCTGACTCATCTCAGCCCTTTCGTGTGTGGACTCCAGCTGACATACCTGTACATCCCAAAATCCTTAGTGTTGACGCAGTTGATACGGTCAAGTCTGTATTTTTGAGTGTTTTCTTCCTGTTGAGGGGTTGGGGGGGGGGGTGCCGGAGAAGACAGAAAATAAGTTATCCCCACAAAAACAGTGTTTCTAAGATGAACCATGTCCACACCATAAACCCTTTGCTGCGATGCATAACACACCGCCCTAACCTGTCACTGACTTGGTCTTTCCCTGACCCCTTTAGCCCCATTTCCAGCCCCATTCATTCAAATCAGTTGGGTTGCCTTTCTTCTGCCTCAAAGTGTGAACACAGAGGAGCGTGCACTTGTGCGCGGCTGTAAGCCACTCCCGGGAAGGGCTTCGTGAACATGGTGGGCTTCAAGAGAGCTTCTGCCCAGATGGGGTTTTAAGCATCTTGTGGAAAATCACCAGCTGGGGTCTCTTCCTTGCTCCCAAACTCGCAGACACACACACGGGTGCGTACAGGAACATTTATTTATTGAACGTACAAAATGCACAAAGGAGCACAGTTCCTGCTGTGAAGGTTCTGTAATGCACACGTGTGGACAACATCTCGGAGAAGGGGTGAAACAGTCCCCCTTCTTTTCTCCTCAGAGCTCCTGCTCGCCTTCCCCCTGCGCTTCGCTGGAGCCAGGAAAGGCAGCTCTCGTTCCACAGCCTTCCGGTGTCTAAAACGAGAAACTCCGCTGAACCTGGCAGCACGAGGGAAAAAGTAAAATAAAGTTGAGGGACGTTACTCCTTCTTCCCTTGACTCACGGAAAAATACGGAGGGAAAATACGGGTCTGGGCGCAGGGACCACCCCTGCTCGGGGGGAAGGCGCCCGGGGACGGGATCACCTCAGCGGCCCCCACACCCGCTCCCAACGGCCGCGTGGGCAGGGCGGGAAGAGGGGAGGTCGCGGCCCCGCTCCCCTTCCCCCAGGCGGCCCCTCACGGGCGGGCGGTGGTGATAGCCAGACCCAACCGCCGCTCTCCCGCCCCGCGGGGACCGGCCGCCCCTCACCGGGGCGGTGGGGTCGGCCCAGCCCGGGAGCACCCCAGGGCGCCCCGCCGGCCTTTCCCCCGGCGGCAGCCCCGCATGCGCGGGCGGGTGGGGGGAGGAAGCGGGAGGGCACCAAATTCAAATCGCTGCTGAGGAGGGAGGGGAGAAGACCGGGGGAAGGAGGCAGCCGGGGGGAGCGGAGCGGAGGAGGGAGGAAAGAAGGGAGGAGGAGAGAGTGGGAGGGGAGTGTGGAAGACTCTAAGGGAACGCGGCAGAGGCCGGGAGAGGAGGCACGGCGGACGGCGGGGGAAGGCAGAGGTGTCAGGGGAAGGACAGGGCGGCTTCGGGCACCCACGGCCGCAGCGCGGGGCAGCCGCCCCGGCCCGCCCGCCGCGCTCCGCCCGCCCTCCCTGCCTCCCGCCGGCACCATGGTGGACAGGGGCCCCTTGCTGACCTCGGCCATCATCTTCTACCTGTCCATCGGGGCGGCGATCTTCGAGGTGCTGGAGGAGCCGCACTGGCGCTCGGCTACCGACGACTACAAGCGGCAGAAGACGGAGCTGCTCAAGCAGTTCCCTTGCCTGGGCCAAGAGGGGCTGGACAAGATCCTGCAGGTACAGCGGGCGCCGCCGGGGCGGGGGCTGTGGCGGGGCCGGGGCCGAGGCCGGGGGGTGCCGGGCGGTGGTGGCGGGCGGCGGCAGCAGGTGCTGCCGGGCGCCCCGGAGCGGAAAATACCGCGCCTTTGGGCGGGCGGGCTGGAGGAGTGCTGCCGGGCTGGAAAGGCAGTCGGGTCCCCGGGAGAACCAGACCGTAGCTGCCTAAAAACTGTCCCTCGAGCGGGAGCGCGGGGAAAGCTCTTAATCATTCCTAACTACTTAATGGGAGAGTCATTAAATGGGTCCGCGTTTCCTTCTCTTTTCCCCCCCAAGTGGTAAAGGAGCTCGGGGTTGATTTCGGTTTTGGCTGGCTGGTCCTGGGGACTGGAGGAGTTCACGCAGGGAGCGTGCTCCCGCAAGCCCGCCTGCTGCTAAACCCAGTAGCCGTGAATGCAGCTCTTGTGTTAGCACCCAGGGTGGTTTCTTCTGCCTCAGTGGAGGTTCTGTTATGAGGAAGGGACGGTGAAGCCAAGCGTCTTGATTCTCTTGTGTTTGGTCTGATTTCCTTCCCCTCCTCTTTTTTTTTTCCTTTGTTTTTTTCTCCCCCCCCGTACTGAATACTCTCGTTGTGAGGAAAACGTGTCTGGGGGTCTGAGTGTGGGTCCCGGAGGTCAATCGGGGTAACTGAGGAAAAGGCTGAACGGCTCGCACGGAGGGATGCTTGCAACTCTTGCACTGTTATTTTTACTTTAGGAGAATGACTTCTTTCCAAGCCATAAGGAGTTGATAATCGTCCTATCTCGCTCATCTGGCAGAATGCCTCTTCGAAACTAATTATTAATCAATAGCATGTATTAAATCATAGAGCAGTATAAACTTGGTTAATGCCTTTTTATGGATGTGGTACCCATTAAAACGTGGTGGCAAGCAATGGTGAACCATGAAAAATAGGCTGCCCAGATATGTGGGGCTCCAGTGGTGAGAATAAGTCATTTGGGACTTCATTTCAGAAATGTTTATATTGAGCAGATCTTCTGGTCATCGTGTTTTGATGTTGGTTTTTTTAATTATTATTATTTTATTTTTAAGCTCACTAAAAGTCTACTAAAATGCTAAAATACAGAAGGCTGGGAAAATAGCTCATTAGTTCTATTGGTGTAATCAATACTGTGCAAGCTTAGAAGAGGGTATGGTTCTTGATCCTAGAAGTTTGTGGTTTAAATTCTCTTTTTTCAGTTGGTGTGTGCTTCAGACAGCAGAGCTTTCTGGTAGTGTCCTTATTGTTACCATCTTAGTACCCTATTAAATGTGTTTTTGTGGTATACAGTGAAATGGGTGGATGGAGGCTTGAAACTATAAAGGAATGTTGGAAAATGAAAGACATCCTATGTTTTTTGAGTATGCTTTTGTTGTTCTGGAATCTTACTGAAATCCTGCTCTAGGTTATATCCCAAACCTGTTTTAACATCCTCAAGAAAAAACCTGTATTTGGATTGGGATGTGCGTTAAGCCTGGCATGGTTAATTTGCTGCAGACATAATGCAGAACCTAGATTCTGGCTCAATTTAGGATGAAATTCATGTTGCTATGAGGGAATCATTAGTTGTTTTTTTTTTCCTATGATCTTTATCACAATTAATCCTGAAGTGGCAGAAAGATTTTTCTTAAAATACAAAATGACAACGAAAAAATTATTGGGCAGTTCATTAGAATGGTCTGTACGATAGAGCATGCTTTAGAATGGGGATGGGTGCAGAAGCAGTGAGGAGAAAAAAAAGTAGTGTAAGACAAACTATGGCCAGATCAAAATATTTGCTTTGAGTATCTCTCCACAGTATAATGTGGAGGGCCTTCCCTCTTCAGTGTGTGTTAGCTCCTGTTGATATTCTCATATTCATGTGATTTCAGTTTTGCCTCTGTACTACTTCCAATCATACCTTACTTTCCATGTCCAGTCTTGCTGGTCTGATGATCCTTCATAGATACTCTGTTGTCGTGCTAAGCTCAGATTAGTTAAAACGTAAGTCTTACCTTGCTCTTATTTCACTTTTACTGGTAACTGGAAACTTCACTGCCTGCTTTCTTCCAGACTTGTAGCTTTATTCCTGTTCTCATTCAACTTCTATATGAGAAGTGATGGGAAGAAGGGGAGTGGCATTTCTTACAGAGGAGGATGGCAGTGTGAAATCTAGCCTAGCTGAAGCTAACTGGGGTGGGGGGAATCATGTAAGGGCATCAGGAGTTCATTCCGAGTAAGCTGTAAAGTATATCAGGAATAGTTGTCTTAGTTGTCCTTTCTCAACTACTATCCGTGCTGCTTCTATTGGGTTCTGCTGAATCTTTAAAACTTCACTAACATCTGTTCTCTTTAGGCAAATCCTGATCATGCTATTTTCATATTAAACCTCCAAATTTATTCTCTTTACAATACATCCAGAATGTTGTTGATTTGAAAATGTGCATTTCTACCCGACTCACCCCCCAATCCCTACCTCGGTTTTGTTCCTCTGAGCCTATTCCTCTAGCATCTTCCACAGACTCCCTGAACTTGTTCTTGGGATTTTGCATGATTTGACTCATTTCTCTGCTCTTGTCTCATTTTTAAGTGGCTTTCAGTCTTCACCTTAGAGCCTTTTCTCTCACTCTGCTTGCAGTCCCCACTGACAGTCATGTGACTCTACAGAGCTACATTGAGCTTTGCAATTACATCACTGATATTCTTTTTAATATCCCCATTTAAAACACACCGGACAAAATTCTTCAACAAATATCACCAACTATAGAATTTTAAATGGTTGTTAGTAAAATGCAAGGATGCCAAGAAATGTTAAAGTTGAACTAACAATACCAATTTTGTTTCCAGAAGCAGCCTGAAAGGTGACAAGGACTGACTTATTCAGAGACCGATCTCTCTGCTGCCCTTGTTCTCCACCTGGGTTAGCTCTTGTGTTCATCTGAGCCTAATGTTAGCTGTAAGTGCAATGGAAACTCTGTGTGGAATGGCTACAAAGTTATATCTGTAGTGTCATCTTAACCACTCAAGAAGACAAGTAGTTCATCAGCACAGATTCTCAATTCACATGTAGACTGGTATCCCTGTACCAGCAGTTTAAGTGGATATTAAGTGGGCTGTATTAGGTCAAATATTGTCTGAAGTTTATATTCTATATTAAAGATTTCACAACACATTACAGTAGAAATACACTGCAGTAAATGTTTATGAAAATGTGTTTAATGCACTTTCAGAAAACTCACAAGCTGAGTGTTGTAGGATATGCTAGAAAGAAAGCCTTTTCCCCCAATCCTAACTGAGAAATGCCTAAAAATAAACTTGTTTAAAAACAGCTTTTAGAAGTCTTTTATGTGAAGAATCCATTTGCTTTGGATTATTGTAAGTACCATATTACTTATCATAACTATAAGGAGTAAAGAAAGTACTTAAATTCTTCTTGGAGTAATGCTACGTAGACCCCGATTTTAAAGGTGACTCACTCTGGACAGTGTATAGGCTGGTCGCTGCCTGCCCATGCTCTTCTGGGTAAAGGTGATTGCTCAAATGAAAATGTGGCTGAGATACTTCACATGACAATTTATCTAGGCCTTCAAAGACACTCAACCACAACCATGTATTGACACAAGGAACTATGTAATCTCTCCTCACTATGTACAATTACCTTGGAATAGAAATGTCTCATAACACTGTGGAGTATCTGCAAAAATAAACATTTTTAATAGTGATATACCTGTGCCATATTTATCGGCGTTGTAGAATCTTAAAAGTAGTGTAACACCTCTGTCTGTTGACAGAAGTCTATGGCTTGTCCTTGCCACTTACTGCTGAGGCCCCCCGAAGTCCTGAGATTCTTTGGGAAGAGGGAGAAGGCTGAGATCCACAGTAATGACATCTTCGCCTACCCTGCAGTAGGAATGAGTTTTGGAGACAGAAGCAAATGTAAGGCAATTCAGTCATTTCCCTCTTCTCCAGTTCCTTACTTTTACTCTTTATTGCTCCATCCTGATTGTGAAACATCAGCTTAATGATAAAGGAGCTATTCATGCAAGGAGGAGCCCTCTTGACCCTCATGTCGCTACTCACATGCGCAAAGGTTTGCAACACTGGGCCACATCTTATTTACTGGGAAATCTCTTTTACTGGCCCACCACAATCATCAAAAAATTAAATGCTTCCCATTGATAAATATCAAGGCTAGTGAAAAGAAAGGGAAGAATTTGAAGATAAGTGAAAATGATTACTTTCAAAACTAAGCAATAAAATGAAAATGCTGACTCCATTTAGGAGAAGCAGACAAACATACCAAGTATGAGAACAAATAATTGAGGTCTTTATTTGAAAAGTGTACAAGACTCTGAACACGCCTGAGAAATAACTTTAGAAACCTAAATGTTTAGACTTAAAGCCCAGTGCTCTGAACAAACATTTAGAAGACTTTTAAGGAGAACTTCTGCTAGGATATACATGGCACACAGGAGGATTATGCTAAAGAAAATAACAGTTAAGTGGCTTAATAGTAGTTTCTCCCCTCTGTTTTTTAAAACCAGGATGTCTTCTCCACTCACAAATACCGATAGGTGCATTTACAGGATTTTGGGTTGTGTTTAAGGATGATGAAGTTTGCTTCTAGTTTTGTTTATTCTTGGAGTTTGTCAGGTTTATTATGAAACTTTTAAAATATTCTCTGATTCTGAGCACTGTTTCCCACAATGCTTTACTTGCAAGCTGGTACTTCAAGGTTTAAATCTATGTGCAATACTCAAGAGAGTTTGCAAACTATACTTTTCTTAAAAACTTGAGCTAGGTTTTAAATGCTTTTAATTAGTTCCATATTTAATAAAGAGATTATGGCTTTTGCTTATGCTTTGTAGAGTGATTTGTTTTCCAATATAAAGTTAATAAGGGCATGTTTTTCATAATCTTTCCCTTCCCCTGTGTTCTTCAGGAGGTGCATAAATGAGGTTCTAGACTACTAGGGTTTGGTTGGTTGGTCTTTAACTTCCTGATCCCTTCCATCTACGGTATTGAAGGTAGGGGAGACAAACTGGAGACTGAATTCCTCAGCTGGAATGCCAGATGAGCTGTCCCTTTCAAGACTAAGATTTTTGCATACGTGGAACAAAGTAAAGCTGAGCAGCTATCAGACAAGAACAAGCGACTGCCAATGGAAAATCTTTAACTGCAAAGTTAACATCTAATACCTACATCTAATATAAAAATTTGACAGTGCAAATTAAGGCTTATGCCTGAGAAATAGGTATTGCTAGATTTTTCAACTGTATATCTTCAGTTATGCACCCTCTTAAGTTCACCAGGGATGAACTGAGATGAAAATGTAGGACCACTGTGCACAGTGCTCTGTGGCATCTCAGATTATGAGTTATGGATATTGCTGCTGCAGCATTAGGAGAGGAAAACTAAGGATAGGCAGTACTACGTTACTCCACAGCTTTTCTCTGTGTGTTTCTACATGCGAAATCATATGTAAGCAGGCACTCTTTTCTGTTGTGTGTTTGGTGTGGGTGTTGTTTTTTTTTTTTTTTTTTGCCTTTTTCCCTGTTTAACCATTAAATTGTTTAAACTTTCTTGGAACATAGTTAAACAAAGCTGATAGTGCATACACTGCAACTCTCTCTGCTGATGGAGCAATAGCAATCGATCAGAAGTTATAATTTTCCTGCTGTGGGCTTTTCCTTTTTCCTGCTATGGACTTAATCCTTGAGTGCTTGTAGTATGTTGTCCTTCTGTTATTTTAGGACAGAATGTTCATACTACCTGACATGTTACCTTCTGCTACTAGGTGTGTTTTACTGGCAAGCTCTGCTCTAGGGACCATGGCATGCGAGCAGATTTGCAGGTTATCAAGAGCTTGTTGTCCTAAAAGATCTTGGAGCCCCTGCTTTGGCTCATACTGTATATATGGTTATTGCAAGATACCTTCTGTAGCCAGTGAAGGTACAGTGTAATTATGACTTTGTACAGATTTACTTTTTTAAAAGAAATTGTTGTTTTGCTATTAATACTAATTAAACAAAGTGAATTGTTTTGCTTTTCTCTGAATGCTGTTGACCTTCAGACCAATCACATTTCATGCTGGTACTGCAAGTAGATGTCAACATAGTAACATACAACCAGAAACAAGCTGGATTGCAAGTGGCAGTCGATAGTCTGATTAGCAGGGGAGCAAGTGAGAATGCTTTTGTGCTTTGGTGCTATAGACTTGCTGATCACAGTGCCTGTATTTGCAGGGATTTTATTTTGTGCTGGCCCTTTTATGATCCTATGGATTGAATGCCTATGAGCAAGTAGTTAAATTTCTTCATGGAGTATGTCTTTAGGTTTTGTTTCATCCGAAATGAGTTCAGCTCATAAGCTCTGAGTCTGCTCTATAGTATGAAAAAAAAAAAACCACATAGTAACAGGGGACAGCTGGAAGAGTTTCACTCTTCAACTAAATTAAAACACCACTGTGGTTACACCTGAAGCTCTTTCTGGTGCTGCAGACATCCTGTGATCAGCACGTATGCTGCAGACATCCTGTGATCGTGCCCCTGTACTCGGCACTGGTGAGGCCGCACCTCGAATACTGTGTTCAGTTTTGGGCCCCTCACTACAAGAAAGACATGGAGGTGCTGGAGCGCGTCCAGAGAAGGGCAACGAAGCTGGTGAAGGGCCTGGAGCACAAGTCTTATGAGGAGCGGCTGAGGGAACTGGGGTTGTTTAGCCTGGAGAAGAGGAGGCTGAGGGGAGACCTCATCGCGCTCTACAACTACCTGAAAGGAGGTTGTAGCGAGGTGGGTGTTGGTCTCTTCTCCCAAGTAACTAGCGATAGGACAAGAGGAAATGGCTTCAAGTTGCGCCAAGGGAGGTTTAGATTGGACATTAGGAAAAATTTCTTTACTGAAAGAGTGGTTAGGCCTTGGAACAGGCTGCCCAGGGAAGTGGTGGAGTCACCATCCCTGGAGGTATTTAAAAGACGTGTAGATGAGGCCCTTAGGGACATGGTGTAGTGGGCATGGTGGTGTTGGGTTGACGGTTGGACACGATGATCTTAGAGGTCTTTTCCAACCTGTATGATTCTATGATTCTATGATTCTCAGGAGAGCCACACTTAAGAGGCAGATTGAACCCCTAAAATATGGCACACAATACCCACTCTGCATTTTTTACTAGCTCTATTTATTGAAGGGATGGCTTAGGCTTGAAGGCATAACTTCATCTTCCTTTATTTCCTGTCTTCGTTCTGATTCAGGTTCCTCAACAGTACTGCTGGTTCTAGTGTTACTATATCTTTTCTTTAAAACACCAAGTTCCTTAGCAGGGAACCTCAGACTGGCAGTTTGTTTTCTGTGTCCACCCATCTTATTTTATCGTGTCTTTATATTAGAGGTCTTAGATATTACTGTGTTAATTATGGACTTATCAACATTTTAATTGTAGGCAGGAGAGATCCCTCCTAGGCATGCCTTGCTGTAGCGCTCTATTTACAGGCAAATCAGTAAGGAAGTTATAATTTCTTTTTTTTTTTTTTTTTTGCATTGTGTTGTGTGAACTCTAGTGGATCAAAGGCACTGTCAGGTGCAAAGTAGCTTCTTAAATGTTTTAAACTCAAACTTTGTAGACTGTTTTCTTAAGAGAAAGAAACATGAGTGATGAAAAGGGAGTAGGAAACTAATAATAGTTCGTATATCATAGTCTCTGTTGAATCTGAAATCAAGTTCCTTTTCTAACAATCTGTGTATCTGTAGTGTTTCTTGTGATGGACCTGGTTTTTTAACCCCTGATGTCAGATCAGTTGCTACAGATCAGCCCATCTGTAGGACTATATTTCTGCCTTAATGAAAAGGTAGATGCAGATTGTGATTGAGCAAAATGGTAAATACTAAACTGACTTTGTTCTGTGCTGGCATCTTACAAATATATGTGTAAGCAGGTTCCAATTGCTGAGAAACAAAACCCAGACCTGTGTGTCTCTTTAAGGTTGCAAAAAAAGTCCTAGTTGGACCTATCACAGGTCTCTGAACTCTGGTCCTTCTTAACAAGAAAGATGTCAGTTATTTAACATTAATTTGGACTCTAAAGTCAGTCATAAGATTGTCAAATAATGGCAGCTAGTGAGTGATAGCTAATGGAAGTTGAAAATAATTCTGCAAAGGGTTGTGAAGGTCCTGAGGTGGAAAGCATAGTCAGATATGGTACAGTATTTTTGGTAGCTTGGCTAAAATAACAAATTCATCAGTGAGGCCTTCTGCATGTGACCTCCAAGTGCTCATATTGCTGCTCCTCTTTTCTACTCCCAACCCACTCCAAGAGAGTAAAAAAGCTTTGGAGGAAAGTTGCTCAAGAATCATGTGTGGTCCCTTATTAGAGAAACAGCAGTATGTTTGTTCTGGCCTATTGATGGAAGTGAGGCTGATGAGTCTCCTCCAGACACCAAAGAAACAGGGGAGGTGTTTGGAGCCAAGCAGCTGTATAAAGAGAAGGCATCTAATCAAACTCACTGGTGGTACTGACTTCTCCCACCGCTTCTCTTGCAGCAGTCTGGCTGGAACCCTCACCCTACTACATGCTCAGCTGTTACAGTAGCTGCTAACCAGCTTCACAGACTGTAATGCAAATATGTTAAAATCAAGTTAAAGACTTGAACTATGATAACTTGCCAGTTAAGTTAGAATTTCAACCTTCAGGCCTGTGTAAGTGGTGTTATGTGACTGCAGAATGAGAGAGGGCAGTTCTGTAATCAACCCTTGCCTTGTTGGCACAAGGGTTTTTGAAGGCACTGGAGTTTATGCTTAGAAAATCACTCTTTCTTACTGGTATCAATGCACTCTGAAAGTTTTTCACCTGTGTCACTATCAATTTGCCCTTTTAAAATAATATTTGCATATTTCTGACTTAATTTTTTTTACAGCTTTTGGAGTGGAAGGCAAGAGAAGGGAGAAGAAGAATGAAAAACTTGGAAGTTGCTTTTGTTGTAGCAGCAAAACCAGTAGCTAACTTTATTGTGTCTCTACATAATTTGTTACAGTAATACTAGATTTTCAAGGTGGTATCTTGGCTGGATTGTGACTGTAGGATAATTGTGCTTTTTCATGAAGCTGCTACGTAGTCTCTGCAAGGTCCTAAAGCTGTCAACTTGATTAATGACATGACTGTAGATCTCTTTATCTTACATTTAAGAGAAGTAAAATATAGTTCACACTCTGAGAGTGCCTTAGCTTTATTTGCATGTGTTTTAAGAATGCTTCCTCAGCTCTGCTACAATTAGACAGTAGGTTATTTGGACAGATGTCTCCACAGCTGGCTGCTTGTTGTTGTTGTTTCCTAGCGGAGCAACACTGCAATAAAATAGGCATCGACTAGGTGCCTTCAGCTGAATTCTGTGCATCTTTTACTTATTTGAGGTAACTGCAGCTTTTCTGTGGTTTTGTTGACTTTCTGAGCACCTTGTATGCTGAGCAGCTTTTAAGCTTGACGGTTCTCTACTTAGCAATGTGCTTCCTCTATCTCAGCTTCTAAGAAGGTAATAGACGCCTGCTGAACGGTTAGAGATGTCAGTTGCAAAAAATCTGGGCTAGGAAGGAAAAGAGTGTAACAAACAGAAGGCAGCAACTACAGTGCTTCTTCCAGCTGATCCCTCTTCCCTTTAATAACAGTAGCAAGAGGATAGCAGAGTGGTTTGGCTTTCATAGATCCTCAGGGATGGGACAGTTGAGAAGTGACAGGGCAAAGAGTCTGTTAATTACCTGCCACATGTCAATGCTGTACATTACTCTTTGCCTTCAACTTGTCTCATGTTAGATGTTTAGGAGTGACCTGCAAATATATGAGAAATTTTATGAATCTGGAAGTGTGCACAGTTTGGTAGTCTTAAAGTTGAAAGATTTTTCAGTTGACTAAACTTGCTTTTTCACTTATTCAAAACATTTTCTACAGGATATATGCAATGACTTGTTTACCATCAGTTTTTGCCCAGGAACTAAATGTGATACAGGACTGAAAAGATTATTGAAGAATTATCGAAGCAGTATCTGCTTTGCTTTTTGTCAAAGTTATTGATTGGAAGCTCTCTTGGGAAGAAAGCCCCTCCTGTATACTTAGTCATATAGTGCTGAACATAATAAAATAGCAGAAGATTGTGTTCCAGTGTACATGTGGCATGTGTGTGGTTTTTAATGTTATACTATTCCTGCAAAAATGGGGTTTGTGTGTATGCTGACACAACTGTGTTTAAGAAATATTCTAATGCATAGGCAGCTTTTACCAGCAAACTGTTGCTATTACCAGTATAATTCACTCGCCCAGCAGAAGAAACAAGATAGAGTAGGCAAGTTATGCTATTACAGGTCTGAGAGTGTCTAGATCAGGCTGTTTCCCAGCGCACTTATCTTAGTTACTGATCGCACTTCTTTCTATCCTGCCATAACAGTGCTGGCAGATCTCTGTATTTATATTTGAAAACATTTGTCCAGAGCAGCCTCCTCTCCTTCCCCAGTCCTCCTCAAAGATCAGTCTTGAGCTAATCTAGTGTTGAAGGGATTTGTAGTAAGTAACATAACAATGTTTTGTTTCAGGTTAAGCCCTGGAATAAAGCTAAATACGTAGCAACAGAAATATCAAAGCAAATAGTGTTTCTGTGGCAGGTTTTTCCCCATTGTTACTGCTCTTAACATAAACCCATCACCTTGCTATTCATACAAAGTATCCTGTCCGTGTTGACATTGGAAGCCTGTCTTGCCTTGTCTCCTCCTCCTGCTGTCTGATGGACCGATACGGGGAGAGAGACTAGCATGGTTGAGGTTATGTAAAGTTTTTGGTTGGCCGTGGAAACTTTGTTTCTTTGTTTGGCCTAACAAGGTGAGTTAGTAAAGGTTCTACCCCAAAGAGTTAATAGCCAACAGTGTGACTCTTTCTTGCTCCTGTTCTGTAGTTCAAAAGTCTACTTGATTAAAAATGTCATTACACTTAGTACTCTGCTCCACCCAAGTCTGATCACTCAGTTTTGTTTCATTAATTTGATGCTGTTGGGACAAATAAGATTTTTATTCTAGCTTGTGAAAGCTCATTGAACTGTCAGACAAGTAACAGTTGTTTTACCAGGACCTGCTTCTTTTTTTTGTTGTTGTTTTTTGTTTTTTTCTCTCCTTAAGCTAGGTTGTTAAATAGGAAATGAGATGTGTGATGCTACTAGCCCGCTTTGGCAGCAGCTTCTAGTTTGTCTTCAGAGAAGCAAGGCCTTTAACGTTGTATTGAAATTTGGGGATGAAATACAAAAATGCTTGTGAAACCTGAAGCTTATAACATTTCGGTCCTAGCTACTAAGAAACAAACTCGAAACAGTTTTTAGGGTGTTCGAACAAAGTGACTTTCTGTAAATTTTTTAATCTGAAGCATGTTTTTATACATGGCTATAAATGGGAGAGAGCATAATATGCTTCTTAATGCAATGTTACTTCATGCTGCAATTCATTCACTGAGTTGAAAAGCTTATTTAGGCGTCTCTAAGCAAAGTTGTCAAGCTTGGATCACCTATGTTTTGACTTGTCTTAATGAACTATTCTTATACACTGAAAGCATGGGGGGTGGGGGGGGAAGCTTCATTTTAAACTCAGCTTCCCCTTTTACTTCTGTGTAGTATCAAGACTTTTCTGTCCAAATGTTCCAGTTTATACCATTTTATGTGTGGGTGAAAATCTACAAAGATTAACTAGATTGCTGGGTTGCTGCCCCAGGTCTTGAGCCTTGTTTGAATAAGGGAAAAAAAAAATGCAACACGCCAAAGATATGGCCCAACCCCTCTCCATCTAGTAAATTAATCTCAGTAAACTGTTTTTATTGACACTAGGATTGTTTTGCTTTAATTTAAATCTGCTTAAATCAATTGCAGCTAAATAACTACATTATTTTGGAAACTGACTGCTGCATGGGTTAGCATCTGCTTATGCAATCGGTACCAACTCTGTTGCAATGGTCTCATGTAAACACTGGCTGGTTCTAACCCTGCCTAACGCAGGTCACCAACTGGTGTGAGGGCTTGATTAAACTCTTGACTCTTCTGCTTCCACTTTCTTATCTGTAAAATGGGGACAACAGCATTTTCCAAAGCCCTTTTAAAGGGGAGTTGGCTACGTTAGTCACCATGTATATATTCAGATAGGAAGGAAGCCTAATCTGCTATTATAGATTATTCCAACTTCTTAATTTCAGCTGATGCAACGTAAAAGTTGTTGAAATACTTTTTTTTTCCAACCAAAGAAAAGTGTGTTATAAGCATATTGGCACAGAAGCCCTCAAAATTAAGCTATATTAATGAAAGCTCTGAAATTGTCTGATAGGTTTTATTTCTGAATGAGAGTAATCAGAGGCCAAAGAAAAGTTGGGGCACTCAGCATCTGCAGAACAGCTGCAGTTCTCATGCAGCAGTAACCTTTAGTTAATTTGTCTTCAAAACATGTCTGTGGAACTTGGGAAAGTGAAAAGGAAACAGTTCTATAATTGCATTAATCACAAGAGCAAGGGAATGCTGGTAAAGCATTGAATATGCTTTTCATCAAAATAGTTTATTAACTAGTTCATTAAACTGGAATCTAGTCCTGAAATTAATACGGGAAAAAATCCATATCAACTGTTAAATTCTGTAGTCATGATCTGTCAAAGAAGCCAGCTGCCTTTTCAAAACTGTTGGTGTTTACGTCCATTGCACATAAGTGGAAAGGAGAAATAAAGTTAAGCAGCATTAGTTCATTCAAGCATAGGATCTGCAAGTATCACAAACAGGTAAGCTCAGTGTTCAATTCTGCAATGACAAAATAGTTCCAGTTAACTAATTTGCTGAATTATGAGTTTCACTTATTATTAAACTCTGCAGAAAGCCACAAAAAGGAAATAACCTTGCTGATCTCTTTCCATTAATATCCCTCACATTGTTTGTCCTATGAATTATGACTTATAGGAAAATTAACTGTCCATGCTATACATCATACACAAGCAAGTCTTAAACAGTGCATGCTGTAAAAATATTTACATGCCTCCAAGAGGTTAACATCCCTACAAATGAGAACTTTTTTCCAGAGGAAACAGCAACACCTATTTCTACTGCAGAATGGAAGTAGAGCTCCATTTGTTCAAATGATTCCCCCCCCCCCCCCTTCTTATGGGCTCTTACCACCTAAGTCTCACCTGACCACCTTTCATCCTAAAATAGAAACTGTTCCAAAACTTGGGTGTTTATTGCAGAATTAATTCATTCTCTCATTACAATAGTTTTCCCTTAGTCTTCTTTTTCACACATCTGGGCTGGGAGGTCACGAATAAAGCATGCTGTTAGCTAGTTCTTATGGCAAAGAGAAGGTTAGCAGCAGGACAGCAAGGGTTGGTAGTGAGGGGAAACTTAATCATTCAACTGTAATGGTTCAATTTGCCAAAAAAACCTCAAAATTCACCATGTAGCAGCTTACAACTACTTGATCAAACAGTGGCTTTAAGTTCTTCCATGCTTTCTCTTAGGGGCTTGATTGCATGCTTGATTTCATTTCCAAGAATGAAAACGGCCAATGTAGCCATGAGAGAGTGCATGTGTTCTTAACAGAAACAGCAATAAATCTTTCCAAAGACCTGACTACTCACAGCTTTTCTGTCAAGTCACATCAGCAATGCTGGCTTGGCCTCAACTTGCCTTGGTAAGGAAGAAGAGGCATGTGCTTAGGTCCAACCTTGTTTGGGCTGAACATCCTTTTGTGGCCTTATTCTTGAATTTACTGTGTGAAAACTGAAGCCTCAGAATTGGGCATTCCTTTCAGTAGAGGTAGTTTGGGAAAGCAATGGGGAGTTTCCATGAGGATGAAGAAAAAGGCAAAACACAGAACTTGTTGCAGACTTTGAAATTAATAAGCATTATCCAAATCCCAGCTGGGCAGAGTACATCAGGTTTCCACAAACACACATGTACACAATGGGAGGACTTTTTAGAAAAGGCTTATGTGTCTTTTGACTGAAAATTTCTCAAACTGCCTATTTTTAAAATACTGTCTTGTAAAATAGAGGTTTGTGACAGAAAACTGCAAGGATACATGTATCTCTTGCTTTGCTTTTTACAAAACAAAAGAACAAAGACCTACCCTTCTTCACTCCCCCACCTCCCAGTTGTGTAGTGTTTCTGCTGCAATCCTTGATTAGTGTTCTGTTTCCACTATCAGCTGGAATATTTTCATGCAAAACTTGCTTAATCTGAAGAGGATAGCTCTTGTGTTATGTCTGTAGCTGTAGACGTAACAGCCATCTGTAAACCTCCAGTAGAACAGCACTTTGTACAAGTAAGGAGTGCAAATTATCATTACAAAAACATTAATCTTGACTTGTACTTCTCTTAAATGTGGCCTTAAGATGAGGCTTCACAAAATCAGTAGGGCAATGTGTCCGCTTTGTAGAACCACTAGTGTACTCAGTAACGGAAATGACATGTATTTTATGATGCTTGAGACTTACTGAAAGACCTTTTTAAACTCTTGTTAGAAGTCTGCCAGGAAAAAATATAAATCAAGCTGATGCTGCAAAAGTTTTGGTGTTCTATTTTTCAGTACAGTTGTTTCTTTCCAAGTGATTTGTTTTACTCTTTAGCATTTATCTCTCGCCTACTCTGCATTGTGTCAATCCTTGAGGAAGAACTCCTGCATGCCTTTGAATGGTGCCGCAGAAAATGGTGAAATTGTTTACTCTTCCTCACAACTTCTGTTTGAAGAACTCCTTCTCTCTTACTAAGAGGATTTTACTGTAGGACAATAATATGCTCTCCGATGCATTATAATTGTAACAAGGATTTCAGATCCAAAATCTTACCTGTAACACCACATTGTAGAAATATTTACATTAAACTAAACCAATCATTGTTAAGCTGGATCTTGGTTTAGACAGGGAGGTTCATCTACACTACCATGATGAGTGCTTTGATTAAAAACTATTGCACAGGTTGAGAACCTGTTTTAATTTACAGCTTAATTTAACTCACGCTCAATTTTTTTTGTTTTGTTCTTATACCAACACTGGGTTTTGGTTTAAATAGTTTTTGTTTGTGGTCTTGTGTTATAGTTTCTGATTTAGTACAACAGAAAGCAATGCTATCCCCTCTTAGCCTTTATTTTTGCAGTACAAATTGCTTTGCCTGACCCATAATAGTCTCCTCATTCTTCTAGCCCTTGTCTGCCTCTTCCCATTTCTTGAAGGTGGATGATAAGAGTTGTAAAAATCATGCCAGCTAAGTTTCACCAGTGCTTTGCAGAATGACAGCAAGACATCAGGAAAGAAATTTCAAGCAGCTAGCTGTCCCTTGAAGTTCTTCCCCTTTTGTTTTTATTGATGTGCTTCTGTTGTTGAGATGCCTAAACTGTATGACTGGACCGATGAGATGTAACGAAAAAAATGTATTCCTCTTGCATTTAATGCTGTAGGTTATGATAGCACTTTTATGTCAGAGAATGGGAAAGGAGAGGCAGAATAAATTGCAGTGGGTGCCTAGAACATCTTAAAGCTGACTTTAAAAATACCCGATTTTTGAAACACAGTTCTTCATTAAGATATGTTATCCTTGAAACTAAAGCAGTAATGATTTAGAGTACAATTGGCCAGGACTGTTTGCAGGCCTCTCAAATCAAATGAGCAATAAACGTTTGAAAAAGGTGTTTATATGTTGAAGGCATGTCAAAGTCTATAATGTCACCAGATTTACAGGGTGCCCAAGTACATGGGTAATATGAATGAAAGGTCTGGTGCCATCCTTGCTAATGACTGAAATGATGCCAGTAAATGACTCTAAAAGATATAGCCAGTATGCCAGCTGATTGCTCTGTCATGTACTTTTTTAAGCTTACAGCACTGCTAGGGCTTATCACAACCCATGTGCTACCTGTATAAGACCTTATCTTCTCTAAATAAAACTGATGACAAAATCTATATTGCTTTCAAGGGCAATAACGTCCAATTTCAAGACACAAAAGTTCTGGAACTCTCCTCTTACTTCAGGCTAATTGAAGGAGCGATTCAGTTCATAGCACAGACTGGAGGAGGAAACTATGGAAACTAGATCAATTTTAAGCTGTATTTTGCTAGTCTGCTCTCTCTTGTGGAAGGATATAATTCAACTAAGTGAGATGGTTTTCCAATGGTTCTCTTCTACAGGCAGGCATTTTCTGTTGTTAAATCAACACCCTTTCCTGGAACTATTGTTTTTCTATTAATTTTCAGATAACTGCATAAGTTGGGAAGCTAGGAGGGTTAAGTGGTACATTTGTTCCCCGCCCACTTGTTTGTCCCACAGGAGATAATTCTCTCATCATGTCAATAGTGATTATTTCCCAGGATATTTTCCATTAACTTTAAAACTCTCAGCCCTTGTTCTCCATGCCAAGGGACAAAAAAAAAAAGAAAACAAACCAAAAAACAGTGCACTTGCATCTTGGGAAGCATCATGTCCTCAGGCAAGCTCTCTGGATTAGGTTTATTACTCAGCTGTAACTTTCCATGCAAAACTCAAAAATATCAATACATTTTGTGAAGCTTGTGTTTGCCCTGGTGTGAATGAAGAGGTGATGCTGCTAGTTACCAGTGCGGATTGAGCAGGTAATCTTGCAGTACATTACAGCAATACTAAGACTCTGTTTCTCCAAGCAGAAGCAACCCTAAGGACTTGCTGTAGCTAGAGTAGAATTCATTGCAGTGATCAGCATTTACATTTAAATAAACTACTAAAATGGTCAGCACATGAATGTCTGGTTTTAATTGGGGGGGCATGGGGAGGGAGGAGAGAAGAATACTCAATATGTCTAATATTGGCACTATAGAAGTGCCCAAGATATTTATCCTCAATTCTTCTATATCCTGTTTATCCTGCTCATGCTTTGTCTAATTTTGATCATTTTTCCAAGCAGGGAATAGCTGGCACAATTATTTACCTTCTCTATTCCCAAGCAATAATATGGAATTAATTTGACTGTAGACTCACAAATTGTTTCCACTGGACTGTGTCCTGAGGCCTCCAGACTCATAAATATTAGCCACAATTAAATTTTTTATGAGTCTTTCAGGTTCAAGCAAGTACAAAGATGGTTCTTTACGTCTCCTCTAAATTCATGATTTATTGCATGACCTTCAGATAACAAGCTAAAACCAGGGTAGAGCATGTATCTTCTAATTTTGCATGTAAAAACCTTTTCCTCCCTTCTTGTCTCTGACTGACTAGAGCTATTTCTAGTTAAGAAATTGAGATTGTACTTGAAGAGCATGATTTCTTATGCCCAATATGGGTTAATTAATAGATTGCCTTTCTAAAGGATCACTTAATCTGGTTAAATTGTAATCGAAAAACAAGAAAACATTTCATTAAAAGAATTAAATAACAAGTGTTCCCATCTGTGACAAATGTGCATTCTCTACCCTGGTTCTTTTTGCCAACTAGGAAGCATATAGAGTAAGAGAACACAGTGGCAAGAAGAGATGCGTGTGCCTGTAGTACTGTCTTTACTGAGAATACCCTTCGCAGGTTAAACAAATTACTTCCTCTCTTCACTGGGTTGTCACTGTCAGCAGGTATGGATTAAGAAACCTTGATGCTTGGTCCCTGTTACAAATTTGTCTTTTTAATATTGTTCCCCCACGCACATTGCACTTGTAAAGAGGTAAAACAAAACCCAGGAGAAAAAAACTGAAGTGCCTGGATTTATTTGTTCCTTTTGAGACTCAGTCTGCTGAAGAACTTCCTGTGTTGTTTAACGTGCATAATTGGTGGTGTGTTAAAATAAGAGGGGGGGAAGTGCTGTCATCAGTGCTTGGGAGAAGGTGGGGGAAAACTCCTTTCCACTTAGCAAAACAGTTAGAAAGAACACCTCTCCTGCAAGGTCAGGATGGATTTTTAGGCCGCTAGTCTAATAAATAGCCTAATAAAGGTAGGGACCTGTGACAGTGTTCTCTCTTCAGTTTTATTTATGATGGCATTGCATCCAAATGCAAGAGCTTTTGAAAAACTTTGCTCACAACATTTTTGGAAAGTCCTGGAGTCTGTATGCAGTAGTACACTAACCCATAGCTAGGATGCTCTTTAAATCCTCTCTGTACATACAGGATATTCTGGGATCGAGTAGTGTGGAATTTTAAAAAGAACAGCTAACCTGATATAACTTCAGGTGCAAATAGGAATTCATTGGCTTATCCAACAAACTCTCTTTCACAGAGATATCTTAGAGCTCGCTGTTGAGCAGTTCCAGTTTGCTTTGAAATACTTCTGTGTTCTTCCTCAGTTCTGAGCACCTAAATAAACATCAGATGAAGCTTCCTCAGAACTACACTAAATAGCAAATATTTTCCAGCGTAGAAGTATGTGTGTAGGGTTATGATGTGAATGCCTTCTAGTCCCTCCTCAAGCTCAGTCATGTTCTTTGAAGGACATACACAGGCTTTCTTTTCACCAGAGATGCAGTTATTTAGTCAAGAGTATTTTCCCTCTGCTAAAGACTACTTCTGTGTTTCTCTGTGTTTTGTAGTATCTTGTATTGCCTAACTATGTTTAGTGCTGTGATCTTCAGGTGTTCTTACTAGACAGCCTGTTCTGCTTTCCTGGCTAACGAGTAAATTTAAAGGAATCTGCAGCTCTATTCCATGGCTTTCTTCATAGCATGTACTTAATTACTTTCATTGGAATCTAGTTTCAAAGTCCCGTACAAGACAATGTATCCCACTCTGCTCTCTCCATCTAATAAAACTAGCAAGGCTGCTTTAAAAAAAAAAAAAGTGCTAGGCACACTGAAGTCTAGGAACAGGAGTTTCCCCAATACTTAAAAAAAGAATTGTGACAAAACGGCCAAATTGAGAAATCAATACCAAGACGCATGTAAAAAGCCCTCGGGGTGTGCTGTATTCTAAATTAACAGACACAAACGATGTCTGGTTTGCTGTCCTGTTACATAACAAAACTATGCAAAGTGAAAACCAGGCATGTATTTACGTGCATTCTTTAAATATCAGGCTTAGATGTAGGGACAGCCCTGTATGAAGTGGCATGTGCTGGAGGCTCTATTAGGTAAGAAAAGGTATGCTTAGATGGAAGTCCAAGTTGCTGACAGACCAAAGTTAAGCATAATGAAGGGAAAGCAATAGAGTGTCTTGGTTCTGTAATTCCTTTATGCATTGAGCAGCACTGTTGCATGATTAGAATGAAACACTGAGAAGTTGCCTGCGTAAATGAAGAATCAACAAGATTAGCTAAACTTTCTCTGCAGAGCAAGTTCAATCTTGTTTTATAATCTTTCGGATAAAATGTGGTATCTACAGTGCATTTGACCTATATATGTACCTTTCTATTTTGTATGCTAAGATACTGGCAGATAATTTAAAGTCACTTTTAGCTAATTTAAATAACTTTTATAATTGCCTTTTTAAAAAAAAAACAAACCACTGATATGTTGAAGCAGTTAAAAAGAAAAGTTGAGGAGAACTTAAAAAGTTCTCCTTTCTCTGAAGATTGTGGAAAACTGACAGGATAACATTCAATCTGCTGTATCGGTAGGAGTGTGAAAATACTATCTCATTCTGGATTAAATCTTGTATTGCTGGGGGAGAAAAAACCTCCCCTGAAGTATGTAAACCCATATTTTGCCAGGATTTTTTTTTTCCCAAGTGGGAATTTTCAAAAGTTTGCCCTTTGATAGGAACTGTTGATTGAAAAATGCAAAATATGTTTTTACTTGCAATAACACTTAATCAACCATTTTATAAATGCAGTGTATGACAGCAAGGGGAAAAATTGTCCCCTGCTATTTGTAGTTGATCTATGTAGGAATGTAAACACTGAGACTAACACTGGCTTTCCAGGGTTTGATTTTATTTTTGTTCTAGTTCAATTCATAAATAAGGAGGAAGGAATCCTGTATTGATCTCTCTAGCTTTTCAGGTAATGTTTGTGTATGCTTTTGGTTAGGTTTATTATTTACATCTATCAACACCAAACATGAGGGTTGTGGGGTTTTTATTCTTTTAGAAGTAAAAGTTAACATTATTCCCTCTATGCCTACTTCCTATTTTTTGACACCATTTCAACTTTGGCCTTGTGATAGGTGGCCATTGGCCATAACCCCATTGTGCTATTAGAAACAAGCTGTTTCTGCCTCGGATTTTACATGTGTTAAAATAGACTGTACAAGTTCTAGGATTAGCGAGAATCTTGGAGAACCTAGCAACTATTAGTATAGGGCAGCTGGGAAGAAATGCTGTGCACAGCAGTTGAATTAACTGCAGATTCACTCCTATATGCTCCGTTGATCCGGAATCAGACTTGTGTAGTCAACTGATGTCCTCTTTAATAAACGTGGAATTTATTAAATCCCACCATCCTTCTCTAATGCAGGTGCTGCTGACTCATATCCTGCCCCTCTTGCCCCAACCACCTTCCAACTTGACTCTCTGCATAGGTCAGTAAAGGACAGTAAAACTTTCACAGGTTAGCAAGACACAAGGGTGTTGCCTGTTAGACTGAGACAATATGGTTCACTTGTCTTCTTTTCTTTCTACAAAAAAGGTCGCAAACCATTCCCTACAGAAGTGAAGTAGGAAATCCAGGACTCAGCTAAAAGACTTCTTTTTATATCTGGCATGGTTCTTGTCCTGACAAACACGAAATTCATATTGCGAACACAGATAATGCTGAGAGGGAAATGAAAGGTCAGCTATCCTAACTCCTGCTGGTTAGCATAGTCCTGCAGAGACTGTCAAGTGGCTAAGGCAGCCTGAAAGACTTGTTCACTTGGCCCGGTGCACTGGCCCTGATCATATGCCAGTGTGATTCAGTCAGCTGGCAACTCAGAGTCCAAGTGAGCAATCAGGATAAGCCTGTCATTACACTAGAGATGGGGGTGAAAAAAAGGATGATAGGAACCACAAGTATAGGCTTCTCGGGTGACTTTGAGCTGCTCTGGAGGGGTGGATAGTTACTACCATTCTTCACTGAGAGCTCTTGCCTTGAGCCGATTACGTACTAAATGTGCCAGGTGCCAAGTGGCTGGCAGAAATACGCATGTCCAAATAGAGTGCCGCTGTTTTGTATTCTAGGCTGTGTTTTTTTGTATTCTAATCCCCAACGGATTTTTTTTTCTCTCCAAGAAGCGATGAGCTTTGATTTCTCTGTGCACAGACAAGTGTATAGCAGCCCTCCTAAAGATAACATTGGAATAGCTGCTCTTTCTGCTGCCTTGATCAAATCATTTAACCTTACGTGTATTCTCTCATCTTTCCACAGCTCTGCCACGTTGTGTCTCTGGCTACCAAAATTAGCATCGTGGCATAGCAATATTTTCTCAGCAGTAGTGCAGCTGTCTTTGGGAGTGAAGGCTGGGAAGAGAGGTGAAATATTTTAGTCTCAAGAGTGTATAGGTTAATATGAAGGTTTTGGAGAACTCAAAGAGAAAATTTTAATAAATCCTTACATGTACACACCTCATAACTAGACATGAAAAGTAATTGGGGGAAAAAGTTTCTCTGAGTCTTACTCATTGGTAAAACCATTAGTTGCATAGTTGGCTTCTCTTTCCCTTTCCTTACCCAAACCCCAAGCTGCCAAGATACTCTATTGAGGAAAATATTTTCTCTGATGTGCAGTATCCTCCATTCAGTCAGGACACATCAGGGGAGATGGGGTGTGGGGGGTGCTGAGGGGGAAGGCACTTACCTTTAAATATCTTTTCTTCTTTTTTTTTTTTTTTTCCCCCCTCTTCCTTCAACTACTCTAACTCAAAACAATAGATTATGGCATTATTATGTTAAATACATATTTTTTGTTTAAAAACTAGACACATAAGCTAATTCAATAGATGGGCTATGACAGCTGTCAGCCAGGATTAATATATTCCTAGTTTGACTATGAATCTACTACTTTTGATCTAGCTATAAATTACTTACAAATTCAGACTGTGCTGCTTTTAATATGCAAGCAGATGTCAAAGGGCAATATGCCAACAGGGCAGGAAATTTCTGGCCATGGCAACTGTGTTGCCTGTCTGCATGATGAGTCTGAGGAAGTTGTTCTGTCAATCTAGCTGTGACCACCCACAGACTTTTTTCCTTCAAAAGGGATACTGACTGAGAGGGTTCCTTTTCTCTTTATTTACATGTAATCCTGAGACAATATTATCTAGGTCAGCAGAACTTTGTAATGTATATCTGACCTGGTAGACTTAACATGTGACTCAATTTTTTATTATTGGAAAGATAAACATTAACAACTAAATATGTTTTGATTGCATTTAAAAATCTGATTATTATAAACAGCTGACTGCTGCTGTAACTTTATAGCTGGAGCCAGAAAACCCAGGTAACTTCAAAAATCATGGGGGACAAGTAGAAGGGTGTGCATGGCATGAATATGTTTTTTTTTTATTTTTAAAGTAACTTAGGAGTTACTTTAAGCCTTTTCTTGATTTTAAAAGCCATGAAAAATGTCCATACAGCTTCTTGTACCAAATACTTCACCTGTTTGTTTTGCTCTGCTGCTGCTGGATTTGGTTAAAATTAAAATCTGCTTAAAAATGAACAGCAGTATAGAGTTTCATCTGATATTCTAAATTTAAACCTTATTACCCTGGACAATTTTATTATGATTGGCTAAATTGTCAGTATTGTATGTACCCATGATTAGATAACCACTCCACGATTTTCTGGTTTCTTCAAATTGTGTAAAAGATTTGGATGTCAATGTGAAAAGAGGTTGCTGTTGAAGCTTTATTCCTTGTAGGAAGGCCTCTAAAGTACTTGGTAGATTTGTAATTCTTAGTGTTTTTCTGTGCATTAAATGTTTACATCCTCGATTAAAGGAACTTGAGAAAGAAGCAAAATTACTCCATGTTCCTTCAGAGTCAGAAGTGGGGACAAAGCCTAGGAGTCCTGAAAGGATGCATCAGTTATTGCTTTAATGGACTCTGCTTTTGGATGCAGCAGCTAGCTGAGATTGTCCTTTATGCAGATGGTAATACTCTGAGAGTAGAATGAAAGCCACTGGTTCTGATTGCAGGCTTAATAGATCAATTACATCTCCTTTCTTATGGAGAAACACTTAGTGTTTGCAAAAGAGAATTGTTCATACCACTGGGCGAAGCTTAAAAGGACCATTAGACTTACGTGTCAGATCTCCAGGGAATAACATGGTACTCTTTATCCTCTTCAAAAGAGACCTGGCACTGAGCAATATCTGACTGTTCTTCTTGTATGTAATAGGGTGCCTGTGGGGCAGGATCTGTTGCTCTAGTTTATATAACCTGTTCATTGTCTTGTGTCTTTAGTCTGGCCTATCTGTCGGTCTGGCCGTAAGTACCCCAGAAGTCCTTTTTCTTTCCTATTGCTCATTGTTATCAGACCCAGCTAATCCTTATTAAAGTGTCTAGGATTTCACACCAAATATGAAATTACTCCTACTTGATATGCAAAACCTGTATCACAGCTTTCTTGCAGTCCGTAACTCTTAGAATAACATCACTAATCATGTGTGGATCCATGCACCAACACATGCTGGGGGCCACCCAGCTGGAAAGCAGCTTTGCAGAAAAGGACCTGGGGGTCCCGGTGGACATCAAGTTGAACATGAGCCAACAATTGCCCTTGCAGCAAAGATGGCTAAATGTATCCTGGGCTGGGTTAGGGAAAGCATTGCCAACAGGTCGAGGGAGGTGATCATTCCTCTCTACTCTCTACTGGTGAGGCCACACCTGGAGTACTTTGTCCAGTTCTGGGCTCCCCAATACAAGAGACACATGGGGCATGCTGGAGAGAGTCCAGCAAAGAGTGACTAAGATGATCAAGGAAAGGCTATCAGAGGAAAGGTGAGACAGCTGGGACTGTTCAGCCTGGAGAAGAGAAGGCTCAGCGGGATCTCATCAGTGTGTGTAAGTACCTGAAGGGATGGCGTAAAAGAATATTTTCTTCTTTTCCTAGAAAGAAAATAAAGCCTTGTGCAATTGTTCATGGTTACAGAGGCAGGTGATAGTTCTGTACCATTTTTCCTTCTTCTGAATGCCAAGAAACCAAAGTAAAATGGCATATTCAACATACTTAGTTACTGACAGTCTCAGTGTGCTTGTTCCATTAGTTTTATACCCTCACATTACTTCTACAGGGCCTAAATGTCATTCTGTTGTGAACCACTTTACCTTACAGTGGTATTGATCAAATTTCAAACTTAACCATCCCTCCTGCTAATACAAAGAAAAGGACAGCTAAGATGGGTCTGCTGACTATTGCAAGCTTTTAAACCACCATAGAGACTCGCCCTAGCAAACCTTGACAGGCCAGTAGAAAAAAAACCAATTTGAATAAATGCATTAGTATGTGGTTTCTCAGTTTGGGAAAACTTTGCTGCTGTTCTGGGCTTGCCCCCAGTAGAAAATGGAGAAGTAGACTAAACAGGGACAGGAACATATCCGTAATACCTATGTGGGTCAAGGCTTCTCCTTGCTGTTTTCAAATTTGTTCTGAAAACTTTTCAGCCCTACTGTTAGTCATATAGGGGGGATGCAAGTGGCATGTGCCCAAAGCATCGGAGGGAGAGAAACTCCTGTTCTTTGTCCAAGATAGAGGAGATTTTAACAACTAGTTCTTGTGATATCTTGTAATTCTTGAGTGAACCTGGTCATCGGAGGGTTAATAAAAATGTCACCAAGCCCAGGAAACACAAGGCTCTATTGGAGCAGTGCTGGGGTTTGTCTGTGGGGAAGTACCTGCAAATGGAGCAAATTGTCTGCTTGATTATGTTCAAATGGCATCCCGGTTTCTACTTGTGCTAATGTCATCAGAAGATATATTAGTTTTATGTGTGTCTTAAATCTTGCTCTGCAATTGCAAGTCTGTTTACTTTCAGCAATAGCTCCAAGGACTCTAGATCTTCTTTTCCTTTTTCATTTGCCGGAGTGCAGAATTGGGGTGGTGGGGAGTGAGGGAGAAAAGGAGGTTTGACTCCTGTGAGGCAAAAGTCGTTTGACTGAAAATAAAGTCCTGCCTTTATCAGTACAAACTATCATGAGGTGGGGTCAAAGGGGATGTGTAAATTCCAAGTTAGTTAACTATTTTCAACTTTTGAATTTGGGCATTCTTATAGAATCATAGAATAGTTTGGACTGGAAGGGACCTTTTAAAGGTCACCTAGTCCAAACCCCCTGCCGTGGGCAGGGACATCTTCAACTAGATCAGGTTGCTCAGAGCCCCGTCCAACCTGACCTGGAATGTTTCCAGGGATGGGGCGTCTACCACCTCTTTGGGCAACCTGTTCCAGTGTTTCACCACCCTCATTGTAAAAAATTTCTTCCTTTTATCTAGTCTAAATCTTTTAGTTTAAAACCATTCCCCTTGTCCTGTCACAACAGGCCCTGCTAAAAATTCTGTCCCCATCTTATAAGCCCCCTTTAAGTACTGAGAGGCTGCAATAAGGTCTTCCCAAAGCCTTCTCTTCTCCAGGCTTAATAACCCCAACTCTCGCAGCCATTCTTCATAGAAGAGGCATTCCATCCCCCTGATCATTTTCATGGCCCTCCTCCTCTGGACCCACTCCAACAGGTCCATGTCTTTTTTTTGCTGAGGGCTCCAGAGCTGGACGCAGCACTCCAGGTGGGGTCTCACCAGAGCAGAGTGGAGGGGCAGAATCACCTCCCTCGATCTGCTGGCCACGCTTCTTTTGATGCAGCCCAGGATACTTGAAAAGGTATTTTCTAAATGACATCCTCTTCTTCCTCTGCCTTCTTGTCTCCTATTTTCCTATCCAAAGGCTTTTTAGAGCAAATTTTCTCTAGTTTAAGAAAGCCAGCACAGGCAACCTGGGGCATTCTGTATCCTAGTGTATGAAAATAAAGGCATCTCTGACATTGTCTAACAGATTTACCAAGCAACAAAACATATTTGCTGTTCAGTTGTATAGTGTCCACTCACATTGTTTGTTGAAGCCAAAATATTTAATTATTTCAGTATGGGCAAGAGTTATGCTGCTTGGAAAGCAGCTATGTATTTCCCACTGCACCAAAGCTATCTAAGCATGTTTTGTGACCATCTTTGTTCCTGCAGCTGGGATACGGCAATGCACATTCAGGCTTGTTGCAGGCATAAAGTAACTTAGAAGACTAGACTACAGATCGTAGATAATTGTGCACTAATAGCAGATAGCTGTGTGCAAATAAGGACAGGAAGAGAGTGGCAGCTTTGGCTGGAGAGTATCTGTGGTTCTCTGTATAAAGTGTTTATATAACTCGGAGAGCTGGCCATCTCTCCCCCAAAATGTTAACTGCCTGGGTGTGAAGGGCAGCTGTGTGCTACTCAGTCCAGCAGCTTCTTCCCCTTGGAAGGGTCTGGGCCCCCTTCACACCTCCAGACCTCAAATGCTGGCAGATCTTAAAGTAACTGTACGTACTGGGAAACTGAGCTCATTAGCTCAGACTGAAGGTGGAGTAATGCAATGAGATAATGGCCCAGTGACAATGGCAACAGATACTTCAGCACGTCTCTTTGAGATCAGTTGCTCTGTGAGGAAATAACAATAATAATAAAAAATCCAAGTCCACTTATATCATGGAAAATTACTAGAGAACTGGTGTTTGATATAACATTTAGTGCAGTGTTGCTAGGCAGTGGAAGAAATCAAGGCATCTTTTCAGCGATAATAGACACAATTGGTGATCTCTCAGGTTCTTTGGATGTCCTTTGGGACTTTTAGGAAGCTCATCTGCAGACCATAGCAGAAATGAATGAAGTTACTTTGGTCTCTACTCAGATGAACTCTTGTGATCCATTGTAGCTGCCTCAAATATGTTTTTTTTGAAGGGGGTGGCATTGTGTGTTTACTTGCCTGCTCTCAACCTGCCCATTTTATAGCTACTTCTCATTTCAACATTACTTTCTTATGACAAATGACTGCCTTTGGTGAGAATTCTCTCTATATCCTTTTCTATCCAGAGCCTGTAGGCTATGGAAAGACGCTGCATGCAGTTTTGCACACACATTGAGTTTACCAGGAGAAAAATCTAGTTCTGTACCTTCATTCACTTTCAATGCCTCTCCTTTTATCTTCTGTAATAGCTTGTGTGTTGAAAGTGCATTTTTAATTAAATTGTTTGCATCTTGTATATGCACAATACATTCACTTTGAGGGCATTTTTATTACAGCAGGAGGGTGGTGATATGTAATAAGTCTCAAGAATAATTAAAACCTGTGTTAACTTGTGTATGTTTTCAGTAGTGATTGAACTTTGTGTTGAGTCTCTGCTGGGTCCAAGATCAGATCTTAATCAAGTAGGAAGGAAGGGGTCACAAGGGAAGGAAGAGTTGATTGTAGGTACCTCTAAAAGTTCTTACCAGTTTAAGATAAACCTCACCTGTCATGTTTATTTAAACAAAAGTTTATTGCCTCCAATTTTAGGTATTTAGCTCAAGATATTTTTTGTGCTCAAAACTCCTTGCAGGAGAAACACAGAAAGTGGGATAATGTTATGAATCAACTTTTGGAGATACCTTTACCTCTCCTGTATATGGATGTAGCCTCAGAGTTTTGTTCAGACAACCTTGGTTTACACTGAAGGGAAAAAAGCAGAGTAACCTGAGAAGGCTTTAACTGCAGCATGACGTGACAGAGCAAAGATTTAAATAACTAGGAATTTCTAGGAGAGAATATGATAAATCGCTTTTCTCTTTTACTTCATGGAGGTAGAAATACATGTCAGAATTGGCAAGATGCATGATTTTGATCTGAAACTTTGATTTTCTGCGCTAAATAGTCATTAGGTTTTTTATCAATGCATTTTCTGCAGTCTAGTTTTGGAAAGGCAGGGGAGGCTGCGTTTTCCAAGTCCCTTCCTACAAAAGGTGAAGATAGTTAGTAATTCTTGAGCACTTGAAGACCTGAACAGATGTTAAAAAATTGACTTGCTGAATCTGTGGAAATGCCAATAACTACACTTACTTCCCTAGAACATTGTAAATGAGTGCTTTGCATTCATCATGGCGTATTAGATTCAAAGATGGGATAACAAAGGGGCCTGATTCAAGGACAATGATTAGAGTCCTGTTGCATGAAATACTTTGGAAAAGTGTTAATTTGTCTGTCTTTGCTGAAAAGTACAGTTTTATGTTGGCTTGTAGATGGTTTGACTTTGCCAGGGACAGCAGGTGAATTAACATCAATCACACTAGCTTTGCCAAGGATTCTGTGACGTCCTGCTCATACCCGCTCATACCCAAGTCAAGCTGAGGCATGTAATAGTGTTTTGAAATGGATAGTAGTTCTGAAGATGTCCCTAATATTAAACCAAGTTCAAGAACTACACTGGAGGTTAAATGCTAGTTCAGTCTGGAGGAGTGTGTTTGGTCTCTGGAAGAGATCCATTGGGGTTAAACTGGTCAATCAAGTAAAAGCTTATCTAATTAAAACCCCTTATTTAAATGTCAGAGCACCTGACACTGCACTACTTAAGTGAAGCAAGTTTTTAATAGTTCGTGAAACTATTGGTAGCGAATATACTAGGCTAGCCTTCACAAAAAAATTGAGTGATTATTTTAAAAGTATGAACAAAGAGGGAAAACCTGAGAGGGACAGACACATTTCTTTTTCAGGCTGCCAGGATTTTCCAAGAATGACTGTAAACTGCTTTCTTACAGGTTGTGTCAAATGCTGCTGGACAGGGGGTTGCCATCACTGGGAACAATACTTTCAACAACTGGAATTGGCCTAACGCTGTGATCTTTGCTGCTACTGTGATCACTACAATCGGTAAGTATTTATTATGTTGACTTTCTTAACTGTAGTATTCTGTATGCTCTAGTGTGTTTGTACTCTTCCATTTGTGTGTCAAGCTAGCCACTGAATAAAGTCCCAATGGCTGGCGTTGCTTACAGTACGTGTTCACCCGCAGATTTGTAGAGGAAAAAAACAGTTTTTTGGCACTCTTTCCATGGGTATACAGAAGAGAAATGTGTGTCTTTCCAATAAGTAACAGATTCAAGGTGCTGTTGGGGATGACTGGTGTCATTCCAGTTCCATTAATTCATGCGCTTAAATTTCCAAATCATAAAATCCCAAAACAAAAGCATTACAAAACATTCCATTAAAGTAATACTTAAAGCATGTGCATGTGAGGTTTTTGTATAGCTGTCCTGTTATTCATGTGCATCCTGTTAAGCTACTGATTTATCTTGGCTTGCAGAACAATCTAGACTTTTTATCTATCCTTTAAGAAGTCAAAGTAGTACAAGTGTTGTCTTCTGAATCTCACTACTGGTTTGTGCTTGTAAAACCCTCTGCATTGGAAGACTTCTTCGTCCTTTGATATACAGATTTTCAGAGCTCAACATCATCTGCCTTCAGCTGTTGCAGAAAAAGTCTTTGCTACACGGTGTTGCTACACCCTTGCTACACCTACAATGCAAAAAAAAACCCAGGAATGCAAAATAACCAGAGAAGGCTGGAGGTATACAGAAATGGAAGTGTTACTGTTAAACCATATGCAGTACTGTGGTTTTCTTTATTATTTGAAACTCACAATACCCAGCTTATAATATAAGTTATGACAAAAAGTTGAAGTCAGGAACATAACCTAAACAAGAAAACTCTGGCAGAAGTTCAGAAAATAGGCTGCTGATTTTAGAGCCTGAGTTTGTAATGCCCTGTTGGGTTCTGCGACCAGCAAAGAACTAAATTCAGTTGAAATACCTTGCTAGGTCATAACTCACCTTGCACTTAACTCGCAAACTCTTACCCTGGAAAGGTATCAAGTCACAAGCTAAATGTGTATAGTGGATCTTTCACGTGGAAGCTAGCTTCAGGATGCATTTTGAGCTTTTATTCTATAAAATTGATTCAATCAAGTTTTTAACAGTGCTGCTTAAGGTTGGAGATTCATATTAAAAGTTTTGAGATGAGCTTTATTTCATATTTATCTCATCTTGTCAAGAAAAAGATGCACAAAATCTAGGAAACACTTAAAATGCGGTAATATTCTCACCCTGCGTTAATGGAATACATGTTTGCTAGAGTAGAATTGGAAGGTATCCAGATTCAGAAGATCAGCAGCTGGAGTAGTCTAAAGCTCTTAGATGATGAAGTAAGGAGCGTCTCATACAGCAGAAGCCCACGCAGTGTTGTTTTGTGCATAGGTAGAATTGCCTTGAATTCTCTGCAACAAGAACAGACCGTGCACATACTTATCTCTTTTAGGTTACGGAAATGTTTCTCCAAAGACACCCTCTGGGCGTCTCTTCTGCATATTTTATGGGCTCTTTGGAGTTCCTCTCTGCTTGACATGGATCAGTGCTCTGGGGAAGTTCTTTGGAGGACGTGCCAAGAGGCTGGGCCAGTTTCTGACGAAAAGAGGAGTAAGCCTGGTAAGGCCCTCTCTTGTCTACTCTCGTGCTATGTATTTTTGATGCAAGAATTAAGCTTACACTTCTTAACTTACCTGCTAATCTTAGTAGTAAATGAACACTTGCACAAATACGAATTTTCCCAAATGGTGTTGCATGGAAATAACTGAAAGGGGGATTGGGTCTGATATGCTAGTTCTGCAAGAAGTTTTTAGCAAAATGAGATCTTGTAGAAACTGTTGATACTAAATATAGATCTTGCAGCTTCTATGGAGACATATGTATCTCCTTACATTAGAAACCTGTAGTACAAATGTAGGTGAGGTTCCATTTCACAAACATTCCGTGCAAGCTCCTCTGGCATGGAAATAAGCTATCCAGCTTTGTTCCCACCTGCTTCTATTCTAGCATGAGTACTTCCTGCTGTGCAGTGAACCAACTGGAAAATAATGTTTTGTTCTGAGTTACTGGCTTGGTTTTTTTTGTTTGTTTGTGGCTTTTTGTTGTGTTTTTTGGTGGTGGTTTGTTTGGGTTTTGTTGAGTTTACCCACCCCCCGCCCTTCTGCCCCGCCCCCCCCCCCCCCCCCCCGCCCCGCCCCAAGTGATTTCTATCTCAGTTCTAACTCTGCACAGAGATGGGAGGCAATGCAGGGCTATAGTGCCTGGAGGACAGTGGGACTGGTTTATGTTCTGGTTTCAGAAACAGAGCAAAAAATTTCTTGGTTCAGCACCTGAGAAGAAAGTACAGAAAATGAGGGTGAAATGCATGTGTGTGTGCAGATTTGTGCAGAGGTTACATGAGTGGCAAAGGGTAGGAGGCATAAATAGGAGAGAAGCGTCTTAAACACTCTGATCCTCTATACTCAAATAAATAAAAGGAAAATCAGAAGTACTGACTGCTTTTTAGACTAGAGCACTATGTCTGTATCCCATGCCTATTTACAAAATATCAGGAACTCCTTAAACTTTTCAAGAGTGTGAAAGAAAACTATGAGGAAATAAACCTGTTTGAGCAAGTAGTTGTAAGAATAGTGAGTTCTGCATAAAGGAAAAAAAATAGTTGTGTGTTTACTTCAGTTAGTGACTTTTAGTCATGGATGATAAACTGTTAGCCCAAAACTCTGAAATGTCCGATACTGTCAGATGATGCTTGGTGCCATGGATGGGAAAAGAAAATTTGGAGATCTTTCCCTGACTTTTTTTTCTTCTTTCTTTACAGAGGAAAGCACAAATTACATGCACAGCTATATTCATTGTTTGGGGTGTCTTGGTCCATCTGGTTATTCCTCCCTTTGTCTTTATGGTGACTGAAGGATGGGATTACATTGAAGGCCTCTATTTTTCATTCATCACTATCACCACCATAGGATTTGGAGATTTTGTTGCTGGTCAGTAATTGTATTTTATGTAATATTTCACTACATGCATAGTGTGGCAATTCTATTTCCAAACTCTCATTCGAAAAGGTGATTTCTAAGTTTTTCCAAAACATTTTGCTGAATAGAAGATTCAATTAAAGCTGGGTACTGATCCAATGGACTAGATCTGGCTCTTCAATCTTGGTTTAGATACTTTAGGCCTTTGTTGGACTAAGTCTGGAGCCAAGTTCTGGAGTTTGTAACTCTTTCAGGTGCCCCAGGTCCCTATTTCAGACAAGGAGCTAGCCTATCCACCATGATAGTTAAGCACCTTTGAATGGGATCCAGTATACTAAGTAGAGTACATAAGTACTGGGCAATGCTCTCTATGCAGCTGTCTAGAACTAGTCAAAAGGTAATGTTGAGCATACTGGTGTATGCTTTCTTTAAAATACAGTGCCTTGTTCAGGGCTTTGGAAATGGTCCTTGTAAATGGAATTCTGAATCCTTTTCTCAAGGAAGCTACCTATATCCATACCTCAACAGCAGGGAGAAGGCTTATAATTTTCAAAGAGGAAAAAAGTTCACTTTTATAGCTTACCAGGAGAGGATAAATATGCTTTCATTTTATGTTGTAGTCCAGTGGTCAGAATACCTGCAGCTAAGAAGTGGAAGACCTGGGATCAACTTTTTCTGTCAGATGGTTTCAGATCCCCATGTACCACTTCTCAGACAGCGTTCAAACAACGAGGCTTTGTTAGTGTGGAAGGAAGTAATTCTCAGGGTCATAACTTCAAAGGTTTGTCGGCTGCGAGTCCTCTTTCAATAATGTTCTTGTTTTTAATTCTTTGTAGGTGTAAATCCAGATGCAAACTATCATGCCCTTTACAGATATTTTGTGGAGTTATGGATCTATCTGGGACTAGCTTGGCTTTCACTGTTTGTTAACTGGAAGGTCAGTATGTTTGTGGAAGTCCACAAAGCAATCAAGAAACGGAGGAAAAAAAGAAAAGAGTCATTTGACAACCATCCTCGGTCTAAAAAACCCCTTCAAATGGGTACCTCAAAGGATGTCAACATCTTCAGCTTCCTTTCAAAGAAGGAAGAGACCTATAATGATCTTATTAAGCAAATTGGGAAGAAGGCCCTGAAAACAAACAACGACAAAATGATTAAAGTAGAAAATACCAAACAAAATATGCAGAACGCCAGTATAGATGCCCAGGTGACTTACACAAAGACAGAGTCATTTGAGTACGATGAGGCTTCCCTGGACATTCAAAATGGTCATGTACTGAGACCCCTGCATGATAAACATATTGGAGACAGCCCTCTAGAAGGAACCATGTTTGTAAACCAGCTAGACAGGATTAGTGAAGAAGAAGGCGAAGTGTGGGATTCCAGAGACTATCGACCCTTAATATTTGAGAATGCCAATATAACATTTGTAAATGAAGATGATGATGATGAGGAAGATATCTCAGATGATGAGGAAACATCAAAGTCCTCCATGGATGATAATCTCGCAGAGGAATCTGAAACTGCAAAAAACCTGGTAAAATTCCCATCCTCTGATGAATCTACCTTTACCAATAACGAGCTAGAACTTTCTGTGCCTTATGAACAACTGATGAATGAATATAATACAGTAAGCAATGTGAAGGCTACAACGTGAAGCATGTTTGACAATGGTTTTCTGAAAGTGGTCAGTGCATATTGAACAAATTAACAGAGCAAGGAGAAAAGCATGTTTTTGCAGCTTCTCCTGTCTCTTTGAAAACAAAAGCAAGTCCCAAACTAATAAACTCCAGTGTCCTTTTCCCATCCTAAGTTGGTTTCTGAGCCCATTAGCTTTGCTTATCTGAAAAACTTGTAAAGTAACAGTTGAATTTGGAGTCCTGCTCCTTCTTGGGATTTTATGGTTCTTGAAGAAAGAATAGAAAAGACTAGTTAATACACTGGACCTGCTCTGCATTTGTGCATTTCATTGAGGAATTAGTTTGGGAGTGTAACTATATTGTTGCAAAGAGACTGTCTTGGGCATCAAATGTGTTCGGTTACTCCATTAGCCTTTCACCTCTGAAAACCTGGATTTGAATACTGCTTTGATCACAAATGAAAGCAAGGGGTTTGCTTCTGTGTTTGGGTTTTTTTTAAGTTGCCCATTGTTAAGTTGCTACCACAAAAAAATGGTGCAACCACTGGTTGTTCTTAATGAGAAACTTTAGATGGAATACCAGGACACACAGATCTGAGCTGAGGTGCGCTGGCAGACTGAGGAGGAAGCATCTGAAACATCTGTCTAGAATATGTCAGTGCTTGTCAAATTATAGTGAATTGTAATTTCATAAATAAAATATTAAAATTAAAAATTCCAAAGGAATGGATTGAGAAGGAGCCCTCTAACAAGGAAGAATCATCTGGGATGAAGCTCACCAATTGCGCTGCTAAACTGCACATCAGCCCCAGAACTGTTAAAGTGACTGGAAGACCTATTGATCAAAGCATGTATGAGCACAAGCAGGATTCAATGAACTTTTTTAATGTTGAAAGTGTCCTTCCACTGTCCATTTCCTAGAGGAAATACTTGAATGAACCTTATACAGTATCTATGTACAGCTGAAGTTTTATTGACACTGTTCTTCTGAGGAAAAAAATCACCTTGGGATGCACAGATATTTTCCAAATGCCCTAATGCCTGTCAGAAGGGACCTGTTAGCACTGCTGCTGATCTGTGCAGTGTGTTAGTCAGTATTGTTATTTGATGTTCCTCCCTGCCTTGGTACTTCAGACTAGACTTGAATGAGAGATGATTTTTGAAACAGTTGATTACACTTTGCTTATTTGTTTTGTTTTAAAGTATGACCTATGTGCATATACAATGGTTATTCTATCCCACTTTCAAGAAGGCTGGGCAATGTCAAATCTTGGGCAAACTGAGATGTGATCAAGTGACTTAAGGCCATAAGGCACTTTTTAAAAGGAACTTTGGCTCTAAGCTCCTGAAAGTATTATCTTTTGGCTTGGAGATGGGCTTCTCATTGAGAAGGAAGTATGTCTCTTCATAACACTTATGCCCAAATTGTTTTGGCTACAAAGAAAATTATACCATGGTTTTATTTTTCTTTCTTTTTCCATATCTATGCGTTAACCCTGACAACTCTTTGAAATGAGGCTCTTGATTACATGTTGGCAAAAGGTACTGACTTCAGTTGTATCCGATATACTTGGAACAGAAAATAGCCAAGACCTTTGAACCTTAACATGTCAAGTTCTGTTGTTCTGTTTAGTTTTACAGTCATTCCAGTATGTCTGAAAAAAGTTCAGTGAACAGTTAAAATTTGTCTCATTCTCATTTTCAGTGTAATGCTGGCAGATCACTAGCTCTGTAAGAAGAGCTTATGGAATCTTGCAATGCTAATCTTGAATTACTAGATATTTCTAATAACGGCAAATATTGGCTGCAGCTTCAATTGCTGGCCTCTTCCACAGAAGAAGGAGGACATATGGAAAGCTGGCACTCTGGTTGGATAGCCTGTTGATGGGAAGTTTTGAAGTCATCTACTGTGAAACAAGGGACTGTCTTTACTCATTTCTTTTCAGAATTTTCCACATATATGACATTTCTTCAAATAGAAAGTGAACACAAGGCTAGGGCCAACTCTGTTATTCTGGCAAAAATGTAAAATCGGTATCATTGGATTTGGTAGTTAATCTATATTTTATGATAATATCGCTGAACAGAGATTCTAATTTGAAATCAAATTTTACTATATTACTGCTATTTGGAGCAGGGGTGGCTGGATGAATTTGACTTGTATCTGACAGGAAAGGAGAGGCCCTATCGAGAAGATTCTGATTTACTTCTAATAGACACCCTTACCCCCATCATTTTAAAACGACTCCAAGGCCTTCAAGAATTTCTGAAGAGTTGTGGTTGACAGCTATACCTTGTAACTGTAAGAAATGGTAGGTAAGACTACATACATGATACACAGGATGCTTGTGTAGCAAGTCTAGCCTTCTCTTTTTTCTTTTTCTTTAAAAAAGTGCACATTAGCTTAAAAGAAAATGAGAAAGCACTCCATATATAGCTTTTGTTGTCCTCCAACTTGTCTTCCATTATTGATGCAAAGATCAAGGTTTTAGTGACAGTTAGAAAGCTACAGGACAGTGAGGAGAGAAAAGGCTTGCTGAATGTGCATGAAATGGAAAAGTATAGCCCAATCTTCATTTAAAAAAAGATAAATTTCTCTTTAATACAGAAATAATACAACCCAGACACTTGGCTGGGCTGCTTTGATTGGGAGGGGATGTTGTACACTGGAACCCAGACTCTGTTCTCCATAGCGAAGTGCACTTGTACGCCAGAGCTGAGAATGGATGGGATCTGTTTCATATTATCAAGTTAGATGTGGCTCTCTGGCCTTTCCCAGTGTAGTCAGCATAGACTATAAGTCTGCATAATAAGTATCATGGGATTTAAAGTAATAGTTTAAATTTATTAAAACAAAGTACAATATTCCCGCTTTTTTGGGAAACATGATCACACCTCACAAAACTGTTCTCAAGATATCCCACCATGTGCCTTAATGTAATCCTAGCACTGGGAAAAAATTCCTCTTTACACAGGGGCCAACACAATTGGTCTCTTTAAGCCCTACTTGTTTTCAGTGTTTTGGAGGGGTTTAGTTGGCGCATAGCTTTCATACTGGCTCTCTCCAAAAAGTTGAACCATTTCCCAGGGGTTTTAAAATTATGGTGCCATCTCGGAACTGCCGAAGTGCTAAGCAAGACAGCTTTTTGCCTGCCTGTCTTCCACATCTTGAGAAAAGCCTGGGGGATCTGAATTAATGTCTTTCTGCCTTCAGATTTACATGTAGTGAGTTAGAGGGGTGTCCAGGCTGGATTTTGAGCTATTCAGCCCCAAAAGTGCCTCTGAGTGAATTCCCCAGTGCTACTTGGTAAGTTCTTATAGTTACTTCAATTATCTGGTCAATCTGGAAACATTTTCTTTGGATATCATGTGAGATTTCATTTGGCTAACCAAATTGTTAACAGCTCTCTTAATGCTATGGAATTAGTTTTGTAGGCGAGACGGATCTCTTCCTGGAAAGAGAGGAAAGGGGATTTTTAAAAAAGAAAAAGAAGAAGAAGAAAAAAAAGCTTAAAAGCATATATAAGGAAGGGATGGAATAAAAGTGGAAACTCTTCTTTCTAGCTATTGCCTACACCTAGATTGTATTTCCAGTCACATCATGTGAAGCATGGAACCACTTTCACAATATAAACTCAGCAATTTTGCCAAGATGAGCCAATACTTTAAAAAATTTAAAAAAAAAATTTAAAAATCCTGAAATGTGACAACCAAAGTCTGTTCCTACAAAAGCCTTTTTAAGTGCTATAGACTATGTGACCCCATCCTTCATGACATCATTGTGACACTTCTTGGTTTTGTCTTGTGCTATTGAAGCCTATTTTTACCAGAAGGGCATCATTTTCAGATACATATCTCACAGCAGGCCGTCTAACACATCTGATACACTGGTACGAAATCACTGAGGGAAATACAAAAAGTGGTGTGTTAAATGTTTCTGAACTAATGATTTGTGAATCTGTTGCTGGCAATGGGTGTCACAAAACATGCATAAATAAAACCATAGACTGATAACAGATCCATGGTGATACAATTGTATATGTTGAGATTTTTTTTTTTTTTTTCCTCCAGTTGATCTTGGAGAGTATGTATAGAGACAGACAAGCATCACTGATGAGGAGAGCAAAAAGCAATATACAAGTTTGTTGACCTAAACAAAACACCCCAAGAACTCTGTTGTAGACTTGTAATTTTTGTGCCTCATGGGATTCATTCCATTTGTGATGGATTTACCTTTTAAAAAATTAGCCTGTCTTTCATACGGCTTTTGAAGTTTGTACAGTTCCGACTCTTATCACTCCATAATATGCCTGTCTGTCTGTTCTTTGTTGCTGATCGTCACTGGAATCACACTGTATGTAAATATTTGCTAAGTCTTTGTAAAATGTAATTTATTTTAATATTTGGCAATAAAAATTTTACAATTTATCCTCTCTGTCATGAGGAGAATAGCCAATCAAGAAATGAAGTTTCTTTTTACAACGCCCTACACTTGTAATGCACCTCACAGATGAGACTGGTCCTGGTCCAAAAAGCTTGAAGGTAAGGAGCTTATAAAGCAAGTTGTTTTATGCAAGCAGATGCCTGTACTTGTATGGAGTATTGATGACTTCAGTTCAACGGCATCTGGTCTCCAATTAGGTACAGCATAGCAAAGTATTATTGAATGAGGATTTTGGACAGCTGTTGAAAGAAAAACAAAAGTTTATTCTATGGGCTGTGTTTTTTCAGGGGGCTGTTTTTGAAGAAGATGCACTGAGACAGGAAGTGTTAGAATTGATCAGTACTACAATAAAATAAAATAGGCATTTATGACTGCTATCTGAATCTTATGCCGTTAAAATATCTGAGTAGCTGTTTATGAATCTTCACAAGATTTCTAGCAGCAGTGCTCACCATTTTGCAGTCCTTCAACTCCAGCAGTTTCCTTAAAAAACCTTGGAAAATAGATAACTACCTACCTTAATGGGTAGCAAAATGTGTCTCGGTGAAACCCATGATAGAGACAGAGCCATCTGCAGAAATTGGGACAAACTCAGCCTGAAGGTGAAGACTGTGAACCTTAGCTTTTGGGTGACTGAGTGAAATTGCTGAGTGTGAGCTAGGAAAGTGGGGAGATGCATAGGCATAGGAGAGAAGGTGGATGCTATCATGATTTGAGTAAGGGTAGCCGATCTCTATGTTTCCCTCCAGCCCCGCAACAGAGTAGTGGATGGAGGACTAGGTGCCTGACTGGCTGTTTTTGGCATCAGTAACCCAAGGGAAAGGTGGGATCCTGTCATGGAGCTGAGGGCAGGATATAACATCAAGTCTGGTAAGCACCCGATAACATTTCTGTCTCCCAGCAGGTTGGAGCCCTGTTGTTGTTCACCTTCTGCCCTCAGTATTTTAGTAGAGTGTTAATAATATATAGGGGGTAGGGTAGCAAGAAGTAGGAGAACAGGATAAACCTGTATCTGTTAAGCGCCTGTTCTTACGGTCCATGCCTGGCTGCAGGTTCCTCTGAATACAATCGTTTAATAGATAAAATCGCAGACTAGCTGACACTTAAAACAACTGAAATCTTTTCACTGAACGTTTATCACAGGTCTTTATAATGCGAGGTGCAACATGATACCAGCAACCTGCAGTTCATGGAAATGGAGAACTCAAACCTTTAATTCTGGGAGATGAAGACGGTGACATAGCAGGTAGAGAGTTGCTGTTCAGGACCGTTTTACACAGGAAAATGCTACTTCACTCCCTTCAGGGCAATTTCCTGTAGCTGGACTTAAGTCCTTTTCCTGATAAAATACCTTTTTCAACTCTTCTGCAAGGACCTGTGGGGAGGTGGGGGAGGTCTGTTGCCCTATAGTTTGAGCAGGAGGAGTTTTCTTTTTAAATTCATGACTTGTACCTTGTGCCTTTCAGCAAGGGTTGGGTGGTTTTTGTGTGTTTTTTTTTTTAAACCTTTTTTTAGCCTCAACCTCCCTGTGATAAGATAACTAATACTGTAATATCTAGGAATAAAAGGTTGGGCTGAGCACTGCACCCATTAGATTTTGACTTCTTTTTGTTCCCGAAACCCTTGGAGAACTCCCCTGACTTGCATGCAGACTGGGCCTCTTCCACGTACTCTGCCTGGGTTCACAGCGTGATTGCGGGCTGTGGCTTTATTTTGACTCCATGCCTCAGGAACAAGGGGGAGCGATGGGTGGGTGGGAGCAAACCTAGCCCTGCCAGGGGCTATGCATCTTGCTGAGAGCGAACCTGTGGCATTGCCTTTCCGTGGCAGGCCCTTAGCTCTCCGCTCAAGTGTGTTTGTCACCTACAGGTCTTGTGCAGGCTGGAATATTTGAAGGGCTTGCTAAAGGATTGCTTTTCACTGTCTTGTTGGTAGATACCTTCTTCTGCGATGGACTTAATGTGACTCCTGCTGACTCAAGGCATGTGGGCAAAGTCTCGGAGAAAAGGGGTGCACTACTGACCTTTATTGCCTTGATTTCCATCCCAGCTTCCAAGAAAACCAGACTCATAAGGGGTGGGTTTTTTTGGGGGGTGATATTTTGTGGAAACACAGATAAGTGTCCAAGCAGGTGTTTTGAGTCTTGGCATGAAAACAAATTCAAGCAGTGGTTATCTTGGACTACACAGCCACCCTAGCACAGGGAGTGGTACCGCAACTGGTAGGAGCACAGAGGTCCAAAATGAAACACCTACAAAGATTCAGCTTGCTGACCAAGGAAATTTGCTATTTCGCATCAGAAGGGCTTATCTGGAAACGGAGAATTGAGGTGGATTGGAATGCTGGAGGCATTATCCTGCACAGAGGCTCCCTGAAAAGCCAGGTAGCATGGTCTAGTTAGGAGAGCTTCCTCTGACAGGCAAGTTTCCAAGTACAGCCCGTAGCCAGAACTCCTTCTGATTAAAAAAAAAATACAATATGTGAGAAATATATTGACATATGAGAAATATTCTGATGGAAATATTTTAATAATGACTTTGGATTTTACAAGTTGAACTGAAACAACTGTGAATAAAAGAGTTTTAGTTTTCTATTTTTAGAATATTTTTTATGGGGTGCCAGAAGTTGCCTCCCTATTGTCGCTCCTTGCTGCTCATAGGAAAAAGTAAAGAGAGATGGTGACAACTCACTCTTCATATTTTGATGGTTATTTTTTTTTCTATATGGAGGAAGTTGTAGAAAATACACCTCGCCCCCTGTTCTCCTTACTAGGGTGGGGCTGTGAATGACAGAGAAAGCAGAACAAAAAACCTGAAAATATGAATTCTGAAATTGGGGTGAGGAGGTTAAAACACAAAATATCTGAAGTAAAAGTTAACGTTTTTCCCATAGACACTCTTTGAAATTTCCCGTGCTAACCTTTAATAAAATTCTTTTGGATACTCTCCTAAATATGCCAAACAAGAGTACTTGTGTTTTCAAATTAGATCTATGCATTATTTATTCAGGAAAAAAACAAGTACTTTGACACACTTTTAATCTTAATTGAATATAAAAGTTGTGTGTGGCACCATGATAGGCCTTTTAATTGTAAGAAGAATGAATACAGTCTGTATGAATGGCCATAGTCCCACAACGAGAGCAAATATCCCGTTCAAGGCCTGTCAACAGCTTTGCACTGTTCTGTGGACTTACAGCTTTTGGCACTTGTTGATCACATTTTTGTTTATCTAGTTAAATTTCTGGGTGTATAAGGAAGTATCATAATTCCTAATGCCACTAAGATCAGAGACAAAAATCCTCTTGTGTGCTTATTTGTGGGTTGGGCCCTACCCATACTGATCAAAATAAACCGGGTGCAGAGGAGCACTCCTTCCTACATACTCCTGGTTGCTGGGCAGAACTGCAAAATATGCATGCGAATGTGAAAGAAATCCATGTTCATGTTGAAATAGAAGTCACAAGCTTCTGAAGCTAGAGGATAAGTGTTTATGCATAAAGCTGTGTTGTCCTTCTCTGGCAACCTTCGTATTTGCTGCTTATTGGTTGTACATTGGCAGTTAGCAAAAAGTAAAGGAACAAATCAAGACTTAAGACAGAGACAACCTCTTTTGATATTTTGTATTCCTCTCAGCCTGGGACTTTTGCCAATTCCATCTCTGGCACGGCTGGAAAGGAAGGAAAAATAGTAAGCTAATTGGTCTGCTTTTTAATTGCTGATTAGAATGGGAAATGAATACAAGAGCAGGAGTAAGCAGTATGCCTTGGACATCTGAGTCCCTCTTTGGCTGGTTTTGTGGCTGTCAGTTTTTAATAAATGATAGAAAATCAGTGGCTTAACTCAAAGGAAGAAAGGCTTGCAAGGGGGGCTTGCTTTCATATCAGGAAGAAAACCCAGGTTTTAAGATTTTCTTCTGTGCTGCATTTCTTCAGAAAGTGAAGCTCTTTAATCTAAAATACCAGACTAGACTCTGAGATGTACAATAGGGATTAGATGAAGGCAAGAAGGAAAGCGAATACCTATTTTTAAACTTTAACCTCCAAGTTCTCTGTAGTTCTATGGTGCGAGTTCTCCACTCTTTACAGCTGCTTAAATTAAGAAGAGAGCCTGACACTTGGCCCCCACTCTGATAACCCCAGCATGTCACTCAAGGAAAGTTAAAGGGTTGTGGTGTTGAATTGGGAACAAATTTTTTAGGGCAAGAGTCACAATTTGTATCAAGTACAGGAAGAAATCAGAGACCCAAAACTATAGTAGCTGAGGAACCTGTTATTTGTGGGGAGATTTGCTCTAAAACACTAGGAAATAAGCTTTTCCTGAAAAATATTTTCAAGCAATTTTCTGAAGATGTTGTCTGGCCAAGTGATACTGACTTTTCTGAGGGAGTTTAATTCTATGATGTTTATCAGTAGCTGAAAAGTATAATCTTATAGGGGCATAATAGCTGAAAGCTGCAAAATCTGCAGGAAAGAACTGGCAGCCTGTTAAAATGTGTAGGCTTGGGACAGATATTTTCGTTCAGAGAATGCAATAAAAATAAAAAATAAGGTGGAAATGGATTGAAGCTCTAACTGGCTTTTATTTAAAAGTTTCTGACCCCATATATTACTGTGCATTCAAATGCTATGTGGTTTTGGAAATGCTTGGGATAAACTTAGCTTCCTCTGGCACAGAGAGGGAGGAAAAGGCTTTAGGGTTATCACAGTTTATTTACTGTAAAATGACCATTCTTTAAAACAACAACAACAAGATTCAGGATGGGGAGAGTAGTGACTTGGTTTCAAACACTACTCAGACCTACGCAGTAATGACCCAACTCATTTTTCACGGAAGGATACCACTTCCACCTCTTTTGTCTGTCTCTTCTGGCTCCCACCACTTTTCTCCTTGGTTATATGTCTTAATTTTCCCTTTCCTTTGCTGCGTTGCATCTGTCCCATTACAATTCCTGTGGCCCCCTAGGAACGTCACGGCTACCTGCAGGCAGGACACAGCGGCCGCTTGGCATTTTGGGCTGACAGCCAGAAGATAGATTTGGCTTCTCCTGCTCAAGGAGTGCCAGCCTGAACTGCTTCAGCTAAAGCAGACAGAGGTTGAACAACTAAGGCAGCCAGCTGAGTGGTCATGGCTTCCTTCAGTGAAAAAGTTCAAGCTTTTGCACATTTCCAGCCATGCTATTTATGTCTGCTGTGGATTTAGATTTGCAGGGATGTGGTTCAGTAAGGGCAAGGGTAGAGCTTCACTATGGGGCCATGAAGAGGACTAGGCAAGCCTATCTAAATATTTGCAGAGGTTCATTAGTGAGGCTGGGGTTCAAAATAGTTTTTGAAAGAGGCTGTGCCTGCTGTGAGTTGTAGTTACACCCCTTCCAGCTCCATATTCCTCCTCTGTTTCTTCCCACTCCAGTTCCCTTTTACCACCACTCCTACACTCCCCAGTCTCACTTTATGACCACAGTTGTCCCTATCGCTCCAGCCCCTGAACTGGGAGGATAAAGCTTAGCTCTTTTTAGTCTGGAACTCTCCAGAAGGCTTCCAAAGCCTTAGAAACACTTTAGCTTGTTGCTGTGTGTTCAGACTGCTCGACATGACTACATTTGTCATGGAGATGTGACCTAAAACTATGTTCCAGTTGCACCAAGTAAGCAGGAAAGTTATCACCTGTTTAAATAAACCTTTGGCTCCTAATCAACAATTCAACAGAAGAAAAGAAATTGAATAGAACAAAATATGTTTGATTGTTTACTAAAGACATCATGGTCTGGAGACTGAAAACAAAGAGTGGGACTGAGAGCCAGATGGCAACCAATATAACCTAAACAGCCTACATGTCGTGTCTTCAGGGTACAGAAAACTCCCACAGTAGAATTTTTTTAAGCACTAGAGGAATCCATATGTGCTACTTTTCTAGTTACAGTTATTCCCAATAAATGCCAAAACTGACTTTAAAAATATCATAGATCGATGTCAGGAACCATTTGTGTATTTCATAACACTTGATTGTAAGTGGCCCCAGAACACCAGTGAGAGGGCAGGAGTGGGAATGGGGTCTCACACCACATCTGCGCAGAAACCCCCATCGAGAGATTTGTCGTCTGTGTTATCAAGGAGAATAGGAAGCTAGTAGTGCATGAGAGCACAAGCTCATAGTGTGGATATTGCTGGTACCGTATGCCATAGTTGAATTCTAGTGTATTATGGTGCCAGGGAGCATAAAGGGAACATTTTAGACAGGGACAATCAGCTGATTACAGACACAGAAGAACAGACCATGAATAGCAGGTGCCAGTGGTCCCAGGCAGAGTTATCGGTGGCATTCACACAGTTTACATACCTCTTGGCTGGCTAGTCACAAACTGTAGTAAGAGGAGTCGTCTTCAAGTACCAAGGATAGCTAGCACCATCGAAGTAATTGTATTTGTACACAGAAATGTAACCCTGGGAACGGGAAACAGGCCTAGATGAGGACAGTCATCATCTAGAGCTTTGGGAAGAAGGAGGTCAAGGGAGTGACCCTCACTCCAGTGCATCTGCACACAGTAGGTACTCTACACAAGGGGGAATAAGAAGCCTTGTTAACTATGGATGAAGAAGATTCTTCTACATACCCATGTCCTGCTAAACAGATCTTTGCTTTGGTTTATGTTTAGGCCTGGCTGATATTTGAAGTGGGGAAGATAAGAACATGAGTTTGGATGAATGCAACAGCTTTAGGACACTTTCTCTTGTTTCTCCTGTTGGAGCTGAAGGCCTCTCTTCAAGTATCCCTGTGCTCTGGGACTCTGGGATGTGGCACGTTCCCTTAATAGGAGTCCGCAAGAGGAGAGCGGAGCATGCGCTGCCATATGCCACCTGCTGGGAAAGGAGTTTGGGGAAGCAAAAATTAGCATCTACTCACAAGGAGCAAAGAGTAGAGAGAGGTATACCCTCTCTTCCACTGAATCAGCACAGTGATCTTCAAGGGTTAAAAGGAGCAAAGCCTACATCTTTATACTGAAGGTTTCCGTTATTTGAAATTTAGACAAAAACTGATGTGCATATGCGTCATGAGAAGTGTACAACCTTCTCTTGTGGAGAAGACTCTTCAGGAGGGCAACTGACAATTACTGAGGAGATAACCTCGTTCCCATGAGGCGTCTCATGTCTTGTTGCTGCTTCTTCATTCACCCATCTTCTCACAGGGGAGGCAGTGGTACTGTTTCCCTTAGGATCAGACCAGAACCTAGGTAGGTCTCCTTCACAGGATCCCTAACGCAAGCTTAGTTTTCCCTCAGCTGTTCAATACTATTTATAGCCTTGGAAGGCCGAAGAGTGTGAGCAGACCTCTTTCCTCCCTAACTTATGACTCTTTGCAGCAAGCAAACCTGTACAACTCTGTGCTGACAATGAGTAGCCAGCTAGTTGTAGCTTTGGTGAGATCTACTGGTGGTGTTTCCACCAGTAGGCAGGGTTTTTTTTTCAGGTAGCTTAATTTTTTTCTTATGTGTAATATGCAACTCTCTGAAGTTTAATTTCATGATCATTTTCTGTTCTCATTAGCGAGTAGAAATAATTAGTTCCTGTTCTCATTTTAATTTTAATTTTAACTTTTGGCTGCCCTGGGTGCAGAGGCCTCTGGGCAGCAAAATAGGAAGAAACTAAAAACAGAATTCATGAGAAAAAAACCAGCATGCGTGAGTATAGAGCCCATATCTGGAAATTCTTAAAATCCCATCCTCCCACCTCAAGAAAGTCATCCCAAACACTTTAAAGACAATTAAAATCAAATAGAAGATCTAGAATAGTGTCAGAATTACTACTGCATAAAAGGATCTGGGAGGTATAAAAGTTCCCCCACCAAACAATTGTGATGGCTTCCAAAAGGATGAGTGTTATCCCGGGATATATGAGCAAAAGTAGCATGTGTGAGAGATGGGAGGTATTATTCCACTCTCTCGGACGGTGGGGCTAGTATGGGCTCTAGTATGGGCTCAGATCATCAGATTTTAAGGAAGTTGTAGATAAGCAGAGAGTAGTCTGTATCACAGCAACACGAAAATGTTTTAAGAAAGCATGACATTTGAGAAAACCATTAGAAAATGGTGAAAAAATGGGTTTATTCAGACTAGAAAAGAAAACAAAACAGCTAGTACACATCAGTTTTCTGATGGGTAAAAGATTGCTGAAGAGTGCTAAGCGGGGGCTAAACTGTTTCTTGTAGACCTTGGAGAAAATAAAAAAAGAAATCTGTCCACATTGCAATAAACAAGACAGAGCCTGATGCTACAAAATGCTTTCCAACTGTAGGAGCAATAAAGTCTCCTAGATGGACGTAGACGTCAAACTATTGGAGAATTTGAGAACAGTTTAGGCAAACAGCTGCCAGGGATGGTCTTGCTACATTTACTGGCCCCCAGCACAGAAAAGCGGATTCAGTAATCTCTTGAGATCCCTTTCAGCTTTACATTTCTGTGGTTTGTGTCCATTTCTAAGAGGTCTGATATATTTTTATCACTCCCTTATGTTATTCCTATATTGTATAATTAGGGTTACTCAGCATACTGCATGTCTGCTAGAAATCAGATGCAATATTTCATACACATCTTAGAAATAAAATACTCTCTTCCACTTACCAAGATTAACTGGCTGCCCTAACATGGTTCAAATGTACTAACAAAAAAATGAAACTGTGTAAATAATAAAAAGACAAGGAGACTTCATATCATTTCTGTTTCCTGAGCTCCCTTAATTGTCGAGGCCATTGGAAGATGATGCTGTATGGGATCTTCTAATTCATTGCCTGGCTTCACTTTCCAATGCTGAGTGTTTGGATATAATAGTGTTAAGGCAAAGTTTGCTATGCCTAGGCCAGTGTATTCCATCTGTTTTTCTTCTTGAAAAGAAACAAGTTTTTTTTTTTCTTTTCAAGCAGCTTCTCCTTGAACAGTGTGTCCTCCTTGCCTAGCTTTTCCTCCCACTCCTTATTCACCTTCCATTGCATTTCAACCACATGTATGGATTTTGTGACTTGGATGAAGTGGTTGTACGGTACGTCAGTTGTCACGCATGTAAAGTTACAAAAGTCATCTCTTGATTATAGTTCTGTGGATTCTGAATTTGGTGACCTTTCACTGCTGTGTAGTGGGTCCCTGCTCATTTACCCCACTGTTTAATAGAAGGGATGGAAAAAGAGGTAAGAAATTCTGTGAAAGGCTTTGCCTTCCAGAGTAGCACAGATGCTTTGCACAGCCACAGCTAAAAAGTAGCAACTGGTATCTCAGATGAACGTTATTCCCTTCGTGGGTGAGAGAACTGGCAAAACCTCTGACTGTTGGGAAGTTTTACAAAAACAGCTCTCTCAGGAAAAAGAACAAGAAGCTTATTTACAATTCACTTCCAATTTTATCCCTGATTTTTTTTTTTTTTTTGTGTGAAAGGTTTTACATCAGCTCCTGAGACAGACTCCTACAATTTTACAAAATGTTAAGCTATTTCTGTTTCTGGAGTGGAGGAATAAACAATCTTCTCAGACACCTAGGATTTGCTTGTGTAGAAGAGAAGCATATTATAATGAACGGATAAATCAGCTGGACACATGATTCAAAATTGCAGTGAAAAGAGAAAAAATCGCTTTACTAAGGTATGTCAGAGACCATCTAAAATACTTACTGACGTAAATCATGTTTTATTCAGCTCAGGGAAAGGATCTAAAGAAAATCTGCATTTCTGAGTCTTAATTTCTTGGGTTATTTGGATTACAAGGTCTTTAAAGATTGTTTATATTACAGCTAATTACATTTCCCCAGACTAGAGCTAAAAAACGTACTTACTCTTGTATTTAAGCTTTCCTGGTAAAGAAATGGGAAATACTCAGCTGCCACGAGGTCCCACATGATACCAACGGAAGACCCTTCCTTCTAGTCCGTGTTAAGCAGGCTGTTCAGGAAAGATGGAGGGAAAGCTGATGAAGAAGTGAGGGTTGGACCAGTGTAACAGATCAACCTCTGTTCACAACAGATGCAGCAGCCAGGCCCTCCTAGGCATGGCGGGGACCGACAGCCCCTCAGCCAGGCAGGGACACATTTGTCCCGCTGAGGACCGATGGGTTCCTCTGGGTCTGAGGCTGACAGCCCCTTGGGTCCTGCAGCGCTCTCACAGCGTGGGGCTCACCACCATGATTCACAGCGCTTTGCTGTGTCGCGTGGAAACTTGTGCTCACAAGACAGGAGAAAGAGCTAAGAAGGTGGTCCTGGGATACCTCTTTTTTGCAAACTCCCATTCATTTTTGCATTTTCCCCTAACTCATGCAATTTTTCTGCTCTGCAGGGCAACCTGTGAGATTTCTCACATCAAGCCTAAAGTCATCTTTGCCCTCTACTGGCATCCTGGAGAAATACAGGAGCACATCAAGCAATAGCTCCATCACTTCAGTTATTCAAAATCACTGGACAGGAGGAGAGGGTACACAGGGACTACATGCAGTCAGTGGTGGGACCGTGCTATTGGGGTGGGGAGCAAACCTCGTGAAAGCTCAGTGAGCAGCTTCCTACAGCTCCTCTAGCAGTAACATCCTGGTGAGGTAGGGCATGGCAACCCCTTCCCCTCGCTGTCCAGATGTTTGCAAGGGAAAAATCTGTCACTTTTTAAAGTGGTGTCTGTTTTCACGTTATTTATGAACAAGCCAATCTAGAAAATGAGAAGTGGCTCTGCCAATTGCTGTTCATAGTGTTTCTTTCCTTCATTTCTAGGTATCATGCACTCCAGCTGGTTTGCAAGCTCAGGGAATGGGAGCAAGAGTGGTCGAAGAAAATGACTTGAATGGCTACCATGGATGTGAGAGCAGGCTGGTAATCTCAGATGGCACTTTTAATCCTGAAGTGCTTGAAACATTGCACTGAAACCTGCTGGAAAGCCAGCTTCGGGGTGGGATGCAGTGGCTGCTCAACAGTATGTAGACATTTGGGACAAAGTAGAAAAAGCATTTTATTCACTTGAAGATATATGGACACTTTAGTTTGGCAACAGATTACTGGATAAATGGAGTCAGCACACCAGCACTTCTGAAAATTCAGACCACAGTTTCAGTATTCAGGCTGACCTATTCCTGTCTTGCATGGTTCGGAGGGACCTTTCATATCAGCCCCAGCTGTAAAATCCTAATGAAATACACTATGAAAAGACTCACAGAAGAGCTTGTTAATATAAAATAGCTTGCAATAGTTAGGTAGCTAATGCTAAAGAAACTGCTGTTAGTCACTATCATTCTTTTTTATTTTTAAAATTCAATATATCAGAAATAAATATGAAACTACATATGAGTGACAATTTTCAGAAAATAATTGTTCTCTTCCCCCAATTTGTATGTCAATAATAACAACTAGCGAGGAACACCTCCAGCAACGGCACAAACAGCTTAAACAGAGAACAGCAGTTGTTTTCTCAGAGAAGCAATGTTCAAATGGCAGCTGTAATTCAAAACTTGTGATGCCATTTGTACTCTTTAGTTGTATATGTTTAAAACAAAGTTATCAAAATAACTTATATTGATCATGGCTTAAAACAGCAATTAGAAAACCTGGATTATTCTCGGAGACGTTGTTGATGTGCAAATTACTGCGGATATACGTGCATACCATGTATAAAAACCCTGTATAGCAGCGCCATTGGTGCTGTATCCTCCTTAGCCCTGACGGCAGGAAGGGCAGTGCAAACTCTCCATTCCTCAGTTTCTCTCAGGCAGCTCCTAGTGTGCTTTTCTGCAACCCATTTTGATCAGTCTTCAGCCCTCACACTTAGGATGGACTTCCCCTCCACCTTTGTCCTCTGCTTCTGCTTTTTGCAACCACAAGTTGACCTCAAAAGCTCAAAAAAGACTGAACATCTCTCAACACCTCAAAGGTAGCAAGATCTTCACGATGAGTTTTCCACTTTGGCCTTTGCCAGCAGAAACTGCCATTGTGGTGATATATCACCCTGAGCCAGAAAGAGAGAGGCTCAAAGTTGCCATTGGATCCTGCCCCAGCACTAAATCAACTTGTTTTTTAATCTGCTCAGCCTGGGAGGATGTCTTTGTCCTGCTTATGTCTACAGTGACTGGATTCTCCAATCATCTTGCCACCCAAATTTGTGTCTAAGACAGATGTGACCAGAACTTCACCGGATTCTACCAGCACCTAGTGCAAATATTCTGCATTCTCCATCCTCCTTTGAAACTGCATCAGCCTTTACAGTAATAGATACAGGTCTTTGGAACATGTTTTGACAGAGCCAGCATGTTTAACTTTGCATCCCAGACATCATTCCCATGTGGCTTTGCCCTTGGATGCTCTAATGCTCTACTGGCTCACAGGAAGACCACATACCTCAAAAAGCTTTTGAGATCTTGGCATAAGCTTCAAAAGCTGTTTCTTTTCTGTCATTGGTTTTCCATCTCCAGATCATAAGGAATTGTGGAACTGATTTACTACCAAAATCAAACCATTACAGCCCTTGTGCCCTGTAGAAGTGACTGCTCCTCTGAACTAAAAAGACAAATATAAGTATCTGAGATACTCCATCCAGTTACCCCAAAGGCCATGTCTTCCTCTTACTTATGCAGACCTTCAGAAATGACCCATACTACCACTAGTGAATGGATGTAGGTGCTCAGCTATTTACATCACCTTGATCTTTATCTCCAGCTTCTGGTCTCCCACTCTTCAACCTAGAGATCTTTCTCTTAAGATCCCGCTGCATTGAGATGTTTCTTTGCTACTGTCTTCTCTGCAGCATTGAAGAAGGAGTGGAGAAGCTCTGTCTTGGGATATGAATGTTCACATTAGCATCAGGCTTTACCACAGAAAAGATCTTTTGGTAAGCTTGCATTAATCACCAGAGCTTTCATGGGAGAGGCAGTCACTGTCCAACAAATTGCATAGCGAGGTAGTCCAATAGACATATAAAAAATGAGTCACAATATCATCTTATTTATCAAAGAAACATCTCCTGGATTGCTTGTTTGCTTGTCTGTAATAAACTCCAAATGTACCCTGCTTCCATAGGATCTAAGAAATGACGTCTCAGATAATTTAATTTAGTTTTAATAACATCTGAGAAACTGCAATTTTTTTCCCTCTGTTTTTGTATAGGGTAACAATTTCTTTCAAATTGACTCTTAGGTCACCAATTTCTTCAATTACAAAGGAAGAGAACTATTTTTCCTCTGTAGTTCATAAATGAGTCTTTTATTCACCAGTAGCAAGAGCTCCCGAGATGAAAGCGAAAGAGGCATCTGTCTATTGAAGTCACTAGCAGAACTCCCACTGCCTGCAGCACTGTCAGAATTTCACACTAAGGATTAGGCATATCCTAATCTGTCCTGATCTTTTATGCAAAAGACTGGTAAAACAGCATCTAACGTTAAATGTTGTTTTACCAGATTAGACACACACATACTTAACAAATCTAAGGCCTTTTAAAGATAAATCTTGTGCCTCTAAGAGGCCTGAGTCATGACATCTGAATGTTTGGAGACTGTGACTTAATTCTGCTGAGAGGGATACCTTGTTCAGGCTAATGATCTCACCGGAGCAGATGCCTGAGGAACCGTGTTGGCAGCAGAAGAAGACAAGAGTCAGTTTACCTCAATAGTCTGATGTAGCAAAGGTTTGGCAGGCCTGACTCCCCATCGACTCTTCTGCCCTTCAGATTCACCAACTCCCGTTAAATTAGGTATTTTGTTTCCTCTCTCTTGTTGCTGCCTAGGCATACCAGGGAGGATTGCTTACGCTCCTATAAACATCTATTAATAACTTGATCTTTACAATTGATAGATGTAAAACAATACTGTCCTGGAGGAACTCAGCAAGGTCGTTTCCAAAGCGATAACATTTCTCCCTTTTATCCTTCCTACCAAGGGGGTACGTTCCTGGCTTCTTTCCTTTGGAGACAAAATACAGCATGGGGAGAAACAAGTAACTTTTTTTCGCTTGTTGAAGATTTGTTTTTGCTTAGTTTGACTGATAACAACTCTGAGCTTGGGTAACGCCATGTGTCAGCTCCTACTGACAGATGCACACATACTGCCCTGTAATTGTATGGCGAAGACATCCCAACATGTATAAATGACCTGTGTACTTTCTGAGATTTTTTCATGCTGCATCCAAAAGGAAGGGCTGAAAATAAAAATGTCAGAGCAGAGAGTATCTATCTCCTGTGCGATCAGGTATATTCCATCACAGGTATAATTTTCCCAAATACATCCAGCTTCCTTTTAAAACTAGTGAGGGATTTTGGCCCTGGAAGAAGGCTGTTCCAAATTCTCATTCTTCTGGGGTTTGGAAACCTGATTTCCAGCACAGATTTATTCTTGACCAGTTCTTACCTATTTTTAGTAATCTAACATTGTATTCTCTTCCTTTCCTAGTGTTATGTCCCGGTGTATTGACTTACAGTAATTGTATCCCCACTCCACTAATTTGTCCTTATTTTGCTAGATTAAACAAGCTGATGTCCTTTATCTTCTCCTTAACTAGCATATTTGCCTTTCTCTGTTCCACTCCAGTGTGCACAGGAGTAGTCAGGTATTTTTACAGATTAAAGCTCATCAAATAAAGACTCCTTTTCCACTCCAAAAAATTCAATAAGGAAAACTATATTATAGCAATAAACTCTTGGTACTATTGCTATTGATACTATTGCTGTTTTATCAATAGCAATAAACTATACTGTATCTCCTGTTCATACTATAATCAACTGATGCATTTAGTTCTTTCTTTTCCTCTTTCAAGGTACCCTGAAAATGCATCAAGGCTGAAGTATAATTTTGTGGTCTTAGTTTACTGGCTTTCTTTTTTTCCAGCTAGAACCATAATCCTGGAATCAGAGCAACTTGCTTCTTAATGATTCACATTGTATTTTTAACACCCTTCAGTGTATGAGAGCTGACATCACATTTTAGGTCAGCTTTAACTCAGAATCTAGCTGAACTTTCCAAAGCTTCTCTGGGGGAACAAAACCAAACCCTACGTATTCCAGGGAACAGCCCCGCAAGATGCAGAAGAAGAGCGATTAAAAGCAAGACTGGATTTCCTCTGCAAAAACTTTTTTTGTAGGAATGCAGGAGGGAAAACCACAGTAACTACAGCTGCAAAACTCTTGATGCAGACGAAGTAATAGCAAAGAAGTGTCTTTTTTTTCTGGTATAGCTTACATTGCATGGGGGATTGACTGGAGTTATGTTAGCAAAGAACTGCAGTGTTGTGCCTTCTCTAGTGGGTGCAGGTTCTGACAACACCCCAAGTCTGGAGAAAAGCCCTAAAACAGAGTAACAGTACTTGGGACTACAGCAGGAGCTTGGGGACGCAGGCTGAGCACCGAAGGGAAGCCCAGAGAGGCTCTGCACATCTAAAATATGTCTCCTAAGCGGCTCTGAAGACACCCTATAAACAGGGATGCTGTCACCGGAGGGTGAGAGGAACTGCTTTCCCTGCGGTGCCTTGTGCCACCGATGGCCGGACACCCTGCCGAGGTCTGCTGCTCTGGTGACACTCTCCTCCCAGACACTGAGCTCACCCTTCCCAAGGGGGAAGGCTGTAATCCCCAAAAAGCCTGCAGAGGAATCAGCCAGGCTTCTCATGTCAGACCTCTGCACGCTGCATGACTTCTGTGACCCTGAAATATAGCATTCACCCTTGGTGTAAAATCTGCTCAGAAATTAGCCTTCATTTATTAAAAAGTTATTTTCCAACCACTGTGATTGCAAGGAAACCTGAACACAAGCTGATGCATCAGTATTTACTACCTGAAAAATAGCACTCTAAGCTACTCTGCTCACCTTAGCAGGTGTTAGTGCTTTGTGATGAAAATGAAATATTGGTGGATTTTAGGAAGAAGAAGCAACTAACTTGTTTATCATCCCCATCCCACGCTGCCTCTCATTCCTTCACAGCTGCTTAAGTAAGCAGCTGTCCTCATTCCAGCTCTATCTCCTTTTGATAATTCTGCAATACTGTCACATGTTTTCAACCTGGTTTTGCAGCACACTGAAATTTTGAAAGTGTGGAGGACTTACAAACCAAATTGCTCTTATGCATAGAAATATTATTTTACCAGCTTTCTCCAATGTGTGCTTAGTTCAGTAAATAAATACACATTTAATTGACCAGCAGCTGAATTTTCTCTCTTTCAATTTGATATGCTCCCAAATCTAAACACCTTGCTGTCAAAAGTGGATCTGATTTGCTAAAGAATAGCTGAGCTAAGTAAATATCCAGCATGATTGCACTGCCAGGATCTTTGTGCTGAAGACTTTTGGTTATGGAACATCATTTTCCTGTCATAAAGAGCTGCATGTGACAAGGACTACAATTCTCTGAGCCCTCAGTGTGAGAAACAAAAACTGAATTTCACTGGCAAATAGGTGAAACCTACTGTTTTGGTTTTTTTTTTTAACCTCACCCAGAGTGTGTACTGTAAGGAAACCTGTAAGGCTCTACAGTGAAGAATTTTAAAAACGCCAGAAGCTTCTTCTCCACACCAAAATGTTCACTCTGTAAAACTCTGCAAACACAAAAAAGTATTTAAAGATGTGTCTGGCTATGCTATTATTCAACAGGTTTTTTGCCCCTAAAACACAAAACAAATGAAAATACTTGGAAGTGCTTTGGGGAGAAGGGAACACCAGCATCACGGAATGAGCCACTTAAGGGAACCTGCTGTTCTTCCAACAACTCCCATTGCCTTCAAGTGACACTTAGAGGCTTCCTTTGCTTCTGGAAGAGCACATTCATAGAAATACCTAGTACAAAGGTAATCTGAGTGTTGATGTGAGCCCACGCTGGATCAGTCTGGCATATCTTTCTTCTCTCCTTGGGATAGATGTCTGATTGCGACGGGCCCTTATTCCTACATAGAATTTCAGGTCTGAAACAGGCTTTCAGAGGCAAGGATTCGGCTTTGAGTCTCGCTAAAGAACTGCTGAGCATCCATCATGAAGACACTCATCAGGCATTTTTGAATATATGTTTCAAAACTTCTACAGGAAGAGAATGCAACAGGCAGAAATATTGGGAGAGACTCTAACAGAGCTTGAAAGGAGATGCCAGCTCTTTGAGAGTCCTTCCTACCGCATACGTGACCCTTGCAAAGACTACGTTTTCTTCCTTGAGTGTATCTATCTCCAGGCCTGAGTTACCCACCCTACGTTATTTTAATTAATAGAAAAAGCAAGTGCTCTTTGAAGTGTCGGCCGCACCGAGTCCTGGCTCAGAAGTCCTGCGTGTCTCACCGGGTAACTTAGAACATGTTGTGGTACACCTCTGTGCCCCAGTTGTCCCAGCTGAAAAAGGAGTAAAGCACTCCAATTTCACCCTGGCATGAAGTGATTTGAAATCTGCAAGATCAAAAGAGCTTCAAAGCAAAGAGCAATATCATCACTCTACTCTGCAAGCAAACTCCTCGTATGTATTGCTAGTTTCTGGTTGCTTCTTGTCCCCATCTCCCCAGAGTGGCAGCTACGGAAAAGGCAAGGCAAGTACCGCATATCTTATCAGCGGTTTCAGATGAAGACAGAAGGAAATGGAAGGGGGAGAGCCAGAGACAAAGTGGGGAAAAACACCCATCAGTTTGCATCCCCACGGCAGGTGAGGTTGGTCTTCACTGGCTCCTGGCATACATCTCATCTGGACATTACCCAGAGGTTAATTTTACACTGATGAGAGCACTACAGCCGTTGTACCACAGCTTAGGCTCCCACTAGTTGTCAGCGTAGCTGACAGAGACAGTAAGTTACGACTCCCCGATTTAGCCTGAACTTGCTGGTTCTTGCCATCTGCAGGAACATGTTCTGGGCGCTAAGTGATTTAGAACAATGCTCTGAATAATCAAAGGAATAGTGTGTGCACCGCGTGGTATATTATACTGATGAGTATGATAAATGAATTGACCTGTAATTTCCCGCAGCGTTAGCTACAGCAAGTATTTCCTTTTGTAGATTGTATTTATGGAAATCTAACTGTAGCAGGTCAGAGTGACTTGATACACAGCTGAGGCAAGCAAAGATCTTTTTAAAGTCAGACAGGCTGGGAAGAAGCTTTCCTCCCATCAGGCTCAAACATGTTTCTGTCACTTGTCTCCTGCAACTATGAGAAATCAGGTACCTGGTCGCTGTCAGTCACACCACAATCGTGCAAGGATTGTCACAATTGAATTATTACGTATTATTATACATTTGGGAAACAAGAGCAAAAATTCACATAAGACAAAATAACATGCTAAAGGCAGCTATCAGCTACCAGCTACTGTCTCCATGCAGCTAAAATAATTTAATAATCTTTTTGATTGCAGACAGTCTTACAAAAAAACTGGGCACTCAGTATCACTTCTCCTGGTTCATAACAAAGCCTACTTAAAATCCCCAAAGGCCTTACCGAGCCCAGGCTCAAGCTTCCAGGCACACTCCTTTTCCACTTCTGTGCCCCACTGGGACCCAGCTGTGCTATCAGGTACCTGCCCTGGACAGTCTCCAGGAAGCAGGCAGCAAGAATAAGCGTTACCTGAGCAAACATCAGCGCAATTATCTTTAGTTAAACAAACAGTTTACTGTAGTGGCAGTAATTTTTCCCTCCCATTTTCCTATTTGTCTTGCAAGCAGGGGCTGGGGAAAACATTCCCCACCCTCAGATGTGAGCCATTTTTTGAGCGTGAGTTGTACATATTTCGAAACTTTGTAGTATGAGTAACTCTCCAGAGCCCCGTCACGTTCCAGCCCAACTGACCAATTCCAGCAGATTTCTAATGTGCCACCCTATGTCCCCTGTGCTTTCCTTTAGTTGCTCTTCTCTTCCCTCCTCTCCCTGCCCAGACTGCTGGGAGGGTTATAGTAGCTGACGGGAGAGAAACGGGGAACTCCCCAGGGGTGGGTTTGCCACAACCCTGGCTCTGAACCCTGCTCTTCCTCCCCTTCCTCCCTCCTGCTTTTCATCTTGGGGCATAAGGAAGTGGCATCCGGCTGCAAAGTCTTCTGCTTGACTTTCTCTAGGGCAGGATAAACCAATCCTCCTCACGCTCAAATCCTGTCCCCTAGCACATGACAGGCAGCTTCATCACCCTCCACCCCCCCACCATTTCCCTCTGCTACCATGTGCTGTTGCCCGCAGCAGGCAAACAGTCACCATCAGGGTGACTGTTGCTGTATTCTGATGTTGCTGCATTTTCCTAACCACAAAAAAGTCAAAACCAGTGGTTCTGCAGAAGAATGTCCCCAGTAGAAAGTGAGGCACTGCACAGGCAGCGTGTCTGGAAAAGACTGAGAAATGTTGCTATTCCTTTGCTACAGCCAGGATCTGCCAGATGTTTTTGCGAAGTTCACAGCACCACCTATACTGACGCTCCTTCTCCCTCCCGCTGTAACTCTGCGCTAGGAGAAAAAGAGATGCTAAACTGGTGCTGTGATCTTAGTAGTGCAATGACAAAAGCTTACCGGCATGTATGCAATAAGCCTCCTTTCCTCTGTTTCCTCAATATAAAATAGCCCGCTTCAGCTTACTAAATATTATCAAGAAATTTTGGACTGAGATCACCACTCCCTTTGCAAGAAATATACTATCTCCACCCAAATGGAAAGAAAGGGTGATTGTTCCTTGGGGAGGGTGACTCAGGGTTTGGTGGCAATACAATGTGCCTTTTGATCACTTCGTTAAACAAACAAAGTCTACGACGAGAATGCCAATAGCTCTTACTGCATAAGAGGACGGTTAACACAGTGTTGCCAAACACTTGCACAACATTTTCAACTGACAGATGCCCAAATGCTGTGTAAGAACAAGGATTAAAAAAATACTCAAAATCATTAGCAAATCTTTGCAACATGCTTGTAGTATTAATCCCATTTTGCTGCATTTTAGGTAGAGGCACGCAAAATCAAGGAATTGCCCCTGCTGTGAACAGCAATTCAATAACACAACCACAAATAAACATCACATAAACACCCAGTCCACAGATGTACAACTTAGACACCTTAAATGATGGAAACATTAATCTGTGATATATCTCCATTGACTTTGGTTGTGTTGAGCAAACAGAATTGAAGGGAAGTTCGATGAATTAACATGTTGCTGGACAGAAATATTATATGAGCCTATCAGCACAAATAGCTATCATCTATCTTGTTAGGAAGAAAAGTAATTTAAACCTGAAGTAATGCAAGTAACTATATTTTTATAAAGAAGCTCAAATTTGCAGTTAAATTTTTTCCTGGTCTATAAACAGGGCCAAAATTTCAAAGTTTCAAATTTATACAAAAAGAAGACAATGTAAAAGTACATCCCCAGTGGCATAGGCCTTCAAAAATCTTTTGACAAAGGCACCACAGTTCACGACAGATATCACAAATTCCAATGATCAAGAAGGATGATAAGAGCTATGTGGAAAGTGGAGGAAGTTTGAAGGAATGTATTTAGTCCAGATGAAAGACATCAGGTTGTCTGATAACAGATTTCAAACATATAAAAAACTGTTGCAAAGATGATAGTGATCAATTGCTCTCTGTGTCCTGTACAGACAGGACATAAAAGTGAAGAGATCAACACTCATCTGCAGGATTGGAAAGAACTTTCTAAGTTCAGGAATACACTACATAGCACGTTTGGGAGACTTTGATATCCGAGGTTTTTAAAACAGCTAAGATATATACCAGGGAACATCTAGGTCCAGTTATTCTTATCTGGATCAAACAAGCTGTAGGTGATACCTTGAGGTCCTTACAGATTTAAACTACTGTGATTCCAAGATACTCTCCTGAGGTTTCAGTTTTGAACATTTGCCACTTTCCGACTTTTTTTCAAAAAAACCCCCAAAATAATTAAATAAGGCTATTTAAAATGGTCTTTCACTGTCTTCGTGCTGTCTTGGCATGACAGAAGCATAGAAAATATTGCTGTGAGGTTTTTCCATAATCAGAAAGTTAGTTTAGGTTGCTTGTGGTTGCTGCCCCCAGGCTTAAGGCTACCGAGGCCTCCAGCAAGTGCAGCTGGATGGCTGCTCAACACCAGCAGCTACCGCAGCTGCTTTTTCCTGGACTCCACTTGCAGCTCCTGTGACTTAGTGTACAACTAATATTTAGTCTAGTCATCACAGTTGGAAGAAGCAACATATCGGAAATATGCTCCAAGTAAATGACCTAAAATCAAGTAGGTTTTAAAACCCACAAAGAACATTGTTGGAAGAAATTCTTTCTCAGTCCCCAAAACTGAGGCAGAGTCTCTAAGTGACTTTAAAACCTGAAGGATTGGGGAAGGGGGTGATGAGAGTGTTAAATTTACTGAAGATGAGGTAGCTGTCTAGCACTGAGAAAAGGCTAAAGAAATCTGACAGGAGGGAGCAGTGGCCATTCTATCTTTAATCGCCTTTTTTGTTAAATTAGTTCAAATCACACTAAAAAGAACAGGCAGCTCTTCTCAACACACCTGGGACGCTGAGGTCCATTTCCCCCAGTCAACAGTGACTCCCAGGACTGTACAGCTTCATAGTCATCTCATGCACACTCACTTCTTCTTCTCAAAACACGTGTTTGTGGAGGAGCCGCAGTGATCCAGCTGATAGCTCTGAAGACATGGGATTATATGGTGCATTGACCTGATCTAAGCACTCACTGCTGGGAAATCTTGCAATGGAAAATGTCAAATGGCATGATTAAATCTTTAAATAAAAATCAGAGATCCAGGATTGATTTACATCTGCTATTCTCAACCTCTGGGGCATCCAAGAGACCATCTTCTATAGATGGTAAAGCCCGTGTCCGTGCCGCGCTGCGTGCGCTCTGCCCCTCATCCTCCCAGCCCAGCCCTGTGAACACTGCGAACGCTCACCATAAAGCTGGTGGGAATGGAGGGAGGAGCAACACTAACTGATGAGCATCGCGGTCCAGGAAGGGGGCTAAATTTTAGGGACTTCACTCAGGAGGAGTAATACTTGCTCAGGGGATTGGTTGAGTAAGGGAGTGTGAGTCAAATCCTGTGCGTGGAAGGGTGCATCATATCCTGCACTCATATTGCTATTACTTTTGGAAACGCTACTGCCGGTGTCTGTACAAAGGCTGGAGAGAAAGATTTAGGTCACTTCAGTCCTGACAGCTCACAGAGCTGGTAGCACAGCTCCAATGAATGAGAGCAGGGCCAAACAGTTAGCACAATGGTTCCCATCAGTGAGTGATGCTGGATGCAAAAATGACCGAAGATTTGGCTTTCAGGTCTATGTGGCAGGGTCTGAGCTGTTTCACTGCTGTCTCTTCCCTGTCTTACACTACATGCATCAATGAGAGAGACCACAAAGAAGCTGCAAAATAAGCTAAGAATTATTCTCCGCTGAGTCACGGTATTAAAACAACAAGGATGTAAGTGAAAACCCGAGCATGCAATAAAGTGGTTATATAATATGTTCATGATGAATGCAGCAGTTAAATAACATTCATTAATTGCATTTATATAGCTAGAATAGCCACCATAATGCGGTAGTCTTTAAGCTGTTTTGCTTCAGGTTCAGGCAGCTTTATGCTCCACAAAAGATGCAGCCCAAGGAAAGAGCAACAAAATTGCTTTGTGCTACCTATGCCCTTGGCTCCCTGTGAACCCCATCGCCCACTCACCCTTATGTAAATTATGGGAACTCTGGGTAGGCTGTTTTAATTTCCGTATGGTTCATCAGCATTAGATGTTGGTAACACACATGCTGCACATGCTCTGCCACCGTACTGGGGGTGAGAGAGCAATGCTGAGAGGGGCGGGTGGCAGCTGCTCTGGTCCCTGTGTTCGTTGCAGCCTTTGCAGTCTGCGTCACCAGAGCTGGATTTGGATGGAGAGAAAAGGACCCTGAATTAAAGGCGCCTTAAATGAATACTCAAGCAATTCCAAATCAGGTAATATAAAAAAAAGAGGCCATTTCAATTATGCACTTTCATGTTTGGCAAGCACAGGAATGGATAAACTCCCAAAAGGAGATGTCCTTACTGCAGTTTGAAAACGATAAAGCTATTAGTGTAGCAGAAATGTTTCTCATTGTTTCAGATGTCTCCTCCTGACTTTCCGTAAAGGTTTGAAATGTATTAGTTTTGATTTGCCAATGAGGTTTAGATGAGATCCATCTTATTTCTATGAAGGCTTCATTGTTTTCAATGTACACTGTGTACAGTCTGCAACCATTTTTTTTACCCACAGAGACTTTAATGCTCTTGGTGCAGGTATTGTGTTTTCTTTTTCATTCATTTTGTCCATTATATTATATTTTAGTGTATCATGTTACCATAATTCTCTGATTCCCACTTAATAGGAGTATAAAGCAATTCTTCCTATCAACCAAGTAGTTGCGACTTTCCGCATACTACTGAGAAGGGGTAATCATGATGTCCTTTCAGAAGAGGGACATGTGTCATTCATTGGCATATAACAGTAGAATATTTATGCAAAGCTGTGGTTAGTGTTTTCTTCTCAAATCGTAAGTAGCTAGTATTTAAGCAAACTGCATGAAATCTTTCTTTTTTATACAAAACAAAAACATTACTAAGGAAGGCGGTAAAAAACCCAAGCCATCAAGACAGACTGAAGGGTTTTATGACTAAACCTAGCCCCTTGTGTTGACTTTGGCCTCAGCTCTTGACTGGACCAGACATAAAGAATTTTTCTTCCACTTGGTGTTTACCTGCCCTTCTCATGCAAGTTTCAGTGCAATTTGCAGGACTTGAAAAAGAGCATGTAAAGCCCCCAGTCCAGTGAGTTTCCTGCCCTACTCTCTTCTCATCGTAGACTGTGTTTGCAGCTGTTCTTGTTTGCAGAGAGTTTTATCTGATTTCGTTGCCTCCCAGAACAAGTTCTCTCACGGTGATGCAAGTTACTTCTTCATGTACAAGCTTTTGGTAAGAGCAGTGTCGCTCAGGACGAGACAGCTTAGCATTTAGCAGCAGGTCCACCCCTGAGAATTCGATTGCCTGAATATTATTTCCGGATATTGTGTACATCCCCACATTTCTGCAGGGGCTTTTTCCTCTGTTGAAATACTGACAGCTTCATTTCAGAAAAAAACCCTGTTCCTTTTTGTTTTGCAGAAGAATAAGGTGTGAAATATAGCACATTTTGGAAACTGGACATTAACACTGCAAGTCCCGCCTACAGCAAGCTTGCAACAACTGGTGTGCTCTCTTTTACTCATGGAGTAACTCTAGCTTTAATGAGGCTCAAGTTAAAACTTTTGTCATAAAAACTTTGAACAGAGGAAGTTAGCATTAGTTTGTATTTCCTAAGTAGGCTGATGCTATAAACCACTCAACATTAGCTCCTCTGTCATCCAAGTTCCCAGTAAATGGATCCAAGCTTCGTGGGGAAGAAGAGGAATACAAGAGCTTCATGGTTTTCATAGCTGCCTCTTAAGTGAGTCACAGGGTGACAAGAAGCGACATTTGGTGGCAGTCTTGTGGTTGGGACACTGTGTGTCTCAGATTGCTCAAACAGTTTTCATCCACTACTGACTAAGTTATCATTGAACTTGCTTATTCCTTTAAAAGTTGCTTTTTGGGTGATTTGTCAGTGCTGAGTCAAGAAGTGGAATAATCTCTAAAGCCATGACAGCATCAGTGCACCATTGTATGATAAAAAGAGTCATGTCACTTTTACACCGCAAAACCTCAAATGGTTTTGCCGAGCAATTATGTGCTATGGATTTGACCTTTATCCTTTCCCAACTCGGTGCTTTGCCTTTTCTCCAAAGGGAATTTTTGTGCTTGTAGGTGGTTTATGGGGAATCTTTTTTCCCCATGCAGCAGCACTATTAGGAATGTTGGTAATAAGCCAGGTCAGCTTACAGCTTTGGAAATGGCACCATCCAACCACAGGACAGTAAACAATAATTTAAAAAAAGTCAAAACTATGCTTTTTGTAAATATGTGGGTATGGTGGAAGTAAGAGGAGGGAGAGGCAGGGAGAAAGCCTCTTCTTCAGTCCCTGTGGACCATTTCTTTTGTACACTGGGGCAGAGGTAATTGTTACCAAAGGATTGTGTGCATTTTGTTGTATTGAGCTAGAAAAAGAACCTAGCTAAATTTTTGAAACAAAACCAGGCAAAAAAAAAAAGCTGGGAAAAATATTACCAATTTTTCATGGCATTTAATGCATGATAAGAAGCAGTCCATTCTTACAGAACCTTAAAGACATGGTGATAAGGTGGGAAAAACCTTGTGCGTTCCTTTCTGTACTATCAAGCCTACAAAACTTCCAATAATATGTTTCAGTGCTCCATGCTTTTACCTCCGGAGGACACTCCAAATAGCTGATAGCCCTGTGGTGCCTCTGATTCTGCAGAGGCCTTCTGTGCCCAGGGTAAATCAATCCAGTGTCTCTGACCAACACTACGTTTTCTCAAAAGTTGTTGCGAAGAGGCTTAATGAATAAATTTATGCTCAAATACAGACTGAATTATAAGTTCTACCTTCATGGTGTGGACAGAGGAGGAGCACTACTTCAGAAACCTGTGGGTGTCTGTTTTTTCCTGCACGAGTAGGTGTGGGATTTTGGGGAAGGTTTTCGGGTAAGTTGCTATCTGTTTTGTAAGCTAAGCTGTGTGGGCTGGGTAGGGGAAGCGGCTAGTCTGAAAGCTGTAAGCGTCGCTCGTGGAGAGTTTAAACACCACACACACAGGTTTAGTATCAGAGGGCAGGGACCGGGGGTGCTGTCAGAAGTAAAGATAATGAAAAAATAATGGACCCAAAAAAGTGTGCGGTAGGTATACCGGCATCCTAAATAGTTTTGTTGTCTTTGTATTCCTTTATATGAATTCAGAGCATCATCTTCTGGCCCAAACTTTTCTGGTAGCTCCAGGAATTGTAAGTCTTCTTTAAGTTTCACCAAACCCATGCCCAGCTATCCGTGTGTTTCCTTCAACAGGAGGCCCTTCCCAGCAGTTTAACTCTTCTTAACACATCCCTGTGACTGCAGCGCAGGGGAAAGCTCTGTCTGTAAGCTTAGGATTAGCTATTTTGAAAGGGATGGGACCTGAAGGTGAAGGCTTTGCCAAGAGCCTCCTCTCCCTGCTTCACTGCCATGATTTTGCCCTTTTTGAAGGGAACACGAACGCACAAAGGAACCTGCAATAAAAGGCTGTGAGGAGCTTTTCCCTCCCAGGTTTTCTTTTCACCTGGTAAAGCTATATCGTCTCAAGTGCATATGGCTTATCAAATCTCTGCCACAGCTAACACAGAGGAGAGAAGACTGCTAGCTGGCAGTCACATTTATTTCCAGTAGATAAAATTAAAGGAACTGATAGTGACATCTGAATTATTCTAAATACATGCCTCAATCATATATGTCTCAAGTCTTAGCACAGGCAGATAAGCCCTACAGGTTTTTTGGATTGTAGGACTCAGAAAGTAAGAGGAGCCAAAGAGGAAAACCTGAATGGAGATTAAAAATACCACTTCACCTCTGTACAGATGATCTCCCTTTGTTTTTTAGTGTTTACTGATAGATCCAAAGAAAGACATGGTACATTTCTCTAGAGTTGCTGAAAATATCTAGCATTATCAGGCATTGACAGTAGTTAAAGAAAGCCATGTGCTGCTTTGTTTTCTGCTGCCATTGGATAATATAGGTGAGGTTTTCTTTCACTTGATGATTTACTTTATTAATGATGTTACACACTGAAACTGTGTGTAAGGCTGTCAAGTTTGAGAAGACAAGGAGGCTTGAAAGAAAAGCATGCAAATATGACGGAGGGAACAAATAATAAAAACAACCTCAGAGATATTGCTGGCAATAGTTCATTAAGACAATACAAATATATGAAGGACCTCAGGTCATAGGAGCAGACACTTCACAAGATAAGATGTTGGTTAGCTCACATGCACCCTGTGACTTTGCTAGAGCTAGAACAGGATAAACCATGCATATGGCCAAGTAAGATAGGCTGGAAGCAGAGAGAGCATCTTTTGGGGCACACAGATGTGTAGAGTAGTTTTACTATAGTCTGACAAAATCTGACTTTGGAGAGAAAACGGACAACTAGGGTTATAAAAAGATGAATATGGAAACTGGTCAATAGGAAGGATAACTTGGGGGATTAAAAATGTTTTGTGGTGCTGGGGCACTCACAAACAAGATTGCCTGGATGCATTGCAAAATCAGACCTTCCTGTCCTTTGATACAGCAACCCAGATCAAACATGGAAGATAAAGTATTTTCCCAGCCCTAAAGTAGCTCAAGCTTCAGCTGGTTAAAATGCTTCCCCCAACTTCAGACCATCTATAAAATTTTGCAGTTTAAATAAACAAGTTCTTCCTTGTCTGCCTCTCACATGGGAGATAAAGACGCTTTGGCTGCTTGTTTAAAAATGTAAGTAGACTTGCAAATATGCCTTTCCTCTGATATAGACAGAAACATTCCTTTATATTCTTTAGTTCGTGGCCCAGATTCATTCACTTGTGTCTTTCTCAGCAATATTCAGCCTGAGAATAGCACAGAGGTTCATCTCACTGTGAAGCGTTCCTGAGGAGGACAATTTCATTTTCCCTGGGAGTTACACAATGTCTGTGTCAACACAAATAGCCTGAATGGGTGCTGATACAATTACTGCTATTCTCCTCTACTGAGCAATGCTAACCTTTCCTGGGCTGCCCCTTATAGATGTGCTGTCATTGCTGGTTTGGTCATTTCCAGGAGTGATTGAACATGAGATGTCAGGGCTCCAGAGACTTTTACTGCCTGGCCTGAGGCTGGGTATCTGATACCTGAAACTAGAAGCCTTCATGGGCTCAATTGTGCGTGTACTTTTATTCCTGCTGATCGTGCACTTGCTTACTTGGTTTTAGTTACAGCTGGATTTCAAACTGATATTTTAGCAGTGATCCACAGAAACAAGTTATTTGCTCTACAGATTATCGTGCTTTCTAGCCAGCAGTGAGCCATATGTTTCTTCTTCAGTCAGACCAAATTTTTAGTACCAGATGCACAGAGGTAGGTCTGTTTTAACTGTTCTGTTTTGTTGTTTGTTTTTTTTTTTTAAATATTCTATGAGGTGGTGAGCTGCAGAAGCTACAATGGCTTGTCAAAGAGAGATTAAGGGAGAGCAGGTGAGTTTCAGTTACATCTCATTTGTATCGCACTGAGAACTAGAAAGCTTCCCAAAACCAATAAGCCTGTGCTGAAAGAGGTTATCTGCCCTTGCCTCTTGCCCCAGCCCTCTCTGGTCTCCTGCTGTTCTAGAGTGCAGGAAAATGCTTGTGCTCTCCTTTCAGAAAAGGCAAATGTGAGAGTCCCGCAAACACAGCAGGAACTTCTGCTGCTCTTTGCCGTGGTTGTCGTGCTCTCCCTGTCTGGACCTTGAGAAATGAAAACCAGCAATATTTCCTTGGAAGTACTGGTCATATGTATAACCCGTACTTTCCTACAGGTGTTGTGCAGGCTAGGTGGAATGCATCCTGGTTGAGTCTGTTTTGCAAAACTAGCTCTTCTCTTGTATAAAAACTGAGCAGAGGAACGAGCTCTTCAGGATCTGTTTGTCTGGGCAGGTTGGAACAGGAGGAGTTGCACAAAGGCAGCTTCAGCCCAAGCTGGTCTCAATTTGGAGCTGTTCTGCTATGACGGGAGGATTTGGGGGTGTAGGAGTGCTTGTACCACAGGTGCTTCTGGGGCATGCCCTGGTGAGCAACAGAGTTGCTCCATTTGAGGGCTGCAGAGAAGATGCCCCTTGCCCTTTGGCTTTAGGGGTGTCTGGCAAAAATGCACCAGGGCTGAGAAGTAGGCACAGATGTGGGGGCTTGTTCTGTTTTGTTGTTTTGTTTTGTTGCAGATTGTAGAATTGGTCATTGAGTTACTGGGTTCATCTACTCCTGCTTTCAGACACAGGGTTGTGCAACCCAAAAGTCTGCGGGAGTCTGTGCAGGCAGAAGTTGTGCTGCAGCAGTGTGAGGTGAGGGAGACTTAAATGAGAACAGCAGATCGGTGCCAGGGTTGTTCCTTATATGGCTACCAAATGTCTGTAGTGTGTTTCTTTGGATATGGCTTACGATAAGAAGCTTCAGGTGCTGTGTTCTTGCCCTGCTGTGTATCAAACGCTATTTGCTGAGGTTGCACTGAGCCGCGCTGAGTCTGGGCCAAAAGGAGGTAGGTAGCTGGGAATCATTCAAATGCTGAAGCATTTGACTAGCCAGCCCTCATACGGTCTGCAAAACTGCTGACAAAAATCCCTCCCTTGTCAGTGACAGACAAAGGTGGCAAATGTTACCGGGAGGCCTCGTCCTGCAGCTGGCTGCGCATCCCCTCACAGGCGGGGGTCTGCCGTCCCCTCCGTAGCTAGCGGGAGCGTGTGGTCCCCAGAAGAGATCAAACTTAGCCAAGGACAGACCACTTTTTATATCAGGCCCCGATTGGTTTTTTGTTGCTTTGGCTGAGAACACCTAAGGGGAGTGCTCCTGTTTGCCAGGAAGAAATTTCACCTATGTTTGGACTTCGGTGTAACACTGGCTGCCGGTCTGTGAACGGTACTTGTGCATAATTTGTTTTAAACGGCACCTATTCACGTTTGCAGGGCTTGTTTGGAACCTTTCTAGAATACGCTACTACTGGCGAACATCCACCAGCTCTGCTTCTTTGGGGGCTTAGCTACAGTGAATCATGCTCAGAGAACGGGCCATGTTCTTAATTGTGGAAACATTGCTTTTCTGCAATATGGGATTTTTAAAGTGCAAATATTTGCAGCTTTCCCAAACCCACAAAAATACTGTTTATCAGTGCCCTAGAGATCAATGTTTAAACCAAATAATTTAATGCAATCAGGAAGGTGTTTTGACTTACGAGAAATACATTTTAAAGGCAAACAAATTGCTTTATAGATACATATATACCTACACACACACACACACACATATATATATGAGAGACAGAGATGTAGATGGTTCAGGCAACTCTGATACTCTCTACAGTCATGTCTTAAAATATACATTTTACAGCTGTGATAGTATGAGGTTTTCATGGAAGATTACTATGAGTTGACATTTTTAATAATGTTTGAGGCCTCAAATAAAACTTATTTCTTTCCTGTCTCAAGTGTCTGCCAAATACTTCTGATTCTTGGGAGACTACAAAAGTGATAGGCTTCCTCTAGCCCGTTGGCAGTTCTGCTACCAGATTGTACAGTTGGATTCATTGGGGTTTTGTTTCTCACTCTTCTCTGAAACACTGGATTCTCTCTCTCATCTGTTCTTGAGCTTTGCCTATGCTGGGCATTCTTACAACCTTGTTACCACTGTAAGTTTTGCTATAAATCATCCCTGGAAAATATCAAAGCTGTCTCAGCATTGGTTTTGAAATAATTGGCTTTTATTTCACGGTACAGCTCAAGTTGCCTTTGTTTCACTCAGAGCTCCCAGGATCTTATGATGAGGATAGTGCAATCTCTGGTGTTTTCACGCTTGTTAAATTTTAAATATCTGTATGTTATGAGACCATCTTAAGGAAGAAAAAGAGGAGGCTGTTGCATGATACATCCAGAAATGAACCCACCGAGAGACATGTACTGAGCACCCAGGCTCCTCTACCAATGACCAGCAGCTTTGAAGTTGTAGCAATAACGCACTGAAAGCATGTTCAAATTACTTCTTAAATTGTTAAGCTAAGAGGAGATTAATTAAAACATCATAAACCATGGTTCTTGAAAAGGAAATGGAGAAGGCTCTGACTTCTTGTTTTTACAGCAAATGTAGTACAGTGAGTTTGTGATGAAGACTTCTGACCACAGCAAATTCCCAGAGGGAAGAGTCTTTAAACATAACAACAACAAAATGACAGATAGAAGGGATTTTCTAGTCTGCATTTTAAAGTAGTCTCCAGAAGTTAATGGTTACATTTAAATCAGATGTTAGTGAAAACAACTAAATATTATATGCATGAGCTTGGACGGATGTATAGGCTTGTTTGGAAAACATTCAAGAAAAACACTTCAATGTAATTTTTTTTTTTTTTTTTACTTTTACTGGAATTTAATGATGCTCTAGTGAGAGGTGCATGGACTCCTCCAAACTCTTCTAAAAAAGTGTGATGTTCACTACCTGGAGGTGGGCTGGGCTGCTGTGAGAAGTAGGCAGCATCTGCAATTAAGTTGTGATCTAAAATCTTTCTCTTTTATTTGTGTCATTACTTTCTACCATTCTGCAGAATGAAAACAATTTTATTTAATTCCCTGGTTTATGGGGGACTTAGATTCAGGGAAATCACAGCGTAGGACTCGCATTTCATTAACAGCAATTTAAAAAGTACTTTGCCCACTGTGATAAATTATGCATCTCTGCAGAGGCATGGAGGCACAGGGGTATAAACAGTTGTAGAAAGTCACCCCAACAATCCTGACTTTCTTTTCTGTGTTGCAATGATTATGCAGCACTTGTGAGAATGAAATGCAGGTTGTGTATAAAATAAGGTAAAAAAGGATAAGTGAAATCTGCATCTATCACAAAACGGAGCACAGTTTAAACCAACCTGTAGTTTCCACAGGCTGCAGGTGCAATATCTTAGGCTCAGTGGTGAATGGATTTTTTTTTTTCCTGGTCTTGTGTTTTGTTTTTTTTTTTTTCTTTTGGGAGAGGTTTTGAGGGGGTTTGGGTTCAGTTTTTTTATTTTGGTTTAGTTTGTTTTTTTTTTTTTTTATTCCCCCCTCCATAATAGATCTCCTCCCTTAGTAAAAGCATGCTGTTACAGGTTTACACAAGACCATTTACCAAATGCACTGTGTTCTCCTCCAGGACAGCTCTTGTTATTGTTTTAAACCACTCGGCACATTCCCAAACTATATTAGACAAAATATAAATAAATGTAGGATGGGTAGCAGTCTTGCACTTATCGCAGGAAGAAGAATTAGATAGAATCGAGGTATTTTGTGATGCCTGAAAAAGAAGGTGTATGTATGTCTATGCATCCCAATAGGGGTGCAAAAGAACAAAAATAGGGTGAAGGCAGCTGCTTCAGAAGAAAGCTATATGTGCATTTTTAAAAGAGACAAATTGGACTTTTGTTCTGCCAGAAAAATCAGCTGCTGGAACAGTTTTAATCTCTTGTGCTGAACATTTCATCTGTATTTTGAGTCTTTCCACAGTTACCTCCTTGAACGTGGCATATATTTTACATTTCTTGTTCTTGCTTGCTTTCTATGCAAGTCCAACCAGCCTGTACCTCAGGCCACTTCTCTAATAGCAACTTTCAAAAGGGACGATGAGAAATGACCTGATGCAGGCTGGAGGTGGTAAAAATTTTTTAATTCACTGATTCTTATAGAGTGTTCTGGCAGCTCTGGCTAATGGATGATATGGAAACACCTAGTATTTGTAGACTACTATTCTTAGCTGACTTTTGGAATATGAGTATGCTTTTTAAAATAAACTTTCAGCACATGTGCCTATTACAACAGGACAGAGCAAGATAACCTTGCACTGAGTCTCTATGTCACCCTGCTCTTAAGCTGTAAATTCTTTTGTTCTGATCAGATATTTCTCATAGCCATCATGAGGATTCATTTATTAATAACATTCACTAGTAAGTGTTATTTATGTGTGATACTGTGGACTTAGAATAAGTAATCTCATCCTTTCTAAATCTCTCAATTTGCTTCTGGTGTAAGATTAACAATTTCAAGGGACATTCAAAGGTTATAGAACAGTTCCTGGCTTTACAGGAACAAAATGTCATGGAAACGCCACCTCTCAGCTCCCTCCCCAGCAGCAACAGTAAATATTTGATCAGTGCGTACTTTCCATTCAGCTCAGCATCCTCGGGCTGGTTTGGCACATCTGTTCTTTTGGAGGAGTCTTACATTTGTGATAACATGATCACAGAACGGTCCAGTGGACCATCCCATAGTATTCCAGTGAGATTGGTGTAGAAAACAAAACAAGGGGAAGACACGGAAAGACTTTATGAGATGCACGAAAACACGAGACCGTTGGCCCTCTTGACTCCCTATGTCCTGAAGGTGGATAACAGAGCGGGGCGAGTCATCCTTGCTTTCTATGATTTCCCCTGGATTTGTATAAAAATTAGAGAAATCCCATGTCCTGCTTCTCACCGTTCTTCACTCTGAGCTCCCCACCACCAGATCCCGAGGATACAGGACGTGTGTCTAGTGGCTCCCCACTAAAATCTTTGCACAGGAGACAGGAAAGGGAGAAAATACTGTAGAGCCTCAGTGCCAATTCAGTGCTAGAGAGGGAGGCCTTCTGTAGGTATTCTGCCAGAAAGCTGAAGGAAACCGAAGCATGAGTGAGAATCAAACCAGTTGCCGTTCACCCCAAATAAGGGCAAAAAGTATACAGGAGCAGCTACATAACACGCTATTGCCTCGAAGGAGTAGAAAAAGACTTATTCTTTTAAATCTGTGCAGAGAAACTAAATTCCAGGGAAAAAGCACTGATAACGATCCGCTATAAAACCAAGATTAGAGGCCAGACAAAGTAGACTTGTTCGTGTTCTCTAAACGCGGAATTTATTAGCCCACACAACCCATTCAAAAGTGCCTCTGACCAGGTAATTAGAGTCCAAAATTCTGCTTTCAAGGTTTTGTCATATATTACTCCCTGTTTGTTTTTTATCGTGCAAGCTCAGACACTCCAGTGATAAACTGTTTGCTCTGTGGCCTTGCTTGTGGTACATGGAAAACTTTCCATGACTGTATTGCTGTGGAACAGAAATAGCTAGGCATGTCCCAAGCAGCTTTTGAAACCCAGTTTGGATCCTGATGAAAAGGGGGATTGTTCAGAGGCTCATCAGTGTCCCATACAACTTGTTTGTTTCTCTTTAAATGTGTTATATGAAAGAGCGTGAAATGCTGGGAAGAGATTTTATTTTGTGTTCTCTTGATAGCTTTTAGAGGGGCAGAATGCTGTGCTGTTCTTGAAGAAAATTTCTTTTAGGTTTATGCAGGGGGTGATTCGTCTTTTTTTTTTCCTTTTTTTTTTTTCCCCAATGCTGTACTGTATTGAAGGATAGAGAGATCTTCCCCATTTTTCAGGAAGTAAAATCATCTTTTTGTATTAATTTTACCCTGGTGTATTGGGAAATGGGGTGTTTAACTGTTTTTCATTCTGGAGTTTTCTATAGGCAAAATTCTCTGCTGGTACATAGTGAGTTTGGTGCCAGTATGTCAGATGCAAAGATGTCTCAGTCACTAACATTGAAATCAGAGCTGACTTCATTCCTTCCTTCTGTCCAAAATTTCTTGGGTGACTTCATGTAAGTCACCTAGCTGCCTCATGCTTCTTTTCCTTCTTGAGGGACACCTTCAATTCCCACCATCTCCCTCTTCTTTTTGTTTCACTGGGACATAACCCGTAGGGCTAAAAAAAAAACAAGTGGCTACAGCGAATGGATAGCCGACTGTATCAGACTTACTTGAGATTGTATCAGGTTACGCCTTGCACTCCAGACAGCTAGAGTTGGCACTAAAATAATTGTTCTTGTGGCTTTTACCTTTAAGAAATAATCCTTTGTATTTTATATGTGAGGGCAAGAATACTCATTACTTAACTTTTCTAACTCCAGATCATGCTGAAATTTCTCAGGTAGTTTTTGTGGTTTAATGATTTTTAATAATCTTCCTGGTTGGGCTGATTAATCCTAGGTGGACCATTAAGCCAGGTAGGAAAATTTTTTTATCTTTGGAAGCTTTCTCTGAATTTTCTTTTTTTTTGGTGAAGCTTGTAACTTAATTTTTTTCCCCTCTGCAGATGCATCTTAAGTGAATTTCAAGAAAATATTAATCTCAGAAGTGAACTATAGTCAGTAAAAGGGTTTGGGGGAAAAGCTGAGCCATTCTGTGGCTGGTGAGGAGACGTGGAATTTTGCACCTCCAAGCAGCAGGCATAAAACTCCTGCTGGATTTGGGTTTCCGCATTAACTAAATGGTAGTTTTGCAGTAAGTCTATTAACAGAAATATTGTCCCCATTAGCTGTCTCAGTAGAGAAGAGAATATTTAGACAACTGATGCTAGACAGGCTAAACTTCCCTCCCTGCAAATGACTTCATCCAGAAGCATTTGCAGAAAGCGTATGCATTGTTGCTCAGGTTTACCCACTTTCTGAAAAACCTGAAGGTTTGAGTCCCTAGGTCTATCCAAATTACTTCAACATTATTCTTTTACCACTCTTGTCATCCATAACCTCATAAAGATGCAAGAACGTTGAATTCCATTGGTCAAACTGGAAAAAGCTGAGCGTAAGATGTTTCTGTATAAGGGACCTCTTCCATGCATTGTCTGCATGGTTGCATTCTCTGCCTCGATGAACATCTTTTTAACATTGTACGTATTTTAGAAGATCCTCTTCTCAGTTATCCCTCTGGATCTCTTGTTTCATCCTAAGTCTGTAACTCCTGCTCTCCCACAAGCAATTAATATCTGTGTCATACGTCTACTCCCTCACCTAAGCCTGCACTTATCTGTCATCAGACTTGGACTGTTTACCTGCATTTCATACATTCTGAAGCTCGTAAAGACTCTGTGGCATGGCAACACAGCAACGTAACCCCGACTTTGGGGCTCTCACAGCTAGGGTTTCCAGAAGAAACCCTATACATAGCTTAGTACCAAATCCTATTCACAATGAACCGTGGAAAGCGGGATCCTGAGCTAAATACCCTTAGGAGGAAAAAATTTCAGCACTCCAGAGCTTTTGAATTGGAAACTTGGAGATCTTGTTATGATGGATTCAAGGTTTCCAGCTGTGACACCGTGACCCGCTGTTTCATTTCAGTGATGTCACTTCATAGGATATAAGCAACTTAAAAAGTTTCCCAGGACATCATAATGCTGTTTAATAAACAAATAAACTATGTCTTAAGATTGTGGCTCTGAACTCAGAACAGTTAAAATGTTTTTGACTGTGTACATCTCCTGATAAGCTCAGGTTCTGTGAGCCCCTCAGTCAAATCTGGAAAAACATGAAGATGCTGGTGAGGTATCTTCCCGGCTAGCTCCTGGGGGCTGTCCTAGAGGGTTAGAGAAGCCACATCTGGTTGTTCAAACACACTACTGAAGTTTAAGGCAGATTTGGGGATGTCGGGGGAAAAAAAGGGTTGGAGGATACAAGACCTCTACAAGGATGAGGAAAAAACCTCGCCAAACTGAGTCCAACAGGCCTCTGATTTCTGCATTTGGCAAGCAATTTCCCTACAGGAGAGGGGCAGCAAAAGGTCTCCCGCTGAACCTGACTGGGCCTGATGAAGACAAATAAAGTAAAGCAGGAAATGGAGTTGGTTTGAGCTTGTAAATAAGCTTTATGTACACATCTTGCCCTTTTCCAGAGGAGATGCCCCAGAGGAGATGCTTTTTGGAGGGTGGAGGGATTCCTAGGAAATCCCGGTTGGCATGTCTCTGTACAGTGTGTAGTCAGTGGCATTAGGGCACTGCACAGCCAGCCTCCCTTAGGAGCTGCTGGCAGCTGTTTTGCAGGCACTCAGAATTAATGTAAACAGTCCAGGTAAAAGGCAATGATAACCAAGGTCATCTGTGTACCTGCTGTTAGGACAGTTTTTAGGCGGACAGTATTTGGTTTGAGTTAATTTCTTCCACCTTTGCCTTCGATGAGAAAGACGGCAAGAAAGGATGCGGCTGGTTGTAACGTTTCATGGTCGAGCAGAGAAGCTGTGCTGGATGCGAGAGGGAACCAGAGGTGGAAAGAGAGTGCTGTCAGGGTGGGATAGGAAAACGAAGAGCTGAAATAGGGCTTTCTTTGGCTTGCTTTCTTAAGAGCAGGTTGCATTTCTGGAGGCTGCTAAAGGCTGGTGGGGGAAGAGAAGGGCAAGCACAGGGAGCAGGGGGCTGTATGGTGAGGGTCTCTGTTTAATGACATTTCCCCCTGCCATCAAAGAGGACAGCCTCAAATCTCTCATGCAGTATTTAACCTTGCCTTTCCCACAGCACCGCAAAACTGAGCCACCTCCAATAGCCCTCACTTGTTTAAATATGTGCTACATATATTTAAATATGTCCTACAAAATACTTTCCTTTTGCCCCCTACATGTAACCAAAAGCAAAAAGCAATGACTTTTGGGAAGACTTCAGATGAATATGGAAGAATGTCTACAAAAAGCAATACTAGTGAGGCAGGGGGAGGTATTTTAATAACTTATTAATAACTTATTTTCTTGGGACAAATTGAACAAACAGGTAGGACTTAATTTCAGAAGCAAGAACCTGCAATTTACTCTGAAGAGGGCAGAGTTTTAAGCATGGTGCGTCACGAAGAAATGGATTGTCTGGTTAGAAAATCCTGAACCATCTAACCAAGACACCTGAGAAACACCAGAGACTGTGTGTTGTACAGATAGTGGAAAATCACCAGCATGTTCTAGAGCAACGCTGCAGCTCCACAGCAAGTCCAGGGCTTGGGGCGGGGGGGTCGGGGGATGCTAGTTAACCTTGGAAGAAATTGTAACTGAATGTGCTGGAGGCTTTCTGCAACAGAAACGGATTGTATCTTGCGTACAGATAAAAGTGGATGGTCAGAAACGTTTTTCTTCTGGTGAAGTTTTTGCCTGGAGCTGTAATTTACTGCAAATCAGGGGATTAACTTTTTTTCCGCTAAAGATTACAATGTAAGAAGAAATATAGAGATGCTTTTATAGTAGGACACATTTTCAGGGCTGTAACCATGGAGTCATACCCTCCGGTGCTGTCACAATTAACCTTTTCACTGCTGTCAGAAAGCACGTGTACTCAGGCAACATATTTCTCCTGACAATATTCCCCCTTCTAGGGATTACTGCTTTGGTTCTTTGTCTCGTTCATATGCTGAAAGCCAGCTGGAGCATCCTGCAGGGAAATGCTCTGTATAAGGGGCTTTTTAAGGCCCTCTGAATATTTGTGTACTTCACTCCTCTGCAGCCCACCGTGGAAAGGAAAAGGGATACCGGAGGAGGCAAAATAAATAAGACTAACAAAAGGTTGGAAAGGATGGTACATTTCATACTCCACGATTTATCCCAATTTCTAGTGGCTAGAGATCGGATTAAGGCTTAAAGTATGTGGGATAGGGAGGGAGACCTTCTCTCACACTTGCCTACTGGCAGTTTCATTAAATTTTTGTTAATTTATTTGTTAATCCACACAATGAAGTGCTAAAGGAGGAGGATTTTCTTTTCAAACACTTTTAAATGCCTTTTGATTCTCTCTGCTGGATTCAGAGACCCAGACAGTGCTTTTGTTGATCCAGTTTAAAGTTTAGATGTGTTTTTAAATTCAGCGAAATTATAGATGTAACCTGGATACAGGTCTGTCTAAATGTGAACAAAACTTGGCCCATAGACTGCAAAATCTGCTGCACTTCTTTTGAGCTGACTGTACTCTGAGGCACGGCGTATGCACGGCTGTGTATGTACCAGCAAGCAAATGTGCCCTTTTCTGATTGTCTCTTAGGGAACGACTTTGCATTCTTGCTTACCAAGCTCCCTCGCTGGAGCCACGGAACCGAAAAAACCAGAATTACCCAGACTTTTATTTACTGATTGTCAGCTGATACAATACAGTTCATTCAATCCCAGATTAATAGTCTTGAAGAAACATTGCTATGAGCAAGTTCTGACCGAAAGTGTTTTCTCCTTTCTTTAAGTTTTTACAAAATCCCGTTCAAACGACATTCTAATGGAAATAAAGCATTAAGACTTAATCCCTAGTGGAAGTTACCCAAACAAAACATTTAGTAGAAGCAGACATTTCAAACTGCTTTCACTGATGGGCCAAGATCAGAAGAACTTTTCAGGATTTCAGTTTCACCTCACCCTGGGAATGACGTTTTCTGATATTTAAAACAAACTGCACTATAATAAAAAGACAAAAACTAGAAACTGAAAAGAGGAGGAAATGCTTCTTCCTTCCTAAGGCTACGTCAGGGCAAATTCACCTGTTTTTTCCTTCCTTTCTTTCATGTGGGTGAGAGGGCTTCTTCTCATCATCGTATTTTGCTGTACCTAATGAGGCAGCAATCGCTATTACGCTGGCAGAGGCACCCAGGGTGGAGGAGAACCCCTTTTGGCCCTCCATGACCATTTTGTAAAACACAGTCAGTAAATCCAATTAAACGTAGCCCTGGAGTTGCAGAAGCACCCAGTTACTGAAATGATTATAACATCTCCTGACTAAAGATCAAGTTTTCTACTTATAAGCACATTTTACTATGGTGATATGTTCAAACACCTGAGTTTATACTTCCATGTAACATTTTTGCATTTGCCAAAGGTTATGGGGCTTCTTTCTATATTTGTGGGGTTGGAAGAGCATGGCCTCTTCACCTGGGCATGGGCAGTACTGCCAACACTTACACTTAGTCTCATTACTTATACCTCACTTTGGGTGAAGAAGGGTTACAGCTACAGTTAATTGGAAAGCTTAAACTTGGGTGACACTGATGTGCTCGTCCTTTCAGAAAATACCAGCTTTCACTGGCAAAACCTCAAGTTACATTTAGGCCTGCATTATATTGGCCATCGCCCCCTTGCTATACCTTTCTGATCTAACCGCAGATTGTTAAAAAGCTTTCAGCGAAAGCAACCTTGGCTTAAAAGATCTGGGAGTCTGCAGTTGATGCATACAACTTGCTCTGGAAGAGTCCTAAAAAAATTTTTTTTTTTCCTCCCTGGTGTTTAGTGGTAATGAAGGCAAGAAAATGAGATGCTGAGATAGTCTAGGGTTTTATCTGCATATCCTGAGGGTTTCTTGAATAGATTTTCTTTTTTTAAATGTTGCTCTAAAAAACTGGTTTTGTTGGTCCCGGAGCCCACAGAACAGCCTGAATAGATATTTCTTATTTAAACTTGTACATAGAATTAGTTTATACATAAAAATAAGTCTCTTTATATTGCCAGAGTTCAATCCTAATGCTGTGTCCCCACCAGTCATTCCGTTCCAAAAACTAACCGTGCTTTTCTTTTGAACTCAAGTTCTGGGTGACTGTTTTTTCCTGGCCCTTGAAGCTGACCCTCAGAGTACAGCATACCATCATCTCGCAATGTATCATGCTGCAGAGAGCTTGAGATGGAGTTAAATGTTATGTTGGTCAGTGAATAAACCAAGCTTTTCCCAACAATTATTTTTTTCCTCTGGTAATCACTAGTGACTTTAAAAAAACAAACTGTGTTTGGATTCAAAAGACCAGCTCTCAGAGGAGTTAATGTAATGGCCATGTTGCAGATGGCCAAGTGTTCTTTCCTAGTTTAGTCCTTGCTTAACTGCTTTCTTCAAAGCCGAGTATGCTTGGATGTATTCTTTGGTATTTGAATGTTAGGAAATGGAAAATTAAAAATAATAATGGAGAAAATTCCCATCTGGGAAATCTGTTGTGTATTCAAAGCACCTTTAGTTGCAAGCTTGCACTTTGTGGCATTGACGCATATTGTACCTAGAGATCAAGCTCGGATTTGAGCTTTCCCAAGGTTTTTAGTGAGGGGGTGGGGGAGGCCTGGAAGGGGATTAATTCAGCTCTGCCTAAATCCTTCGCTCTCAGTAGTTCTGGTGCCTGGTCCGTGTCCAGATGTTCCCTTTTCAAAGGAAAGGGAACACAGAGCTTGCCTTGACTCTAGATTCAAGCCCAAGACCAGAATTGTCCCTTTGACTCCTGTGCAGAAAATAGCACAGCACTGAGAAAAACCATAGCAGTGAGAAAAGGTGAAAAAAGGATGGTCCTCTGCCTTGTCTTTTAGCCCATCATCAGAAATGGTCTGTGACTTGGGGGAGGGTATGAATAGAGTCTGTGGAAAAAACAGTGGTAGGAGAGATAGGTGAAACTTTCACAATAAGTGCAAGAAAGTTATTCGGCTCTCTTCTGGCACAGATGAAATAACAAGCATCACTGTCCGAAGTATAGGTCTCACAGAAAGCTCAATGACGTTACAAGCTGTAGGCAGAGTTTCTGAGCAGCCGAGGAAAAAACAAAGCTGGTGCTGATCTTCCTATGGAAGTGCGGGGCTGGGAGAGCAGCAGCCAAGGAAAGCCTACAGAAACATAATGCAGATTTATTTGAAGGATGAAGCCGAGAGAGAGAAGGAGCTCTCGGGGTTCAGCTGCTAGCTGGCAGGAGGCTTGGCATCATGAGCAAAGAAAGTGCTCAGTTGTGTTTTGCTTATATATTTTGTAAATAAATGCGAATGTCAGAAACTGGAAATTAGTAGTGGTATTAAGTTTGTGCAGGGGCAGGGTAGCATAAAAGCCTTCTCTCTGGCTAATTAACAGGACAGGTAGTAGGGTGCATTTGTAGTACGCTCCTCTCATGAGCCAGGTGTCCAAGAAGATGTTCTGCTTTCCTAGCTTCCTAGATGGGTACTGTTATAGCCTGTGCTATAACCAAACCAACCTGTGGCAAAAGTTATAGCAGATCACTTCTCATAGTCACTTGTCTGCAGGTCATGAAGAGCTGGGTGTCTGAGTTCACCTGAAAGCAATCCTTTTACGTAATATTTTACTTCGCTCCCCTGTGATGCCATGCAATCCAGAAGCAGGCCATAATTCAAATCTAAGAAGAAGCTAAAATCCTAGCTCTGGCTCGTCTCAACTTTAAGTTCATTTTCTTTAATAATTCTTTGATGTCCTTGACCTGCTGAAAGCCAAAAACTCATACTTTTCCCTGAGACCATTGTGAGCATGTGCATGTGTTTGAAGCTAATGAAACTGTTAAAGTGCATGTGTTTGAAGCTAATGAAACTGGTTAACTGGGGAGGTCCCGGACGACTGGAGGCTCGCCAATGTGACTCCCATCTACAAGAAGGGCCGGAGGGAGGATCCGGGGAACTACAGGCCGGTCAGCCTGACCTCGGTGCCGGGGAAGATCATGGAGCGGTTCATTTTGAGGGCGCTCACAAGCCATGTCCGGGACAACCAGGGGATCAGGCCCAGCCAGCACGGGTTCATGGGAGGCAGGTCCTGCTTGACCAACCTGATCTCCTTCTATGACCAGGTGACCCGCCTAGTGGATGAGGGAAAGGCAGTGGATGTGGTCTACTTGGACTTCAGTAAGGCCTTTGACACTGTCTCCCACAGCATTCTCCTAGAGATCACGGCCTAGACAGGTGCACTCTTCGCTGGGTAAAAAACTGGCTGGACGGCCGAGCCCAGAGAGTTGTGGTCAACGGAGTTAAATCCAGTTGGCGGCCGGTCACGAGCGGTGTTCCCCAGGGCTCAGTACTGGGGCCGGTCCTGTTCAATATCTTCATCAATGATCTGGACGAGGGGATCGAGTGCTCCCTCAGTCAGTTTGCAGACGACACCAAGTTGGGCGGGAGTGTTGATCTGCTGGAGGGTAGGAAGGCTCTGCAGAGGGACCTGGACAGGCTGGATCGATGGGCCGAGGCCAACTGTATGAGGTTCAACAAGGCCAAGTGCCGGGTCCTGCACTTCGGCCACAACAACCCCAGGCAACGCTACAGGCTTGGGGAAGAGTGGCTGGAAAGCTGCCCAGAGGAAAAGGACCTGGGGGTGCTGATTGACAGCCGGCTGAACATGAGCCGGCAGTGTGCTCAGGTGGCCAAGAAGGCCAACAGCATCCTGGCCTGTATCAGAAATAGTGTGGCCAGCAGGAGCAGGGAGGTGATCGTGCCCCTGTACTCGGCACTGGTGAGGCCGCACCTCGAATCCTGTGTTCAGTTCTGGGCCCCTCACCACAAGAAGAACATGGAGGTGCTGGAGCGCGTCCAGAGGAGGGCAACGAAGCTGGTGAAGGGCCTGGAGCACAAGTCTTATGAGGAGCGGCTGAGGGAACTGGGGTTGTTTAGTCTGGAGAAGAGGAGGCTGAGGGGAGACCTCATCGCGCTCTACAACTACCTGAAAGGAGGTTGTAGCGAGGTGGGTGTTGGTCTCTTCTCCCAAGTAACTAGCGATAGGACAAGAGGAAATGGCCTCAAGTTGCGCCAAGGGAGGTTTAGATTGAACATTAGGAAAAATTTCTTTACTGAAAGAGTGGTCAGGCCTTGGAACAGGCTGCCCAGGGAAGTGGTGGAGTCACCATCCCTGGAAGTATTTAAAAGACGTGTAGATGAGGCGCTTAGGGACATGGTGTAGTGGGCATGGTGGTGTTGGGTTGACGGTTGGACACGATGATCTTAGAGGTCTTTTCCAACCTGTATGATTCTATGATTCTATGATTCTATGTTTTACAGGAAACGTATCACTTCAATTTTACATATTTTTATGCTTAAATTAGAAAAAAAATACTAAAAATAAATTTTGCAATTAATCTTGTTCTTAATTTTGTACTGTTAGTCATGGCTGCGAGCTTTCTGGTGGTGTTCGGCAGCCATAAAAGAGTGCGGGCAGTGGAGCTGGCAGGCCAGTTTTCAATACAGTGAGTGCTTTGCTGTTTCTTTGTCCCTCACTAGTGCTTTGTCATTCACTTGTGTTGCACTTGGCAGTTTTAAACTTCATTTCCAAAGATGTCACTAGAGTTTTGCCTTCATGTTTCTGTAAATTCCTATGACCTTCAGCTTTTCTGTTTCTTCTGCTCTTCAGGTCTTCCCAGTTATCAGGCACTCGTTTGATCTGTGCCTTCACATCCCTGTGGGTCTCATTTAAGTTCATAAGACCTCTGAGATCAGACACTTTGTCTTTCACCTCCCTCACAACTGTTGAAAATGGACTTGCGCTTTTTCCTCGAGCCTTCCAAATCACAAACCGCATCCTCCATTTGAACGAACCGATACAACTGCACCAAAATAAATACTTCATCTGACATAAAGTGGTGTCAATCTAACTTTGCTCATTGTCGTGGTTTAACCCCAGCCGGCAACTAAGCCCCACCCAGCCGCTCACTCACTCCCCCCACAATGGGATGGGGGAGAGAATCAGAAGGGTAGAAGTGAGAAAACTCGTAGGTGGAGACAAAGACAGTTTAATAGGTAAAGCAAAAGCCACGCGCACAAGCAAAGCAAAACAAGGAATTCATTCACCACTTCCCATCGGCAGGCAGGTGTTCAGCCATCTCCAGGAAAGCAGGGCTCCATGACACGTATCGGTTACTTGGGAAGACAAATGCCATCACTCCAAACGCCCCCCCCCCTTCTTCTTCTTCGCCCAGCCTTACATGCTGAGCATGATGTCATATAGTATGGAATAGCCCATTGGCCAGCTGGGTCAGCTGTCCCGGCCATGCTCCCTCCCAGCCCCCCACGCACCTGGCAGAGCATGGGAAGATGAAAAGTCCTTGACTAAGTAAACATTACTTAGCAACAACTAAAACATCAGTGTGTTATCAACATTATTGTCATACTACATCCAAAACACAGCACTATACCAGTTAATAGGAAGAAAATCAACTCCATCCCAGCCGAAACCAGGACACCCATTCCTGAAATGATCTTGCAGAGCTTTTCCCAGGATTCTTGGGCTTCTGGGAGGGGGTTGCTGCTGTTGTTTTCCAGTTACACGGCTCCAATGACGTCGTTCCCTCCTTCGACCCGGAGCACCACAGCCCGCCTGCCAAACCTCAGGCGGAGGCATCAAATGTCAGTCCAGGGGCCACTGCAGAAAACTGGCTGGTTTGTTGTGGGCTTTGGGGTTTTGTTTCTGGACAGGAGTGTCTTTTCGGAGCTGGAGTAAATGTGTTCCTTTCATACTGATAAAAACATGCCCTTGTCACCTTTTGAATACGTTGTATTAAACATAATGAAGTCTTCTGGGGCTGACCCAGAAAAATGTATTGATCTATTTCTCTGACTTACAAAAGTCCGACTTCTGCTACCTGATTTAGAGCTTTGGGTGTGCTCTCTACCGGTGCCACGCTGTTGTGTCTGCTGACTGTCAAAGCATTTAGCAATCTCCTGATAGCAGAGTTTTGGGGATTTTTTTGCTTTTTTTAAATCTTGAAACAAGTGTACATTTTCTTCTTCTGTAGTTGAATATATTCCTTATTTTATGCAAAAGTTATTCCCTGTTGGTTGTTTTGCATGCAAAACTACGTGAATTTTTCCCTCTCAATTTACATGCAACCACAAGTATCTGTGGATGTAGAAATATTGAGAAAGTTAATTCCTTATTGCAGGGGAGTATTGTACTTCTGTAATACCTAAATCTTTCGAAATAATCCATTCGCCTAGTGTGCTTGATTTAAGAAAGTGGCGCAGAATACAACATGTATCTTGCAAGCCCTGTGGCAGGGCAGGAGCAGCACAACAGCCATCCTCTGCAGTGAACTGCCTTGCTTGTACTTGCTGCTGGGTCTTTGAAACAAATAAGAACAGAGGAGAAAAAAGAGAAGAATATGACGGTTAATCAAATTTTTGGATGCCCATGAGCAACCAGTGTGAAGTAGCAGTAAAAAGACTAATGCACTTTTAGGGCACACTAAGGGAGTTATTTTCGGTAGAGTTATCCAAGCCATTATATGGGGCAATGATAAAGTTTCATGTACAGCTGAGATCACCTAGCTTTAACAAAGCTTAATGTGAATTCAAACAGGTGCAGATGAGGATTAGTAGATCAGTTAGAAGAATGGGATGGATTAAACATTCCCCTGTTATTCCTTACAAAGAGATAAAAATGCCTTGATCTGTTTAGCCTGGTGGGCAGATGCTTATAGGGGGATAAGACAACTATTTGTAAATGGATTGGAGGGTTATGTATCAAGGGGGGAAAAATCCTATATAAAAGGGTAATATTACCCCCAGATCAAGTGTTTGTTATCTGATTATGAATACATTTAGGCTGAAAAGTGGAAGGTTCCCAAACACTCACAGAGTGAAGATCCAAGCAGGACTGGAGGGAGCGAGGAGTTTAAATTGTTGGGAGATTGAGCACGATAAGCCCAGTGGAAGGGATTGTGTAACTAATTTGGAGAATTCCTGAAGATAAGAATCCATGTGTATCTGCTAGGTTCAAAAGGAAACCGGATCACTGCTTGCACTGTATTTATTTTTTGGTAATCCTGTGCTAAGACTTCTATCCCTTTCTTGTAGGGATCAGCAGAGATTTGTCCCCCTCAAACTATTTAACAAACTTTGTCTAACAGATTTCTTGCTTATTGCAGGGATCTAGCACATCAGCGGTGCCTTCAGTCTCTCTTTTGCTGTCTGCTGTCTACAGCTGTTTTGTCTGAGCTGTTACTTAGGTCCTTGTTTGGTTATGAATGTTGGGCAGGTATTGTGCGGAAGTGGGTGCCTGGACATCTGTCCCATGCTTTCCCGGGATTGCAGGAAGCCTCGCTGCAGGACCTGCATCCTAGTTCTCTGCTCCTGCTAAAGGGAGAGCTGCCGATTTCTTTTTCCCTCAAAAGGTGCTGGTAATCCAGCAGTGTTTCCCCAGCCTCTGTTTATACAGACAGTTTGTGTCTTTAAAGGCTATTTATTTTTTTGGTTTGAACATTTCATGAGACACATCGCTGTTTACTCAAGCAAAGGCCTGGAGTACAACTGAGTCCTTGTCATGCGGTACTGATTGAATCCAAATTTATTTTGCCTCGGTTATTCCTCCTTTCCGGTGCATAAAAAAAATAATATCATGGGAGAGGAGCACTCTCTGGATTCCTTAAATATTCTTTGTGCCCCAGTGTTATGGCAGAGCTCTGTATGAACTGTAATGACAGCAGCAGGGATCCTCCTCCTTAGGATGCACAGGCAAGGAGCAGAGTTATTTACTTTTTTTCTCTTTGATGTTTGCACAGGTGAAACAGCTATGAAACTTCGGAGACTACCACTCATACCTTTATCTACCAGTTTACTTTGCTCAATAGTGTGTAGTTAATTCCTTTTTTTCTGCAGAGATTAGTGTTTAAAAGCGCTTGCTGTGTAGCCAGCTACTGCATATGCTTGAAGCTGAGGAACAAAAACACGCTGCCAGCTACAAGGTCTCGCTGCTGTACTTTTTCTTGCAACCTTTAATAAATTCAAACCATTGTTATTGTGCAGAGAACCCAGCAAGGCTGTAATCACCATTACAGAGGGTGGTTGGTTTATGTTTAGTTTGGGTTTCACTATTCTAGGGCAGACGAGAAAAATATTTATGTAATTTTTTTAAGGACAGGAATAATCTTTTCTGTTTACATTTGCGGAGTGAGCACAGCCACGTCCATGCAGTGAGTGGGACTCCTGTACCACAGTACGCGAGTATTTGTGTTCTTACTTCTCTCATTCTGCCATCACACTGAGCAGTGGATAAGCAGATTTCATCTGCTTGAGTGAGATGTCTAAGTAGAAAGAACTATTTTTCTTCTGAGCAGCAAAAATCTAGTTCCCTCAAGTCTTGCATCCTACATCCCAACTTTCTGTCAGTAAAAATAAATAAATAAATAAAAAATTTAAAAAAGACATTTTTAAAAAACCCTCCAGATTTAACAGTTGCACCTCTTCTGAGCCCTCCACTAATACCGTTCTTCCCCTTTCAGTGTTCCCTGCCTTTCTGCTCCCTGCGTACATACTCTCATCTTCCTCTGAACTACCGTATGGGCAAAAGGCAGTGGGTGCCTTGTTCTGAGCTGTACGTGTCCTCCCTCAGCTGCTGATCCCCTGTTGCAGCCTTTCCCTCAACAGGGCCATTTGCTGGTATCTTCTATCCTCATGCAGATCTCCTACAGCACTGTAGGAATTTGTGACCTCCTCAATCCATCCATCAAATGTGGCTAAAACTGCCTGTCGCGTTCGGAAGCCATTAGGAAATGCAAAGCTGGATGGATATACAGCACTATTGTACAAAGCCCATTTCATCAGCAAAGCACCCTAAGAAGACTGGATTTCCAGTTGTAATATATACAGACAGATTTGTATTCCTGCCCAGATATATAACATTAGCTCTGAAGATGTGCTGTTACATGCATTCTGCAAATAGATAATTGGAGGGGCAGAGGGAGGAAGGAGAGGGATATTTGTACCATCTCATGGCAGGTAATAATGTCATAGCACACCTGGGTGCTGCTGACCTTGTTTCTCATGCAAGTGCTAATGAAATATTTTGTGGTTAAAAAAAAAAAAAAAGCTTGGAAAGCCAGTATCCAAAGGGTTTCAAAACTTTCTTGTATGTGCCAAATATTTCCAGCTGTTATTGCCTTCCACTTATTTCCCACAGCATCTTGGCCTGGGTCTGCTAGTGATCTTTCTTCGTTGATGGCATGAGATGTTAGCTGAGCCAATGTTTATGCTGCTCAGAGAGATATTCCTCAAGCCTTACTTCATTAATTATTTTAAAGCTTGTTAACCTGTTTATCTTCAAAGGAGGGAAGCTTTTAATGCTAAATAATTTGGACAGCATTTATATAGGTTTTGATAATGAGTACAATTGGATATCAGACTCCAGTCTGTGTTACAAACTAGGAGCCATCACGCATACTTCAGTTGCTTCTCACTGAGAGGAGCGAGATTAGACTGCATACATGGGCATCTTAAGCAGCATTACATCTGCTAACTCCAACCCATTGAGTGTTTCTAACGTACAGCTTCTTCAAAACAAAACAATTGCTAAGATATTTGATAGTGGAAAATTTGGGGATGGTTTACTATGGCTTCTGTGATCATCCATGGATTGCCTTGTGACATAGCATAATCTTGTGAGTGGTTTAATTTAATTAAATCTAAAGCAACAGGGGATATCTTGGATGCTGTGGGATCAGCTGCTTTCTATCATGAGACTTTATAAAGTTGTATATGCAAAGCAGTTGCAAAGTTTAACCTTTAATTTTCTTATATACCAGCCTACAGTGCTTTCTTAAAGAGTTGATGTCAAGCTACTCAAGTTACTCAAAACCACAGTCTGGTTGATTGACTGCTTTTTGTTGTTGTTTTGGCTTTCAAACATTCATTAGAATGGAAGGTAGTTTTTGCTTTAATTTTATTTTCCGCCATTCACATTGGTGCTGCTTGCATTTTACATTTCTTTGTGTTTTGGTGATGAAGACATCCTACTTGGTTGTTAATTGTTGTAAACATTTACTTAGCACTTTGCAGTCGCTAATGAATTAATCTCCCTAATGCTGGGTAAGTGTTATGTGTATTTTAGAGCTCAGGAGTGTTGATGAGACATACCTAAGGCCATAAAGTGTGTCAGTAGTGTAGATGAGGATTTAATTTGAGAACCTTTCTGTGACTCACTGGAGTTAATGTGCTAGTAGTGTCAGTCTGTGGGTTTTGTGTATGAGCCAGGATTTGCAGTATTACAGAGATTACATCTTTCTTATTGTTCTAAAGCAGCTCTTTCAGGTTGTGTTCATTTTCCTTTGAGAAGTGGATATTTTGGAAAGCTTGCTTCTACTTAACTGAAATGTTAACTTTACTTGAAAGGAAGCCCGATTTACAGCTAAAGCAAAACATTACCTGTTTCAACATCAGCCCTAGAAGTTAGACTCCAAGAGGTGAAAATCCCCTCTCCTTCTCCCACCGACTGGGCATAGAGAGACAACCTGTTCTCTTTTCCACTTGCCTGTCTGCAGGGACCCCCGTAACCACCTTGTGTTGCTGAACCCCAGAGCTGCTCCCCAGCCTTGCACGGCCGAGCTATGGGTAGCACAGCCAGGAGGAATCCGACATCTCACCCTGTGTGTGATAACGCAGCCTCAGATCGAACGGACTCGGGGCTGAGCAGCCTCTTGGAGCCAGCACAGGCAGACTCTTTGCCCGAAAGGCCTCTTTGCACCCAAACTCACAAATGTAGCACCCTGGTTTTTCTGGGAAGATGAGGAACAAACCCTTCCTTTTATTCTAAAAATGACAGAAACTCCACGCAGAAAAGGTGTCACTTGCTGTATTACCAGCAGCTCAGAGCTGGTAGAACAGAGCATAAGGCTCCGCTGTAGCTCCGGGTTATTAGAGTTGTAACAGAAGGAGCAGCTCCTGGGGTATAAAGTGCTTTTATTTCATGTTTGCGTTCAACAGTTGTGTTTCTGTTATTTAAGCTTCCTGACCTGGGAATACCACTGGGTCTACATTCACAGCCTGGACTTTACTACTTAAGTACATGTGATTATGGCTATGGGTTTGTTTTAGGTTTTATTTTTTGGTTTTTTTTTGTTGTTGTTGTTTTCACAAATACACTTGAGATTGCTTCAGTCCCTCCTTCAGAATTCTAGGTAGAACTAAAAATTTGCTGAAAGAGACATATGGGGTGGGGAGGGGGAAATAATTTCCCAGTCATGTATTACCTTTTCCTCCATTTTTCCCTCACCACCTTTCCCAAATGTTGCTAAATGAAACTTAGAGCTCAAAAATGTAGAGGTCAGTTTTTGTAGCTGAACACCTCGTTCAAAGGCTATTTATTTGAATGAAGTAACAATGCCAACTAGTGGTCAGATCCTTGAGAATGATTCTAGATTTTACGACGATCTCACTAGTCAGCTTTCTGATAAGGAAAAGATTGTATTTATTGATTTTGTTTAATAAGGCATTTCAGTTAGTAATATAACAAGTGTGTCGTTAGATTAATGACGCGTTGTCCTTCGACCTTGCATTAATACACTATTACACTTTTCTTTTTTTCCAAAATTAATTCACCTCACTCATGGTCTGATCACCTGTGCTAATGGTTCCAAAACCAAAGGAAGGAGAATATATTATCTCCATCTTGTTTCACAATAGTGTCTGGGTTCTCCTTTCCTAAACTAGAGATGTGCAGTGGAGCTTGAATAACCCACTCTGGCTCCTGTTTTAAAGTCCGTGGTTATTCTAACAACAAGGGATATTTTTCCAACATCACTGAAAGCTTTTTCCTTTCCCCCTCCTCAGTCTGAGTGTTAAATGTATATCACCATATCAAAGTTCATGAGGTGCTCTGCCACAAGTTGCTTTTTTTCTTTCATGTTGCTTAAGGACTCTTTTTGTATCAACATAGTTAGATTTTGGGATGCATATGTAAATATTACTGCCTGTAATCTGGATACCAGTATCTAAATTTAAATATCATCTTTAGGTATTAAAGAGGTAAAACTGTAAAGCAGCTATTTGGATTTTTTTTTTTTAGCTTTTGTGGCTTCACCTTTAGCTTTTGTGTTCACTAAGCACTCAGTTGTTTTAGAAAACTCACGTGATTAACAAGGCGATTTCACTGGATGATACAGGGAAAGGCACAGATCAGGAAGACAGCTCTCTCAGTTCTACAAAACTGGTTAAAATTAGGGTATCTTTTTACTCTGCATCAGGTAGATGTTTTCACAGTCTGCAGTCTGTAGGTGCTGTTTTTTCAGTATCCACAGTTCTCTTGATGCACAGTACTTCTAGCAGCAGTCTGATGTTGGGGTACCCTATTCTTTTAGTATTAAACGATGGGAGACATGCCCTGGAGTTTCTGGTAGAAACTGGCCTGACTACCAACCTGCCTGACTTTCGAAAAGCAAGCTTTGCACATGTTATCAGGTACTTATAATTATTAATTTTGCATTCCTAACAATTTTGAACATATCTATGCTATTCATCATTTTTTATGGCTTCTGCAAATTATAGTGACCTTATATGTTCTGTGAAGTCAGCTAGTTTGTGTGTGCCTCTTATTTCTTATAAATACAACCGTCACCTGTATTTTATTGTACCCAAAGGCAAGCCCAACTCACTTCTCTGATGGTTAGTGAACTTTGGATCAGCTCCTCAATCTCATGTGGTTAGCTGTGATGCTGAGATTAGGAGCTCTGATTTGCTTTGGGCCACAGAAAAATGTGGATCACACTTAAAGGAAATATTTTGGGGGCTAGTTTTGATTTGCACTAAAGATCCAAATCCTTCTTCCCCGTTCTGGCAGGCTTCTGTAAATACTATCCTCTTCCACCATGGAATAACGCAGACAAAAAGCTGCCCTCTCCTTCCTGCAGCATCAGGAGTTGGAGCCTGGTCTCTGTGGCTGTCAAGTTGTACAGTGACTGCTTATGGCACTGCCGAGTGTCAGATTTGTATGAGCATCCTTATCCAAAGTGGTCCTTCAGCTCTGCTTTCACCTCCCTGACAGATAAATACTGAGCTTTGGCGTTCAGTGTTTCAGAGCACAGCACCGTACACTTCAAGGCAATCCTGAAGTTTCCTGTGTGTTTTGGAGGAGTGCAGGGATACACCACGTTCTCTGGCTCTTCTGCACCCCCACAGGGTTTCTGGGCTTCTCTGCCATTCTTCTGACTCCAGACCCTGGAATCTTGATTTTTCTCCTCCTACCTTGCTTGTTCAGTGCTGGCAAACCCGGAGGCCACACTTATAGCAGCCACAGCTCGTTCACTTATTTTTTAATCAGTGACTACTTTGAAGATCATTTACTAATAACCTTCACAGAAACAGCTTTCCAGCATTACTGCTGAATTTGGAAGTCCTCCATGAGCTTGTTGCTCTTCAGACCTGTTTTTTTGCTTTTTCTCCCCTTGACTCCAAGCTCCATGGTTTGCACATTGCTTTTATTCTCCACTTCAATGTTTTTTTCTTTTTTATTTTAGCTCAGAGACATCAAACACTGACTGCATTTCTGGATATATGTACTCCCTGCTTTCTTGCCCTTTGTAGCCTGAAGGCAGCCTAAGTTCATAATTAAACTATGGGCAAGATGGGAAAAGAGAACTGTTTGCTCCATGAACTCAGCAGCATTAACCATTAACTATGCCTCTGTTTATTTATTTTTAATGAAGGAAGAAGGGGAAAAATGAATAACGTCTCTCACCTTTATTGATATATGGGTTTTATGGAGGTGAGAAGCTAGAGAAGAGAGAGAAAAAGCTGCAGCCATTGCTTTCTGTGATCTTTTCCACCTCTGATCCTGGAGAGAGGATTCCAGAATTCATTTTCCCCCACCCCAGTTTTTTCTCCCCTCTCCGCTGACCCTGCATTACCAGCAAGTTTAAAGAAGAGGATGAGGGAGTAGAAAGATGAAGCGGTTCTCAATCCACCATTCTTCTCCCCATTGCAGCCTTTCCTCTTCCCTTCCTGGCAAAAGAATGCTGCTTTCTTGCTTTTGGGGTTTCTCAGTTGCTAGGAATTCAAAATATTTGTGGCTTTTTAAAAAATAATTTTGGAAATTGCGTCAGTGCTGAGGCCCTGGGGCTGGAAATGCCAAGTGTTACCTAAGTGGAATACTTGGCAGCCCCGCATGGCACTGTGTGATGGGAGACGAACCTGGGGCAAGAGGAGCCAAGCACCAAGGGTAGGAGGGCCCCCAGCCATTTCTGAGTCAGAGTCAGGCAGAGGAGCAGTGCCCTGATTGCAGAGGGTCGGTTGGCTGCTGATGGAGCTGAACATTTGTCCTTCACAAGAAGCAGCCCACACACAGATCTCGGTGGCAGAGGGAAACCAGAGGCTACATGGAGAGGTGAGCAGATAAGGAGCAGAAACATTTGCCTGGTAGGAAGAAAAGGGATACTTGAAGAAGGACCAAAGCTGAGGAGACCCAACTAGCCTTAACCTGTCATGCATCCTCCTTTCAAGTCCACTGTTTGCCACAGGAGTCCAGGCAAACGCAAGAACTTTTTTCCCCCACTGTACAAAACTGTCCTACCTACCAGATTCAGAAATGAATGATGAACACAGCCAGGAAACAAGGAGACTTGTCATAGGAGTCTGCGGACAAAGAGCTCCTCACTGGGAAATAAGTGGAAAAACCCAGAGAAATCGTCCCTCCCTCACATGGGCATAACAGGCAACTCTGTGGAGTAACACACAAACCAAGGGAATCCTGCCATCTCTAGGGAAGGCTTAAAATGTTAAAATTCCTGTTTTCTTTGGCATGTGAAGGAAATATTGTTTGTTGTTTTAAAACCGATATTTCCATAATGCCAGCAGAAGACTTTAGAAATCACATGTACAATAATGAGGAGGGTAGTGTCTGTGCACATGACATCTGTGAGAAAGAATCTGGAGTGTTTGAATATGTCCTAGCCATCTGCTGTAAATACCTAAGGTTGTTAAAGTAGTGCTCTTTACAATATATTGATCGTTTGGCTATTTTGTTTCTGCTGCAGTATTTGGATGCCTGTTGTCAGCAGAAATGACTCTTCTTCAGTCATCGTGAAGAGCCCCTTTATTCTCTAAGGAAAGAATTTTACATTGTCAAGAAATTCTTCTCAAGCAGAAGGGAGACTGTTTTTTTTTTTCTTTTTTCCCCCCCTTCTCACGCCAACTGTCCTTGCTAACAGCTACGCTGTAGTTCATGCAATGGTCCGATGGCTTTGCTCCTCGGCATTGCCTGGTATTCTGAGAAAGTTTGGCTAAACCTGCACAGGATTAGTCACTTTCAGTGGTGGAAAAATGTTCAAGGATATACTCACAGATATTGCTCAGTACCATTTTGCAACAATATACATGAAGGAATTCTCCTGTTGCCTTCATAATATCCTACAACTAACACTGGGCTGCTGCAGTGCAGTTGTTCATACATAGCTCTGGGGAAATTTTTATGGCCTGTGTTGCAAGCTTCTCAAAATCCAAACCAGAAATTTTCCCTGTTGGTTCAGTTAGGTCCCCGATGGCTTGCTTCATTCTGTTCCCAAGGACTTGGGGCTCCAGAGCCCCATTTCCTTCTGTCCAGAGATGGGGCTCAAACGTGATGCATGTAAGGACAGCTTGGGCTGTGCTCCTCCGGATGCCTTAGAGAACACAAGTGTAATGCAGACTTCAGGGAGATGGGAGATGTCCTGCCCTGACCCTTCTACCTTTCCAGGGATTTGCTTAGGGGAATGCTGACCTGGCCAAAGTTTTCTGCCCTTTTTCTTCCTCTAGGCAAACTCCCTTCTCCACTCTCCACTCCTATGATGAATTAGGGACAGATACCTAGACTGCAGAGACTTTTCTTGATGACTACCCTACACCCACTTCCTCACCTCACTTTTTCTTTTGAAAACTTTTGTTCTTGTTGACGTCTGGTAAATGCAGACTGAGCTTTTGAAATCCTGTGTAAAGGAGGAGCTCTGATTCCTTGCTTTTATCCTGCAAGGACAGCCAAGAAAGGGGGAGGCTTTAGCTGAGCACCCAGCTCCAGGGGAAGAGTATGGCAAATGGGCACATCACCAAAGCTGAGCAGGAAAAACTAAAACGCCGCAGCGGGGTTGGTGATCTGAGGCAGGAACATAGGTGGGAAAGGAGTTGCAGATAAGGGGGAGTATGTGTATGGGGTGGGGGTGAGATGGAAGAGAATTTGGGAGCAAGATTGGGGGTGAGGGAAGGAGTGAGAAGAGGGCAGTAAGAGGCTCCAGGGTGGGTTGTGAGGTCAGCACTAAGAAGCTGAAACAGGAGAGGGTTTAATGAGGAGCTGCTCTTGAATGGGAGAGGCTGAGGGCACTGTGGTTAACTTACGGGACATTTGAGAAAAGGGAAAGTGGTGTATTTGAAACAGGAATGGTGAGAAGGGATTTGGGATCAGAGGGAAGCTGGAAGCAAAGGGGGTGATAAGGACAAAGGAAGGAGTTGTAGAGTGAACGCAGTTAGGTCATTGGAGCTCTTAGTGGGTCACTGCAGTGCAGGGAGGTGAGGGATATGACATCTGGGTCAGAAGAGGGACAGTACTGGGGGCTTGGAATGTGGGCCAGAGGCAGGATAGGTCAAGAGGATGCTCAGGACTGCAGGGACCTCTGGCTAGGAGAGACTGTGATTACCAATGGGCAATTCTTGTCCCTACTCATCCACCCTTCTCACTCGGACACCTTGAAACAGGACTCAGGAACAAGAGACACCCAGACCCAATTCCTTGCCTCTCCGCTCTGCCCCTTCCACTTGCTCAGACCAGCAGGAGCCACCTGTGAAATCCTCCTACCATCCTCACCTTCTCTCCTACTCCCACGTCGCAGAGGTGGCACACCAAGCAACGCAGCAGAAATTCAAACTCACAAAGTCCAAAGTTCTCAGTGCTTCCCATTCCTTGCAAGGGGAATGTTTGATCTTGGGCTGACTGCTTCTTTTAGGTAAACTTGGGCTTTGAACACATGTTCAATCATGCAGAGCACAGTTCAGAATTATAACAATGGCCTCGATCATGATTTCTTGTTTCTAAATATAAACTGTGGTAGTGGGAGATAAGAGTAATTTCATCCAGGTTTCCGTACATTCACATATTGTTTGCCATTACTGCAGGTGCAACACTACATCAAAAACCATTACACTTCTATTTTCAGATTAAATGTTTTTATTAACAAAGTCTGAGTGTGTTTTAATGAGTCTGTAAAATGAATTCTACAGAAATTATTAAACGCCGTATGAAATCCAATAATTGCAAACATGGCCTACTAATTTGCTATCAGGTAATGTGAGAAAGTATCATCATGGCCTTGCAAAACCTATTAAGATATGATAATTCTTTTAAAATACTATATGCATCTTACAACCTGAAACAAGCACTGTGCATTGTTTTAAACGCATCTGTATTCTTCTTCAGTGGGGTGATCTGTTAGAAACATTTACTAAAAATTGGACAGGAAGAAATGTCAGTGTATATGCATGACCCAGCAAGTATAAACTCTTCTTGAAAAACAATGCGTTTCTCTTGTCAGGGGACTAAACAGTTCGCATGTCGGCTGTACCTACAGACATTGCTGTGACTACGTCCTTAGGCCAGTTTTAATATTTCTGTTTGTGGCAATTATGTTTCATGTTTCAATACTGACAATTTTAAATAGATAATTTGTAAAAGTAGAGCAAGAAAGTGAACAAAACAGGAAATCTTTTATTTGAGAAGCTTAGCCTGTGAATCTGGCCTGTAAGCAAGCAGCTGTGGAGGAAAATCAAACAATTTCACCTGCAGATGAATTTCAAGACTTATTTGTCCCTCTTCAATGAATGCCCTCTTGTCTACTTGTCTCATATTTTGTACTAAATACATTCCCTGCAGTAAGCCCAGTATCACGTAGGATAGCATGGTACTAATCAATATTCTGTTGCCTTTTTATAGAATCTTCCAATTCAAGATCTTGAAGTCCTTCTTGTTGGTGTAGCAATCTTCTGTATTTCCAGTGTTTCCAGTGTCCCACAGTGTTGCTAGAATCCAGAATAAGGGACTGGAGCTCTTGATCCAATTCTGTTATATGGCAAAATTACTGAATATTTACATGCAGCTATCTACCCAAATGCATATTGTTCCATTTATCTTCCAACTATTTGAAAAGCAACCAAGCTCAGGTTTGCAGGTAGGTGAATGCTCAAAGTCAGGGCCCCGAGAGTCCCAGGAAAACACTCACTGACTTCACGTGTCCTACTCCCCTGAGAAACACCTATCTGGAGCTTTTGGGATAGCAAATGCAAGTGAAAACATGCATCACTAAACTAATAAATATCCTTGATCTAGTGAGAAACGTGGATTGGGAAAAATCTTCACTTCTTTTTAGATTTCTATTTTTAAGTTTCCGCAAAGTAAAACATGGAAAAATTTAAGCTTTTGTTGCCAAATTCTGTCCTGATATGCACAAACATGACTTTCATTGACCTTTTGAGGAAGGGCTGTAGACTTCACTGAGCATAGCACAAAATAGCATAGGCTTGGAGTGGGAAAGTTAAGTAACTAATAGGGACTTCAAGATATTTATTACAAGTCAGAAGTACTTGATGAGCAAAAAATGGCCAGTTATCTCAACGCTGGGGTGTGGAATAGATAAAGACAGTAAAAAATATAAATCAGCAGGATCCACATAACATTACAAAGCTAAAGAAATAGGAAAATGATGGAAAAAGGTCAACAAAACCAGAAATGTCAGGAAGGCAACAAAAGATGTGACGAAAAAAGGGTTGAAGACTGTGAAGACAAAGTAGGACTTTTATAATTATGTCAGGAACAAAAGGTCTTGAGAGACTGCTTAAGCCAAGGGGAAGTTGTTCATGGATGCACTAGATAGTGCTGGGAAACACAGCCGTTTCTTCACCTCAGCATTCACCAACAAGAAAAGGGAAAAACCTGCCAGAACCAACAAGACCTTTTTGTAGAACAAAAAATGGAAAATTCCTGAAAGCTAAGTCTGCTCACTGCAGCTGACAGCATAGTATAATGGCTCAGCAGAGCGGTCCCAGGGCAGCTGGCATCCCCCCTTAGTCCCCCAGCAAGACAAAGATGGCAAGCGGTGACAGGAGGACTGGCAAGAGCCAACTGTAGTATCTGTATTGCCGCAGCACAGTATGGGTCATACCCAAAGAGCAGCTCTCTCTTCCCTGCCTCCATGCATGGAGTGTATGGGTTTGGGCTTTGTTTTTATTTTTGGTTTTTTTGAGCGTGTGTGCAAAGCCTTTGGATTTAACTTTAATTGAAGCCCTCTTCCTGCTTGCTTTCCTACGGTCTCCCCTTTGTTTAGGATGTTTGCTTGCTCTTACTCAGGCAGCACAGTATGCTCAGAAAATGTTGGATTTTACACTCAGGGCCAGCATCCCCATTTGTCTAGGCTCTGTGCTTACCCAAAAGCTCTGGGGCTCAGATAAACAAGGTTATGTTACATTTATAAATAAAGGTGTGCATGACTAACCTGTGCATCTGATGGGAGAAAATAAGGTGACACTTGAGGTTGCAAAGCTCACAGTCACAAACTGAACAAGGTTAATGAAATTGCACAGGGCAAGAGAGTTTATTACTACTGCTGCTCCTGGACCATCATCCATGAAGAACATGATAACAGAATACTCTATTTAACCATGGGAGAGGCATGGTTCAGGCATACAAAAAAGGTACCTTTTCTTCTGCTTATATGCCAACCCTGATTTGGAGAAAGCACTGCTAGGCATCAGCACGGAGGCAAACAATTATGAAGTGAGAAGGGGATGCTGCAGTCATTAGCCCCTTCTTGCTGGCAGGAGGTAAAGCAAAGGTATTAAAGCTTCCATTAGGATGGCCCATGCAGTACATGCTTCTGGTGACTGGATACCCTCTCCCTGACCAAATCTGAAGTCTGCTAAATCTGTAAGCTACTTCATCGCGTGACTTACCAAAAATGACCACTTTATTTCATAACTGAGCTGGTCTAACTTTAATTTCTGATTATTAACTCTTTGGTTAGCAAGGCCAGTCTCAAAAGAAAGGGGCCAAATGGACTCCTTCTACGCTTCGTGAACATCTTTTCCCTGGAAATCAGATCAAGATCCTTCAACTCTTGTAATCTAAATTGCTGCTCTTTGACACTTGTTTGGCAGCTGAGAAGGGCAGGATTCAAAATATCTTAGAGGTGAAAGGCTACACATCCTGTTAGTGGGAAAACTTTCATCTACAAATGCAATGGTATTTGTCAAGAGGCTAGAGAAGATTTGACATCAGGAAAAGCCTTTGTGAAGTCCACCATAGTAATAGAAATATATTCACCTTGATTTAAAGCATTCTTTTTATGGTGAAATCTAAAAATGGAGCAAGACTGGGTTATAACTTAAATGCAGGAACTGTGACAAATAACAATTTATATGGGGAAATGGAGGTGCCACAGGGATTGGGTTCCAAGGAAAACTTGTCTTGTGAAAAGGATATGAAGTTAAGTAATGGTCAAATAAACCAGGGACTTTTTGTTGTGTTTTTAATATTGCCTTTAAAAAAAAAAAAGGTTAATAGCAAAAGTACAGGACTGCCTGACATTCAAGAAAGGCTTGCTTGTGATTAACATACTGAAGAAACTGCTGAACAGTTTATCCCTGTGAAAGTACCACCTCTAGGATGTTGCTAAGATCAGGAAAAATGTGGATTATTGATTACCTTGCCTGTGAATCAAACCTGCAGGAATGCAGGAATGAAAATCTGTTATAGTTGACCCTGTTTGACTTGGGACATTTTCTGAACTTTTGCTCTTGAAACAATTCACTTTTAATAAAGAGTTACTGGTTTCATTGTGTTTGGTTTTTTCCTTGCTCTGCTTTTCTCTTGTAGAACAGTAAGAACTCAACTAAATTGTCTGGTGGGGATTCCTCTCAAGAAGGCTGAGATGCTGCAGCTTAAACGCTGAGGAGCTGGAGAAGAGAAACAAATTGCATCCTTCCCAGTGCTATTTGGTTGGTACCAAACGACTGCACAGCCATTCTGCCACCCTTTCTACTAGGCTCCAGCAGTAGCTGGGGTGTTCTATGTGCACAAGAGGAGGTCAGGCAGTTTGCTGAGCCTTGCTTTTTTTACTCTGAAATCATGGCCTTCCTGCTCCATTGAACAGAGATGGTCAGGAGTTCCTGGAGCAATTTTCCAAATAAAAGACCCTTTTTTTGTAATCCAAATATATTGCAAGAATGTTTCAGCAGAAGATGTTTCCTGTAGTGTGGTAATTCAGATTAACATGCTGAGAGAGACCTGCAAATAAGCAGAGGCTGGGAAGAGACAGACTGCATCACTGTGTCCCATGAGGTGACCCAGCAGCACCAATGCAGAGGTCACAGTCTCTGGTAAAGCTGCCTACTGAAATCAAGTGCTTGCCCTGAATCAAGCAGGGCTGGGATTTGAATGAGAGATCTTTCTTGGTTTATTTTCTTTCTTTTCCGATGTAAATGCCCTAATCATTTTGAGGAAATTCTTTTGCTCTCTTTTCACCAAAAATAATCTCACCTTCCATTTAAAAAATATTGAGTTTGTCCCTGTATGGAAAAGGAAAACTTCTACGAGATCAGACGTTTCATATTTTGTCACTAAGCTCTAGTGCTAGCTGTGTAACAGATGTGGAGCAGAAGGAGATCAATGTCTGTGTCTTTAAGCTTGTGCCTGAATCTTCATCCCAACAGATAGTTCAGCTAATTTATTAATTGTAGGTATTTTTAAATGAAGTAATAATGCCATCAGAACACCACGAACTGCCTTTACCTTGCTCCCCTCTTTGGCCTCTAGCGCTTTCCCTAGTGATGGCCTTACCATATGTGGCATACCCTGAAGAAATGAGCTGAACATGGAAACCTCCATGCATTTGACAACTTTTGTGTGGGACAGCATTGCTGGAGGAACATGGCACCAGAGAATTCCTCTGCAGGTTTTGGGGATGCTTCAATGAGAAAGTCCCCAAGCCTTCCCTTCTCCCTATTTTGTGGTTCTGAAAAAAGCAAAGCATTTGCTGCAACTTGCCTTCATCTCATCTTCCTGAAGTTTGAGAGGCATTTACTTTTTAGCAAGTTCCTAGTCCAGGATCTATACAGTTGAAGCTCCGCAGGGTTCCCCCCTGCCTACCCACCACCAGGAGCAGCTTGACTCCAGGTCTGCCCTGCAGACAGCCGGGTGCGCTGCTGCAGATGGATGTATGCACCCGGCTGGCAAGAGCACTGGAAACCCTTCCTCTCCCAATAACGCCTTTTTGCTACCACCTAGTGGACATCAGGAGGTGTGATAAAACAGACTCTTGTAGACAGGTGGGTGTCAGTAACAGGGAAAGAATGTGGAGAACTGTGTACAGAAATTTCCCCTGAATTTCTTTGCTGTAAGATTTTGCTTTGCTGTTCCTGGGCCCTGACGCTGCTGCTCTTACTATTGGTCCCCGGTGCAGCGCAGGAAGGCCAAGGCAGAGCTGCGTCATGCTCTTACCTGAGATCTGATAGGACGAGAGGAAATGGCCTCAGGTTGCGCCAAGGGAGGTTTAGATTGGACATTAGGAAAAATTTCTTCACCGAAAGGGTTGTCAGGCCTTGGAACAGGCTGCCCAGGGAAGTGGTTGAGTCACCATCCCTGGAAGTATTTAAAAGACGTGTAGATCTGGCACTGAGGGACATGGTTTAGTGGGCATGGTGGTGTTGGGTTGACGGTTGGACTGGATGATCTTAGAGGTCTGTTCCAACCTTAATGATTCTATGATTCTATGATTCTACGATCTGCCTGCCATGATGCTACAGCTCCTTCATCTGGTGCTCCGAGGTGCCTGATGCTTGCTTGTGCTTGGCTGCTTTGGAGTGATGCATGCTGTAAAACTGCCTGAGATCCCAGAAGGTCCCCGATACTGTTTATATTGAAGGAAAGACTACAGTTGTCGTCTGACCCTGCATTGGGTTTCATCAAGAGGTCAGAGGAACCTTTGCTTAATGTCCTGGACCATGACATGAGGGCCACATTTCAGGAGAAGTCAGTCAGCAATAGCAAAACACTGTAGCAACTTGTCTGAAGGCCACAGAAGTGTATGCCAAGTCAAGAACCTTGATTTATATGCTGTGAAAGGTGGCCCTTGGCCTAAAGAGATTACCACCTATCAAACGGAGAGAATATTTTTGTCTTAAACTGGATGTATACACCAAAACTGTAAGTGCAATAAAGCATTAAGAGAAACAGTTATAATGAAGCACATAAGCATTGTTAGATGGAAGCCTTATGGCCCTGCTAAGTGTTGAGGAGGGGATGGGAGGACCGAGGCTGTGACCTGCGAACATGGATTTCATTTTTCTGCAGTCAGACAAGATTGGAGAACACGAAAACAAAGAACAACAGGAGAGGGCATCAACTCACTTGTGAAGTGAGGCTGAGGTGGTAATATGGCAACTAAAGATGATCCCAAATTGGGATCCATCTGGAGATATGGTACAAGTTCTTTTGGCTCTACAGCCTGCAGGTAATGATGCATAGTAAATACAACGGTAGAGCAGATGCTATTTTGTTCAGTCTCCGACGATTTTTTTTTTCAGAGATAAACATAGACATTGAACTGAGCCAACCCTATGACTCTTAGCATTAGGCCTGTATCTTCCGTAAGGAATATCAGGACAGATACTTGCTAATGTATGTATATGCAGCTCTAGTGATTTCTATGCACCAGCTGATGCCCACTGAGAACCTGGTCGGTTCTGTTCTGTTGATTCCCTTTGGTTTTGTTGTTCTACTGCATGCTGATAAATCTGGGCAACAACAACAAGCAGCAAAAGCAATGCTAGGATAAATATGTGTTTGTTCTCTCTTAGCAAAAATTCTGTTATTATTTCATGTATACGATCAGTAATTACTTAGCACTTCTTTACTTAAAAATCACTTTTGTCCAAGAATGTGAATGAGTACTGATACTCAATGTTTTAAAACCACTACCAGCAGAACAGCTTCTTTTAATGAACACAGAAGAATCTTTCCTAGCACTTCAATTTAAAATGTTGATACTGAACATTAAAAAAAAAAAAAAGTGGACAGAATACCAAATTTCCTCTGGAAAGAAAAAGCAATAGTTGGAAAACCTGATATTGAACTCTGAAATCCATTTAATGAAACAAACATTAAATATACTAGAAGACTTGATCCATTTTTTGTTCAATACACCACATAAAGTTTCTAAAGAAAAGGATTTTCTTGGTATTGGTCCAGAGCTCCCTTTTCAGTATCCCACGGTCTGGACACACAGATACTTTTGTGTAGATCACGATAATATAAATCCAATACATTTCAATCTGTTCATGCATGGGAGTGAATTAAAAACAAACTGAGATCTATCCAATCGTTCCACAGCAAAGTAGTCCACCTCCATAAATGCATAATTAAAGAGTCTCTGTATATACAATTTTACTTTTATTTTTAACTTATTTACCTCACAACCACAAACATACATCCATCCCAGAAGGGAAACAGGAATTAGAGAAAGAGGGAGTGTATATTCATCTAATGCAATGTAAATTCTACTTCAGCCCCTAAACCTGGAATTAAATCCCTTCAGGCTTCTGTAGTCAATCCACAAATATGTCTTTGGGAAATCAGTGTCAGAACTGGCTGTGTCTGCAGCAGGGAAAAGGGAGATATAATCTAAATTTGTATTGTGCAGCTTTCCAATGTTAGCTGTATGAATTACAGAAGTGAAGATTAAAGCTGTCTATCTCTTGGGCTCGTCAATCATAGAGTGGGTTCTAGAAAATGTATGTTGAAATTCAGTGTGCGTGTGATAAAAACCATGCTTATTGAAAGAGAAGGTATATTTTGAAAGGTGAATCTTATCTCACATAAGCAGATGGCATAGATTTAAAATTTCAGTTCTATTTAGATCCCAGAAGATAAACTAAACTGGATTGTGGAATATTACAGTAATTTACAAAACAATAAAATAGAAATAAATCACAAGGTAGTCACAGTCTTTTTAACATGAATTTAAAATTATGGATCAAATATTCTGGCGGCTTTTTTCCAGGCAAGATAAAACCACTGAGATGAATACAGCAATCTTTAAGGTAATAATTTAAAATGACAGCAGAGGGTGCTATCATTTCTCCTTCGGCTCATGGTGTCATAACTGAATCTGTGGCTCTCTTACCCCTTGTGTTGTTATTCTCAAGAATCTTGGAAAAACAAACTCTGAAATTCAGTGGAAGTTATCCAGAAGGGAGTTAGAGACCACCGGTGGAGGAAGAAAATATACACTGGCACGTATTTAAGGCCAGAACTCAACTTCTAAATTTGCAACAAGCACTTAGATTTTACAAAACTAAACTGTAGAGAATTTGCTGTTGTCTGGTTAAATTTCGCTTTTCTCTAGAAACATAAATGACAGACCTTTTAATCTGTAAATATTTCTCCCTTATGAATTCACACTTTATCCGCTACAGGTTGTTGTCCTTACTGAACTGCTCAAACAGAAATGATAGGATAATATTGCTAAATGTTCGCAATGTCCTGCCTATGAAAACCACTTAGTCATCCTTTGGAAGAACTGACAAACGAACATATTGCATCCTTTGCTGGCCTGTGAGATAAACAAATGACCTAGAAACAGTCCTCAGTCTTTTCTGCCATCTGAAATCTCTACTTAACCAGCAGATATGCAGCATGGTTTCCTTGGATTTCTCCCATCCTTCCTTTTGAAGCTTGATTGCTCAAGGTGTGGCCTATCAGGCCCCAGGCAAGCAAAGTACTTAAGCGGTGGTCCAGTTTGACTGAAGTGAACAGATAGCCCAGGCATAAGGTTACATGCTGAACTTGCTGCTGAGGGTGCAATGCTGAGTGTCCTTCAGGATAAGCCCAAAAATGCCAAAAGAGCCCATGGTTTCTAAACCCACTAGAGGCAGGATGAGTACTCCTCATTCTCTTATTGCCCTAGAACCAGACAGACCCAGTTTTGAACTTTACTTGTCCTAAATAAGTAGGACATAAGTACGCATAAGGCACAAAGTGTGTGGGGAATACTTACAGTATAATAAATAGAATAAATTTTCTGGATCTGTCACAGTGAAAAAAAAAAGAGTTCCCAAGTTTTTGCTGTTGTGTTGGTTTTAAGGGAAATAATGTGCAGCAACTTTGTGTGAGGCCCGCAGGTCTCATCAAGCAGACAGTGCGGTTTGAGCTCAGTTCAGTCCGTCAGGAGACGTAATCCCAACACCAGTGTTGTCCTGGCAAAGTTGCCACTGATTTCAGTGGGATCAGGCTTTCACATCGCAGGGTCTCATCAGTTCAGGAAAGCTGAGGGTCTGGCTTGGTATCTCCATTTCTCTCAGATCCACTGGAGTGTCTCTGTTCTCGCCTCCGCTGTTCTCACATGCATTCCCTTGTTCTTCCCTCCTACCTGTGTATTCATCCAGTCCCACCTTACTGGGCTTCACACCTGAGATTTTGTGTCTTGATCGCTAACCAGAGGAGACTGCTGCTGAGTCTCTGCTTGACGTGGTGCTTGCTATGGGTCTGCAAAGAACTGTGTTGCTCCTGGGCTAACGGTTAGCCCCAAGCCATAGAAATAACTTGAAGAGAAAGCGGTAACTGGTGGAACACTGAGATTTTCCATTTCTGAGGACGTTGAAGGTAGGCCTCTGCATTATATATTGGATTTTGGAGTACTGAATAGATTTTTTTTGCAACTCAGGGTTGGCAATGTGCTTAATCCAAAGAGGTAATAATCTGTTTCAATAGGCAAAGTTGCCTTTTACTAGCTTTCCGCAGTTAGAAAGGCTGTCTTTCTGTAAGTCTTTTGTGGATTTAAGACTTATTTAAATCTTGCTTCTCTTTTCCTATTTTGCCTCGCATAGGCTTTGCTTCCAGATCTTTATTCTATTTATTAGAACAAATATTGGCACAAAAAATACTCTGTCTGTGAATTATACCCTATTAAATTTAACCTACAAAGCAAGGAACTCAGATTCCTAAGAGCTCTGTACCACTACTGCACCTTTTACTCTGGTTGTATCCATTTGGGTTCCTATGTTTTCTTCATAATCATGAAAAGAAATTTGTTGGTATTTTCTTAATGAATTAAAAATCAATTTTGGGGGGTAAGATCCAAAATAGCATGTAATTATCTAGAGTGGGGCTGAAACTTCCATTAGGCCCTTACACACAGATCAACTGCACTCTGGACTCTGACTTGATCCAAAATGATAGTTATGAGATGCTAGATGAATAGAGCAGGTGTAGTCACCTAAACATGGGTGAGGGACAGAATGATCGGACAGAATTTAGATTGCACGGCTGCAATCCAAGACAGCCATGTACAAAATCTTTGCCCTGGTGATAAGCCAGGCTTTGTCCAGAAAGCTTTCTTGGGTGCTCCTGTGTGTCTACAGAAGTGCTGTCATCTTAACTGGGCAGGACTCATGTCCTATTTTCTATAAATCTAATTTGGGATTCTCAAACTACTCATCCCTAGGGGTGGTACACAGTTGAGGTATCTGACAGCTCTGGATTCAGCACAGAGCATTGAAAAAGTAATCACCACTTCCATTAGAAAATGAATGAGTACTTGGGGAACTTTGTACTGATGGTGATGCCCACATTTTGTACAACGATATAACAGCTGAAGTATTTCCCCACTGAACACCAGGTTTTTCACAGATGATTCTGATGATGCACCAGTCTTGACTCATTGCATTGGTAGGATATAAAGCTTTCTGCTCCTGCCTTCTTCCCAGGGTCACAAGCCCATAAAAATCCCTTCCATAACTGGCAGATGAATTTAGGGATTAAGTTCATTACTGGTGTACCTGTCTTTTACTTGTGCATGCCATCCACTAACTTTCACTGGTGGATCCCAACGCAGCTTAGAGGTCAAAGCTTCTGTTGCAATGACAATCAGTTATTTGGACTATTCTGTAGCATAGTTTGGAACGAAGTAATTGGTGTGTCATGTGTTTAAATAGCATTTTGGAAAAGTGTTTTCCTAGGTCATGCTGAAAGGCTAAAGTTCTCTTGTTGAATTGGCTAGTTTATTCCTGTCTTTGAAAAGACTAAGGAAGGCCTTACCCCAACCTTCTGCCATCTGTTGGCTGTGATCTGACTGAGCAGTTTCACTTCTGGTGGCAATTGTCATAAATATTCCAAAATCCAGTGTAGGTATTGGGGCTAAGAGGAGATGACAATAAGGAGAAATTGGCCAAAAGAGAAAACTGACTGTATCTCCATACAATCTGACAGTCTGTCAGAAGCAACAGTTTGGACATTTGTCCTGTGGATTATGTGGAGATATACATATGCAACAGTTTTGCTTTAGGTAAGCTCATTTCTTTCATTGAGAGCCAAGGAGGAATAGGACTGCCATGATGTCTCCCTCCTTCATCTTCTGTTCTGCTGAATAATTTGTGGGAATTAAGAAATAGCGCTAAGCCCTAGCAGCTGGTATACCAATCTCAGGGGTGCAGGTGCAGTCTCACCCCCATTTGGATTGTTTCTAGGCAAATTAGATTTATCAGCAAGAGCCTGAGGCTCCAACCAGCTGGCTGGAATGTACATTGCCAAATGTGATGACAGCTCGGTGCTTCTGCGTGATGATTTGCCCTATCATACAGGGCAGAGAAGTGAAGGCATGAGAACAGGTTGTTGCAAAGCCTTTCTGGGCATTCTGCTCCTCTAAAAATTAAACCTGCCAGTGCTCTGCTGCCCTTTGCATTTTTGTGGAAGTGGCTGTATAAAACTGGCAGTCAACATGAAAATTGAAGTTTATACTGTACTCTTAACAAAAGGCTTCTGAAGCCTGAGTGTGTATGTGTGTAAGGGGGTAATGTATTCCTCTTTTGTCTTCCTCACGCTTTATTCACCTTCTGGCATATAGCATTTTCTGTATTTTAAACTCCAATGGATTTGAAGGAAATAAGTGTGGAACCAGAACTCAGATCTAGAATTGGTTTTAAGATGTTCTCTGACGTTCTTTTTACTTCATTTTCCCTGGAAGTCCTCGTTATGGACTGTTGTGGTTAAATGCTATGCAAATCTAGAATAAAAAAATATTCACTCCAAGCCCAAAGAGCCTTTTGTATTTCCAACCTCACAAAAGTGCTTTACAAAGTTAATTTACAAAGTGTTTTTTTTTTAAAAAGTTTTGAGAAGAGTGGACTGGTTAAACCCAACATAAAAATGTTGACAGATAGGAGAGAAAAATCAGGCTTCCTTTCACTTAAGTTATAGTGAATTTCAGGTGGCAGCTGCATTTTTTCCTACCCTATCTATATGATAAAAATCAAAAGGCAGCATTACAATCTTCTGAAGTTTTAGAACAGTTTTCCAAACTTTGACTTTCAAATCAGATCAAAGTTATGAATATGGCAAAACAATCCCAGCTAGAATGCTCATTGGGTGTTATCTTCTAAATGTCATAAAACAGCTTATCTCCCTTTTCTGTTACAATGATTTCACTAAATACCTGACATTTACAGCTGACATTGTACTAATAAGGGATATTTACTGTGTTCTTTTCCTCAAATGGAAGTTTCCCATGAAATTATAAGGAACGTTTCACAGTTGTGATGGAAATATTAATAATTCTGCTTTGCCCATGTTTTAATGTGTTTAAATATAGAGCATTTCAGCACATAAAGCAGTAACGTAAGTGCTAATATCTCAGCACCTTTTAGCATGCACCGCTGAATATACAAATGCACGCATTTTGAAACCACACAGACATGAAAATTTGCAATTCAGAACCTCAACTAGTTCAATAAAAAGACAGACAAAAGATTTCCTTTATGTCTAAAGACAAAGTACCCTGATGCTGCTATTTTAGGAAGGAAAATTAATGATAATTTTTTACAAAGGAAGCAACTCTTCTCTGCAGTTTAGAACTGATTAGTAAATGGATATGCAGAAAGCTATGTATGGAATTAGACAAGTATATGAGTCTGTGCACTCCAATCTATTTTATACATGTTCTCCAAGACCTCAACAACTAAAGCTAATGCTCCCTCAGCTCCATTGAACTAATTAAGCTAGGTCATTATATTAATAATGGGTTGCCCTTCTGTCTGCATTTATGGCACTTAGCAAGTCAGTGTGTGTGTGTATGCTTATCTCATGAAGGAGAAAGCTCCTGTCAATGAATTAAATGAATCCATCAAGAGAATTAATGTGACTTGATTACTGTTGATATATCTGAAAAAGCTGGCATGCACAACCAGATATCTGCAGCTGTACGAAGTAAGTAACAACACTCCAAACCACTGAGCAAGGCCCTGAGCCTGTACGATTGAATAAAGAGGTTGCTGACGCCAAGACGTGTTGATGGGCTGCTGATGTGATAAATGCAAAGGGTGCCACAGGGTCTGAATGTTGCTATCAACGCTTAGCTTAACTCAGTTGGGTTGGTATTTTGCCACAAACAGTTCTAATGCCTTCTGTCATGTAAAACTATTGCCTCAAATTAGTTTTCAGTTCTCTTGCTTCGTTAAGGAGCATGAAAGACCAGAGACGCTTGAAAATTAATTGAGAAAAACTCTGCAGTCACCCCCCAAAAATAAAAAATCAACTGCACTTTGGACACGACTTCGATAGTTCTCTTGTTTTGTCAATTCTTTCAGCAGCCACTTCATCTCCTTCAGTTCTCTTGCTGATGGAGTGCCATATCCAAGGTTGCTAATGGTTTGGAAATTCCCAAGTATTGAAAAAGCAGTCCCTTAAGCTGGTGATAATTGGCTGAGAGCAGAATGCAAAGATTCTTCTGTACCATAAATATTAAAATATAATGAAAAGTTGATAGCTGGGATAAAGGAAAAGGTTTCAAAATTGCTGAAGTGGAAATACATAAAGAAAAACAGGTTTTCTTCTTGGCAGAGAGAAATATCCATGTGGGCTTCTTTGTATTACAGACATGACAATTATGATTTAGCATGAAACCAAGTTAAAAAAATCACAAGTTCTTAAAGTGATCTTAATGCTCCCTCCTAAAAGTCGATGGGCAGTTCCAGGATTTCAGTTATCAAGAATGAAGCATTAGAGAACTATAAATAGCACCCAATATTTTTGATTAATCATTTACTTAGCTGCAGCAAAGGGGAGAAAGACTTGGCTCATAGTCTCACACCTACAAAAAGACTATATTCAATTTGGTTTTCTCATACATAGTGAGAAAGGCATGAAGCGACTCAAAAGTCCCAGAGAAGTGTTCTTCAACCTCGCCATGCCACCCCTGCCCTCCCAACCACTGGCTGAGGATCCAAAAATTGGGCTCGGTGAACTGCCCAGGACATTTGTAAGCAGTGGAGTAGGGAACAAATTGTCCAGATGGTTTGTTAAACAAACAAACAAACAAACAAACAAAACTGTCTATTCAATGAAGCTGTTTGTTTAAAAACAGGATATATTGAAGTAATTTAAGACTTTATGGATACAAATTTGTTTAGGTATTTGTCTGCAGTGTAACACTCCTTTACAGATGAGGTTACTGTAGTGCACTTAGGCTTCAAAGGCATGATTCATGGCACTCTTTTATGTGTTTCCTAACAATACATGGCAATATAGGTAGCCTGGCACAGCCATAAAATAGCTATTTGAATGCACAATAGCAAATACATACTAAAACCAGTAAATTTTGAGTAAAATCTGATAGCATGCAAATCACTGGATGCAGCTTGCAAAGGTGGTATTAAGCTCAGGTGTAACTATTAGTTTGACTAATAATGCATACAGAACATAACGCGTGGAATTACCCAGCACTTCTTGGAGGAGCTGTTTTCATGAACAATAGTGTAAGAGGAAGAAAAAAAAATCAAAATAAAATAATGTCCTGGGCAGGCTATCTTAAAACATTTTGGACTGTTATTTCAAAATCAAATTTCCACAAATAAAGAGAAAAATGTCATTCATTGTGGCACTTTTTGCAAAGTTGGAAGGTTAAAAGAAAGTTATTTTGTAACCAACCATAAAATAGGCATTTGAAAAATTATTTAGCTGGAAAAAACACAATTTTTTCCACATTAAGATAACTTAAGAACACCCAAATTGATTTTTATTAGACTTCTCATATTCACTTCTGAGCTGACACATGCATGAGATATTCAGCCCTAAAGGTCACTTCTGAGAAAGCTATAAGTAACTGGAAACAGCACTGCAGGATGAAATGATGTCTCATTGCTAACTATTACTGCTGGAGAGTGATAAATATTTTACTCCTGAGGCTAAGAGCCGGCTCCTGTAAATAAATTTCTATTTCTCGGCTGCACCAATAGCTGAAAGATGATGTGACAGAACTGGTTTTCTTGATTTTAATTTTTTGTTTCAAGAGAGGGTGGGACGGCCCGACCCGGTTTCAGCAGACATCCGTGCCGAGAGACGCCGGCAAGGCCTGCGGGCCTGCGTTGGAGGGAGCCCACTGCCCGCTTTCCCGCAGCCAGGAACGGGTGCCGCAGGGAGAGCCCCGGCTCCTCGCACCCCACCGAGAGCGGAGGCCACCTGGGGCGGGCCGAGCGAGCGGGGCTGCTGGCCATGCCCTGCACGGGTGCCCTCCTCCTCCATGCTGCCCCTTCCTGGGATGCTCAGCGCTTTTCTAAAATGGCCGCTCGAATGCCTAACGCAAACGTTGCCAGTCACCCCGGCTGCTAACGTCTCATTCACACTCTCCAGGCTTTGGCCACCCTGTACTTTATTCTTTTCTGCTCCTTTTCTTTTTGGTGTTGATATTAGTAATTAAGGTTTAGATGGGGGGAGGGAGAGGGGAAGGCAGAATAAAACAAAACAAAAGCGGGAGGCGTTTGGTGATTTTCAGCTTTTCTCCAGAGTTAAATGGCTGGCTCTGCTACCAATTCGGAAAAGGAAAGGCAGGGGGTAGCTGGTTCTCTGTGGCTCCCCACGGGGGGGCCTAAGCCTCTGCGAGCCTCCTCAGCTGCGGGTTTAGGCGGCTGGGGAACCCCCTCGCTCTGGTTTTCACCTCAGCCTCGCCGCCCCCTCGGGCCGGCCCGCAGGGCGGCGCGCGCGCGCTGCCCGGCAACCACGGCCGCGGGGGCGGGGCGCTTCTCGGCCCCGCCCCTCACCGAGCCGTCACCGGCGCGGCGCGGCCATCGCACCGCCCTTGCGCAGGCGCGGGCCGGCCATGTCGGCCGCCGTGGAGCGGCGGCTGGCCCGCTTCCGCGCCGCCCGCGGTAGCGCCACTGCCTCGCCGCGCCCTGCGGAGCCGCCGGGCAAGGCCGCGGCTCCAGAGGCTCCCGAGGGACAGCGGGCCGTCGCCGCGGGCCCAGGCGGCGGCGCTCAGGTGAGCGCCGAGGTGGGTGGGGTGGGGCGGGGTGGGGGTGTGTGGCGGCGGGTCGGTGCCTGACGCCGCTTCTCGCTGCTGCCTCCACAGGCCCGTCCCGGCGGGGCGGCGGCGGCGGCTCCGGTGTGGGCGCGTCCGCTGCTGCTGAAGGTGCTGCTGTGGGCGGTGCTGCTGGCGCTGTTCGCGGAGCTGGAGCTGGGGCTGCCCTACTTCGTCCTCTCCCTCCTCTACTGGATGTACGCCGGCACCCGCGGCCCCGCCGAGCGGCGGCGGGGCGAGCTGAGCGCCTACTCCGTCTTCAACCCCGGCTGCGCCGCCATCGCCGGGACTCTGACGGCCGAGCAGCTGGAGCGGGAGCTGCATTACCGGCCCGCCGCCGGGAGGTAGCGACCGGCCCGGCGGGGACAGCCGCTTTGCGGGGGTTGGCCCCCGCTACCTCCGCCCGTCCGGACCACGGACCCGAGGAGGGGCCGGGGGAGGAGGAAAAGGGGGTTATTTCTATGCAAACGCCGCTTGCGCCTTACTCCTGGCCCGGCTTCTGCGGGCGCGGTCCGGTCCCGAATAAAGCCGTAGCAAAGCGTGCGCTGTGGTCTCGTTTCCTGGGAGGGCCGGGCCCGGGCAGCCGGCAGGAAACCCACGGGCAGCTGGTTTGGCCGCTGTTGCAGCGGCAGCTGGAGGCACGGCCTTTTCATAGCTGGAGCTGCCAGCTTGTCAGCTGGTGATTTTCAGCTCCTGCTGACTTTTACCACCGGTAATGGGAAGGCCGGGGTTTGACGACACCTTTAGTAGAATGGCCAACTGCTTTTCTTCTCAGCACTGGCTAGAATCCTCTTTCTGAAGAAAAGACATGAGGCACTATCAGTATACCTAAAATAGGCAGCTGCTTCTGTTCACACTCATGTCTTTCATGAAACACAAACATCTGATTTCAGTGCAAGTTCCCTCTTTGCTTCATATTACAGCTTTCATCATTTGTAATGTAAGCAAAAAAGACTTACCATTATTCCTGGCAGGTAATACATGTTTTTCTTTAACAACCATTTTGAAAAAATTTAGGGTGTCTGCGCAGCAGACATGGAAATGCAAGAGGCCCTCAGATGGAAGGAGATTTGCCCTGTCACTGGATTCAGTCTTTTTACTACAGCACAGCTGATGATGCTTCTCACCATCATCCCACAGACTGTGAGGTGTACTTCTTATAATCCACTGGTATTTTTAATACATAGAGCAGTGCAGTAAAACAAATCATTAATATTAAGTCATAGTGAAGAGCAGCCTGAGGACTGAGTTGAGAAGAAAAGTCACAAATTGATCTTTCAAATCCTGTTTCGTTATGCCTTTTCTAATTTAAGTTACACACTGTTCAGGCTTGACTTACCCCATGTTTGACTTACCCCATGTTCTGTCATTGGTTGGGGAAACAAAAGGAAGTGTCCTTTATTGAATTTAATTAGATAGGAAAGAGAATAGTAGATTAAAGCACAAATAATAAGTTTAACACTGCTAAGCATCTCTCAATAGCTCTCCACAGTGCTCTCTTAACTTCTAGTATTGTATAAATTTCAAATGCTGCTATTGAAAGCCAAGCACAGGATTTTTGGATTTGCACGTATTCCACCATCCTCTGGTAAACCCCCCTCAGAGTTCTCGCTATTCTTACTGATACTTACTCTATACAAATAACATGCTACATTTTTGTTTGATTAACATAGCCTCTGCAGATTCAAAGGCCTTTCTCTAGTGGGCGTAGAGTTGAAAATACAAAGCTTTGTGTCTTTGGGAGAACCATGAACTGTGAGTCTTTCCATTCTTTGAAAGTGCTCTTCTAATTACAGAGTGAGAAGTAGTCAGGTGATACTTAAAGTAAATACACCAGTAAGTGACAGAGTTTTGTGAGTTGAAACTTTATTCACAAGGATAAAAATAAACGCAACTATAATGTTTATGGGGAGTTGACAATCTGACATCTTGTACAGTTAGATTCTGTGGGTGTTTTTTAAAACAAGGAAACACATGCAAATAAATATTAAATACAAGGTAACATCCATGAAATTATAAAACTTTATAGCAGCAAGGCTGGAAATAAAGTTTTCATTTGCTATAAACTCTAGTTACATTTATGTCCAGGTGAATTTATAGACTCTTCTATTTAATGCTTCATGAAACAAGTTGCCACAATAAGTGAGCGTGAAGCTGAAAGGCACAAGAAATAAAAATTCACACAGTTCAACTGTTCCAGTGCTTTGTGTTGCTTTGCTTATTTCATGCTACTCAAATAAATGCATATTATAAATTCTGAAATAGAGATGGCATAAATAACAACAAAGGCTTGTAAAAGGTTTTACTGAAGTAGGTAAAGTATGATGTAGAAATTGGTGTTTAGGCCTTGCTGAAAGTATTCCTCAAAATACACGATTACAGTAATTCTGCTTTGGTGGCAATTTCTTTCACTGAGTTGTTCCCTCAGTACTCAGAAGGGATTTTAAAAGGTTTGAAGAAGTGAGAGCTTAATCAGAGAGGAAAAAAAAAAATTCTACCACAACCCTCTGCTTGGCTAAGATCTCACTTTGTCATCTTCTTTTTCTCTTGGATTTTAACAAAGCAGAAGTTACCAAGATAAGTTTGACATCTGGTGCTGGAGCTATTCTTGTGGGCCCAAAGCCCTCGGTTCTTAAGTGACTAGGAGGGACAAGAAGAGCCTAGTAACTCGAAAGCATGTCAAACTGTTGAAAGAATCTTGTGACAACAACTAAGTACAGGTTTGGTACCACACATGTAAATACTCTCTATTCCTATGTCTATCGTCTTTCATTTGTTACGTATACTTTTTCCAGCATAACAGTGAGTTAAAACACTTCCGTAACTTCCTATTGTCACAGCAAAACTATCACCTTGCCAACAGCCGCGCAAGTAGCAGAAACTTTTTTTTTCAGGTTTGCACACAACTAAGCAGGGCCGTGGAAAACTAGCACCCACTCTTGAATACTCATGAGTGAAATTATTCCCTCCAGTGTCCATTATCATACAGCTGTAAATTTCATCTGTCATCATGCTGCCTTTTCACCTACCAGTGACTAACTTTATCAGTCTTTTCCTATTCAAAGCACTTAAGGGTAGATATTAAGTAGAAACATCAAGCATACTCGCTACGTACAGGAAGCAAATTAATTAAATTGCAGGACAGCAGTTAACATACGCACGTACTAGTCAGGTATTGTACTGATGGTCACACAACATAGAAGCTAAGTTATTAAATTTACAGAAGAACCTGAGCTGCTTCTTTCCAAGGTCAGCTTTGCAACCAATGTTAGGAAGGGATGGCCTGGAAATGGCCCACGTAGAAGCCCGCATGCTACACGTACATAAGCCAGCCTGAGAACTGTGGTGGATTTCCGCGAATGTCTGACTTCCCCCCCTGGAGCTCAATTATAAGCATTATAGGAGAAGAAGGTAACCCATCCTCTCTAATTCAATGCTAACCTGATGACTGCAAAACTAATCCACCCTGTTGGCAATTTGGATTCTAATACAATGATTAAATAATGCCATGCAAAGCAATCTAGCTTCAGGCAGGAAAGATGCTGAATTACATCCCAGAATATCCAGTCCACTTTTCTTGACAAAGGGGGATGTAAATGCAAGTGCAAAGAGGGACTTGAAAATAGGTTCTTTTATCTCTGCTGAGTAGTCTACCTGCTATGCCACGGAAGTTACTTATTACAAGAAGGCTATGGACAGGGATATTCTCAGAGTTGTAAAGGGAGCCCGAATAACTAAGCTGAGTAAAGATATGTAAAGCTTGTTATTAACTGATGCAATGGATCGCATCCTGCTTGTAAAGGTACCTCTGCTTTCTTTCCCCAGCAACTCTTGTAAACAACAGGGAGGGTAACATAATTAGCAGTGCAGATGCATTCACTGCAAGAGGGCTCGCGGTCTTAAACAAACAGACAAAAGCTCGCTGAGTTTAGGATAGTGTTTTGGGGGGGATTTTTTGAATCCCGCTGATGGCGGGCAGGCTGCGGAGGAGGAGGCGGCGGCGGCGGCAGGCAGCCCCCCCCGGCGGGGGCGGGAGGCGGGAGCTGTCCTCCGTGCTGAACCCGAGCCTGCCCGAAGCCGCCACCGTCGGTGCAGGACCTTGCGCGCGTCCCCTGTCCGGAGAAAATGAACAAGGCTGGAGGAGAAACAAAAGTGAGCCCACTCTGTGAACCACCGAATCTCCTCCGAAGAGGTGAAGTCCGGTAAGACCAGCTGCGGCCACAAGCTGACTTCTGTGTGGTTGCACCCACAAGAAGCAGAGTATAGCTTAGAAAGAAAATGTCCTCCTGAAGCACAAGTCATTTTCCTGTCCCTCTTAACACCTCTGCCAACTGGAGAGGCAGAGTACCATATAAAAACGGAAGGGCTGTGCATTCAGGGGATATTTCCATCTGTGTCAATAGCGATAACATGCACCTGTTAATAGCAGAAGACGCCCCTACCAGATACTGGTTTTGGTTTATTTTCTTTCAAGTGAAGCTTAAAAAGAGCATTGAGAAATGTACACCACGCTACCTGCTGTACTGATAGATCTTCAGGATGCTGTTCTTCACCTACCCAGAAAAGAGGTAAGCATATTTTCAACTTTAGCTTTGGGAAACTCTTACTACAAAACTGATTCTTCCCTGAAACACCGGTTGTGTCCTACTAAGGTCTTTTTTTCTAAAACTGGTGATAGCACCTTACCCTATCCCCATAAAAGTCTAAATGTATTTTTTGGCAATAATCATATTCTGTATCCTTGTAATTTAATCAGTCGATCACTCAGCTCGCCCACTCAACAGTAATAAGCCATTGACCCTGTGGTTTCAGACTGGATCAATGCTATGTTTAAGTTTTGGACACCTGGAGGCCTTGTGTGCAAAGAGGAAGAAACTCTTTTAACTTACTTTAGACGTGATCAATTTTTCCTCTGATGTGTTGATTACATTAGCAGATTGCTTTCCCTAGAAACCTTTGTCCAACAGCCTGCAGGCAATGAGCAGCATATGCTTAAGTTTCTTGCTGGAGATGGCATACTTAAGCCACTTGCTTGGGTATTTAAGGGTTTTCAGGTATGTTATACAGTTCATTGTTCTCAGTCTGATTCACCTGCAGAAATCTTAGCTGAATGTGGCCTGACAAGTGGCAGCGTAGACACTACTGCCTACCGTGCCTCCACTACTGATGCTGTTGGCCGGACACTTCAGAGGTTTCATACTGCTATCTCTCTGGACATACAAATGTTCCAATCTCCAGCGCTCCCAGCTTTTCCGAAACTCCATCTGAACCTAACAGAAGCAAAGAAGGAAACAAAAGGAATGAATGTAGAACTAATCAGATCTTTAAATGACTCCATTAGAAAAGAGCAAGGAAAAAATAAAGATACCATACTACTGAGAAAAGCTGGCAATGCTTTAAACCTGCAATATTATTGCTCCAAATTATCCAATTATCTCATTAGTCCATTGTAGGGTATTCCATATTTAAAATAATGACAGCATTCACTTTTACTTGTAGAAATAAAGCTCTTCTATGCACCAGGAAATCTTATCTTCATTACTTTATTCTAAATTGTATTCAGCTGCAATACTGGATGTACTGTATGCCCTACCAGTACTAACAATTATGTTGATTTTGCTTACCAGCCATGAAATGACTGAAAAGACTGGCTTCCTGCTCATACTGTCACCACAGGTATTCTTAAGAGTTCTGTTTTAACTTCTGGTTTGATTTAAACAATATTATGTCTTGGATTATTTTTGTTCTTTGAATATTTACTGGTTTTTTATTCCATACAAAAATGAAGATGTATTCAGAATTGAAAAAACAACAATTAAGCACGTTAAAGACTGTACTTCCCCCCACCCCCCCCTTTTAAATAGCAATTACAGTATCTCATTCCAGATACTAGCTTTTTTTAAAGCTACAAAATATGCTCATCCAGTCACAGGTTCTGGGTTAAACTGTGTAACCTCTGTACTCATTTGGAAGTTTATCCAGGGTCTTGTAACTGCTAAACAAGAACAGAATTTAGATCTTCCTGTTCCATGGGAAAGTTCTTGCCACTTGACTGAAGAAAGAACCTCCATTAGCTTTTAACACATAAGGCAGAGGACATAAAATTGAACCTTTTTTACTCTAGAAAAAGGCAGGAGTGCAAATGCAGTAATCAATTCATTATGGTGTGTACTTCAGCCTGAAAGTAAGTTCACTAAGGCGGGCCACTCAAGTGAGCCTTCTTTGGAGAGTTCCTTTTTGTTTCCTTTTAGGGTCCGGTACTGACCACCAAGAGACTAAATAGACTGATGGCAGTTCCAACGTAGGCTTGTCATCATACCCAAGCTGCTGAAACCTTCATACTCTGAGGGAAACTTCCTAGGGAACCAGCTGCTGTATGTCTTTCTTCTCTACTTGTTCATTGTGAAATACTGAATCTGAGAGGCAGCCCTAAAAAAGGAGCAAAGCCTTATATAACTCGTGGTCTTCCCATGGTGGTTACCTCTAGCAGTGCTTGTCAGCTCTGGGCTACAGCCCTTGTACTGAATACTGTCCTGGTGGGAACCAGCTGCATCTCTGCCTCTGACAACAGAATCTGTCCTTCCAGTATCACAACCAAAGCTGCTGAGATAGAAGCTTGTATTTTACCGTGATAACGGTGGGTCATTGTGTCAAAAGCTGCACAAAGACACCAGAAAAAGACAGTGTGTCTGGGATAGCTTGGCATAGAAGAATGAGCGAGAACAGCCTGATAAAGACAGAAAAGGAAACAGTGAAATGCAGGGATCATACTGCCTGCAGGAGAAGAACTGATCGTGTTACCACCCCAGTACTTGGTACCTTTTGTGGGCATGGAAAGCAGCTGGTTTAATGGGAAGCACTGGGAAAAAGCAGTTGTACACATTTACAGGCAGATCCTGAAAGAAAGCGTGACTGCGCTTACTGACAGAATCAATGAGCAATAGAAATGGATATCTTAGAATCAGTCAAAGGGAGGAAATGAGTCTTCAATCCAGCTGGACACGACAGGCTGTATCCTTGAGCTATGATACAAACAGGCTGCAAGACTGAGATGAAGTGAATGGGAAGACCTGAACTAAAGACTGTATCAGAGATGATGTCTTAGGAATGGATCTGAATGACAGAATATTAGTTTTCTCTCCAGAGGTTAGGAAAAGGGTAAAGGGCAGCTCTGCTGTCCATGTTGAAGCTGTGAATGTATGACCGAGGGAATAGGTTAAGATTTATTTTGTAAAGAGGCAGTTCTTGAGCACAGAAGTAGATCTACAGATCTTTCAGCAAAATAATTAGCCTAGTAACTTCCATGTGTGGATAAGATTCCCCAGAAATAAGCTATACAGGGAAAAGGGAACCAAGAACAAAGCTCCCATCAGAAAGGGGAAAAAGGAAAATTTTTATGTACAGTATTTTGAAAGAGAAAGGGAAGAGGTATGAGAACTTGGAAAAGTCGGTCGTGGAGGATAAAGATGGAGAAGACTTCTCACAGACAGCAGCTGATTGAGCTTAATGCAGCTAATGGGCAAGGATGTTGAGGTGTGGCAATGAATCTGGAATCTGATTAGAAAAAAGTTAAACTTTGGCAAAAAAACATCTCAACAAATCATAGTGAAAGGAAAGTAGGTCTGAAGTAGGATGGAATGGAGCTGGTGGAGAAGTTCAATGGATAGTCTGTATAGAGAATGAAAAGAAATTAAAAGAAAAAGGGAAGATTGGGCAGTAATTAAAAAAATTCAGGAGTCCTGGAGTCAGGACAGATTCTTTAAGGTAGAAGACAGTGAAGTGTACTTCTATTGTGATAGGAAGGAGGCAAAAAGGATAAGCAAGACTACAGAGAATGAAACCTGAACCAGCTTAAACTAATTCTGGTGGAAAGAGGCAGCATCTCTGTGGTTTAGAATATTTCTTATAGAAAGCAACGCTAACTGCAAAAAAACAGGTCATATTAAGCCCAGCTCATTTTGCAAAGAACATTGGTGATAACAGGCAATCTGATGAGACCCTGCTGTTGGCTTCAGAGCAGTATCAGAGAAAATCCAGAATTTTTCAGGTGAAATATGACTGAAATATAAACATATTTTTATGTTTTTCCATAAGTAGATACTAGAAAAGGACATTAATATCACTTCTAGCTTCACTTCTACTCTTGATCTGGCACTAGGACTTGCAAAAAACTTTCATTCTGTATGGTTAATGAAAAAGAAAAGGAGTCAATGAGTCATAGACAAAAATAAAAATATGGACCATATTGCAAACAAGGATAATCTTCAGGCACATATAGTCTGCCAGAAGAAAAACAGTTTCTCGTTCAGTTTAGGAAAAATTTCTCATATAGTTTAGGAAAGAAATAGAAGAGACTTGACCTAATCAAACTCTTTACATGGATTTATTTTATGGATGCTGCTGACTGGGCTTGACAAAATCCTTCTCCCTTCTTTTAACAAAAGTGGGAACAAGCAAAATAATTCATCCTAGATTGTCAGCTTTCTGTGAAGCTGAGCACATTATGGTTAGATTTTACGAATTACATTACAAAGGCAAGAGAACGATAGCAACAAGAGATTTGGAGGACCTCTTAGAAATGTAGGAGGGCTACTTCACAGTAAGTTCCCTCAAATGACACAAGCCTACCTGTTTCGGGCTTTGTAGTAAAGTTTGGGCTATGATGTAACTTTGCCCTTGTATCACATGGAGGAAATTACTGGGCATTACTCATGAGGGGTCTGGCCGCAGCTGCACAGAGGATGTATGAGCAAAGGCCAAAGTGAATCAAAATAAATACACGATGCACCAGCAGACGGTGCTGCGTTTCAGGATTAAAGTACACCTGTAAAGCTGTACAAGGGATTTGAAACAAATATTCTCTAATTATGCTTGAGTAAAGCCTGCTGCTACCCACCTCTGACTTCCGTAAGCAGTACAATTAACACATTCACTTAAACAAAATCTTACCCACAAGCTACAAAAGTGAACAGCCTCCTGCAGAGCTTAATTCAGGATGCCTGCTGCTTTTCTGTTGACTCCAGCCTGGCCACAACGACACAAGTAGAACATTTTTCCATTGATTCCAATTCCTTGATGAGGCCTCTCTCTCAATAGGTGAGCTTGAATTACCATGTCATGTTTGAAAGTAGATTTAGCACGAGCGTGAAACACATTGATGTGCATTAAATTTAATAAGTTTACTGCCAAATTAGTAGTGTTTGCTTCCCTTGCAAACCTGGCTGCTGAATGAGTGAATAATAATAATCACTTAGAAGGTAACATGAGAGATTCCTGCAATACTGAAACAGAACAATAATCTTTCCCCCAAAAGGGCTGGGATTCAGCAAAAGACACAGAAGATAATACTTGCAATCAATTAACTCAAAGCCCTGGCTACATTTCTTCTGAGCCTGTGGGAGAGCTCACCACTCTATGAAGTTCAGTTTGAATGAGAGAGCGATGATGTCTTCAAGTAGCTGGGCCACAGGGAAACCAAACGAAACCAAACTGTACGGGCATTAGCCAAGAGGACTCTCCAACCTCACCAACCAGCTGAGCTGAGTTCTCAGAATAAAACGGGCTCTACTCCCACATGCACCAAAACAAGCAGATAAGAAGCACTATGAGACAGATTAAGAAGAGCAGCTATAATTCTTAATAAAAGAAAAGCTCCAGCAGTGCAAACTATACAATTCTGAGCAAGACAACTTGCAAGATTTCATGTCTACAAATAGTGGCCCTAAATTATACTGCCTGAATTCCCTCCAACAGCATTTGCCTGAGGAGTTATCCTCTGTAGCTGTACAGAGGAGGGTCTGTAAAAAAAAGTAAAAGTCCTGAACAAGGACAATTTAGCAGTTCAAGACCATTTTCAATTTCCTTTTCCTATAGTGGATGCTGATAAGGCAAATTGGAACAACTAGTGTCTCTCTTACCTCATTATTGATGAAACAGTAGAGAATTGCAACCATCAGCCCCTGAAATAAAAAAAAAAACCCAGAAGAGCAGTGAGCAGAGCAGTTCCCTCGCTTTGCCGAACAAACTCGGAGAGGGCTAGAGGCTCCACACTGGCATGTCCCATATAAGACTGAAAGATGGAGATAATCTGTGGTCCCTGTCAGCTCTGGTGGCAGAGCCAAACTCAGAGGTTTGGCTGAACTACGTCTCAAAGCACACAATCTTAGGAAAACGGAGTTACTGTTTTCTTCAACCTGTTATTTTTTTCTAAAGATTCCTTTCCCCTTCTTTTTCCTTACCTGGTTTCAAGTTACAAATACTTTGTAAGTGAACAGTTCACAGTGATCTTAAATACAGCTCTGTGCTGGATAACCAGGGAATGAGTGGGTGAGCAGGGAAACTAGAAGAATAATGATTCCCTTAGACAACGGGACTCTTTTGAAATGGCTTTACCTAAGGCAACAGCTAAATAAAAATGTAAACCTACATCCTCCTCACATGCAGTTACAGCTGTAGACAGCTACCTCTCGCAGCACAGATTTTCCAAGGAGTATCAAAAACACTGGAGAAACACAAACTGCTTTCAGCTATGCTGTTATATACAATTACAGGAAATCACGGACAATTTCATTATTGCCTTGAGGTGTCCCATAGGAAGTAGATATTAATATGTGAATAGGAATACCAGTTTATTGTGGGAAATTTAAGACATTGAAAATAAGACTATGTGACACTAAGATCTAAGTTGGCTATTAAAAATTAATTGTCATACTTTCCCTTCCACTGTCATAATCCTGTAATATCCAGTGCTAAATTGAGAAATATAAAGAACAGGGAACATGCAATGAATGAGAGTGAAAGCAGGTCCCCAAACAGCAGTTAAAAAATATCCACATGGGCACAGTGTGAGTGCTACCTGGAAAGAAGCAAAGGAGAGTTCAGTAAAAAGCTTCACAAAGCGCAGCATCCCTCTGGCATGCTCGTCAGTAATAAAGGCAAAGATGACCTCATGGGTCCCCAGCAGTGGGATCAGAGTCAACGTAGACTTGGCCAGCCTAAGATCACAAAGAAAGAAAAAAACAATGCCGCTGAGTAGATCATTGTTGATCCCAATGATCACTGGGAGTCTGCGTTTATGCATTCTGCTTCTGACACACTGTCAACTTTGGTAAGTCACTGCACCACTTTGTGTCGCAGGCTCCTTCTCCAGAGGCTGCAGAAAAAAAAAAATAATCCTCAAAATAACCTGAGTAGGTTTCAACATGTTTTAACTGCCCCTGCCACTCCACTGCAGACCACTTCCTGCTGAGAGCAAAGCTCTGTATTCAGCTACTGGCTGTATTTCACCTGGAAAATCTTCTTCCAAACTCAGGAGGAGGCCATGTGCTTTCTTGTACCTGAGATGTCTTCTTATGTATCCTTTTCCCCATCTGTAAGTGGGAAAGATGATCAAAACCTACCTTGTTGATGGCCTGAAAGAAATAATCTATCAATAACTGGAATCTTTTAAAAATATCTTGGCAAAGATCTTGGTTAAATCTTCAAAAAATTGTAACTAAAAGTAACTGCAGAATAGTTTGTAAAAGCAGCTGAAGTGTCTTAAAGTGAGTGATGACTCCATGATTTAAACAGCAAGTTCAAAGACACAGCTAGCAAAGGAAAAAAAGACAAACCAACCTGAAATAAAACATTTTTCACCTGTGAGAGAGCAATGCTCAGGGATACAACCACAGGAAAACATTCACAAGAATGGTCCTTAACTCTCTTTTGATAGACGTACATGCTAGCCACCCAACAGGATAATGAAAGATGCCTGAGCCTCGCATAGGAGTTTATAGGGCTATCCTGGGCCACAGAACCTATCAACGTCTCACAACAACCTGTCTTTAGACAATTCAGTAGGTACAAAAATCACTCAGCTAGCAGGGCTGTCAGTACTTATTAGATCTTGTGTGCCCTAGGGCTGTTGGCTGCTATTCTGAATCGTGTAATCATTCAGGTTGGAAGGGACCTCTGGAAGTCTTTGGTCCAACTCCAGTTCACAGCAGGTTACTCAGGGCTGTGTCCAGCCAAGTTTTGAATATCTCCAAGGTCCTCCACAGCCCCTCTGGGCTTCTCTTCCAGCTTCAGACCACTCTCACTGTGAATTTTTTTTCACCTCTGACATGCAATTGGAATTTCTCTTGCTGTAACTTGTGACCTCTGCCCCTTGTCCTTTCACTGTGCCCCTCTGAAAAGACTCCAGCTCTGTCTTCTGCAAAACCACCATTAGGTAGCTGAAGACTGCAATTAAATCCTTGCTCAGTCTTCTGTTCTCCAGACTGAATAAACGCATTTTCAGCACCTCCTTCTATGTCACCTGGTCCAGCCCCTGAACTAGCTTTGTGCAAAATTGACACAAGCCCCATGGGGTGGGAGGGACAGGACACAATGTCTTTCTTGTACTGGGGAACCTCAACCTGGACACCAGAAGCAGTCTCACAAGTGCTGAATGGAGGGGATCCCTTGACCTTCTGACTATGTTCTTGCTAGTGCAGCCCAGCAGGCAGTCAGCCTATGCTGTCACAAGGGCACACTGCTGAATCGTGTTCAACCTGTGTCCTCCAGCATCCCTGGGTCTTCTGTAAAGCTGCTTTCTCCCCAGTCAGTGCCCATCCCATACTGCTGCATGGGGTTGTTACATACCAAGTGCAAGGCTCCTGTCAGCCCATCCACTGGCCTGCCAATGTCTTTGATACACAAGGACCGAGGGATGGTGAATCAAAGCAACTATTGAAATTAAACAGTTTACACATACAGGTGAGCAGAAATGCAGATCTCTAGTGGACCTGGGCAGACCATTGCATTAGGGGATAGGGGGCTTGGTCAAATGAGCAGCCTACCAGCAAGTCTGGTGATGGAGGCTCTGCTCCACCACCACCTGCCTGAGATAGAGGTAGAAGCGGGAGGCTGACGGTGAATTGGCTCTGGAGACACCGTCTGGGTGAAAAAAGGGAGTTGTGTAGGTGTACAGCAATCCCCTAACTTATTTAATGAAAGCTAGTTGTTCTAGATGGGATACTTGGATACTCTGGGATACTTGGGATACTCTGCCTTAAACAGGAAGCCATGCAAAGTCCTGTGAAAAGGCTTCCTGGGTAATTAAGACCTCCCTGAAGAAAATCCTTTCCCTGAGCAAGGGGAGAAGTTTCTCCATAACTCCAGTCCTTCTGTGGAGAAAAGGGATTTGCTGCCAAACCGAACAGTGAGCTCTCTCTCTTCATCAAATGAATGGGCAACAGGAGAGAGGAAGGAAAGATTGGCCTGAGAGCAAAACACTTTTCTCCTTTCTATACACAAAAGTATCTAAGTTAGTGACTTTCTAGGGCACCTAGACTGGTCCTTGTTTAAAATAACACATTCCAACATAGCAGTTCTGTCTTGCCTCCACCCAAAATCTTTTCCAGTGTCTTTGAGCAGAAAAGAAGGGGCGGCGAAATTCTCATACAGGAATCTCTGACTACTGGTCTTGTTATCATCAGAAGCATACCAATGAACTGAACTCTTTTGGGTAAAAGACTTCCTCAAAGCTTCTGGCTATAACCACCAGCTTCCGGATGGACAACCAAGACTATAGTCTCCATCAGTGAAGAAGGCTCTGTTGCTGGGTAAATCCCATTCTGATAAAGCCTTTCTGTTTACACAGCAGATTTTTGAACATGCAACATGAAGAAATGAACGAACATGCACCTCTGAGAAATGGCTCATCTGCATCAAACCTTCCTGCTGCTTGCAGAAGTCATGAGGGCAAGGGCTTTCTCCCTTGACAGGGTAAATTTACAGTCAGACTTTTAAATGGCTTCAAGCCATCAGAACTGGAAAATCCCCCCTTCCACCACCACAAATTTTACCCTGGCAAATAAAGGTCACATATATTCAACAAAACAGTAGGCATGAAAGCAAAGCCTACAGCTCATTAAAACAAGTGCTTTTCTCTGCTTTGAGTTCTAAACACACATTAGGATTTCCAAAATTTCACGTGAGGTAAAGAAGGTAGATAACATACAAGGCAACTCTATACTCTGATGAGAATGCACCAAAATACATGCTGTGTCTAGCTTAGAAGGCTGCAGCATTGAAATACCCAACTTCAAACTAGCTAAGTCAATCGCCAGTAGCAGTCCAGCTACCACAGCATGTAGCTCCACACTGGTTAATTCAATAGCTAACTTGTTATTTCTACATTATTTTTCAGACTGTAATACAAAAATATTCTCCAAGATGCAGAAATGAAGGATGTGACCATGAATGTTAGCAAGGTGATTAAATAACAGGAAGAATACAGACACAGACAGGGTGAAGCCTGCAAAATAAAAATGAAACATTTCTGTGTGACACCACACCTGTGCATTACTCAAGTTCTGTGATCATTAACCAGCTTTGTCAACCCACCCCTTTCATGTACCTCCTTGTCTACTTCCATTTTGACGGGCACGAAAAGTGCCAGATGACATACCTGCATTTTATGTCAGTTTTGCACATCAAATTAGCCTGTAGTTTGGAGATGATGATGCATATAACTCTGATAAAGATCAGGAAATTTACCTGGAGAAATGAAAGAAGGATTTATATCATCATCAAGAAACACATGTGCATAAGTGTTCAAAAAAGCTGGTTTGTGTGTGCATGTGTAGGTCCCTGTGCATCCTGCTACTCGGCAGCTGCAGAATTTGCCATGGAACTCAACTCCTTGCTAAGGAATTGTGCTCTAAATACATCCTCTGTGAATGCACAAGTCACCTTTGAAAACGCAGGCAGTCCACTGAAAAAAGCAGGGGTGCTTACCTACATCTCTGGGGAGCGAGACACAGTAAAGGTGTGGGCTGTCACATTTGCCTTGTCTGGAAGTCTGAGACTGACACAGTATTGTGGCTGCAGAACGTGGCGTTTCTCCACAATGCCACACAATTTGTTGCTCTTCTGTAGCCTAGTACCTGGAATATTATCTTCTACCTCCCTGTACTACCTGCCATAGCTTTCTGCACAGAGGGGAGTTAACTGGATTGCTGCAGCATGCTGTTTTGTTATTATGTGCTGCCACTACGACGTGTGGCCAAATTAAACAAACAAAATGCTAGTCAGGAATTCCAGTGACAGAAACCAATTTGGTTTCATAAAATCACATTTCTGAATGAAAATGTCAATACCCTCAAAGGTTATTAGCCTTTGGACATGCACAACAGCCATGTGCACATCTGCTCTTTGTACTATATCATGCCATGTTCTCAAGGAAATCTGCCAGCTCGCTGCACGTGCCCCATACTCACCCCAATGGCAATAAGAATGGGCAGTCTGATGATCAACCAGTAATTCATGTTATAGTTTCTGGTCCAGCAACTGGAAGATGGCAAAAAGAAGGAGACAAGAAGAAAAAGTTTCAGTACGTTACTAAAATCTCCTGCTTTTCATTCTGTCACAGCAATGCAGATGGAAAACAATACTGAGGACTAGATACCAGGAAAGCACATCATGCTGACATGGAAACAGATGCAGTTGCTTCTTAGAAACGCTGAATGCTTTGTATTATTGCAGCTATCATAATCCAACTGGATACTACTCACCGGCCCTTCTTGCCCACTAATGGCTAGCTCTCCTCCACAATTTACTATGAATTATCATCAGTTAATTGTGAAGATTTACTCCATTAAAACCAAGGTCAAATTTGTCATGCGGCTGAAAGGAGAAGCGGGGGGAATCTGTTTGAGTCAGACCTTTCCTGCGTGGTTCCTATCCTCCTCTTTCTGCATCATTTTTTATTACTCTTCAGTCTTCAATGTCAGGTCATCTTATTATTTAACTGTTTGATAGTTCTTTATCCCATTACCTACCATCACTTTTCTCATATCAATATTTAGATCAGTCATCTATTTTATTTGTCCTTATTTTCAAAAAGGACCTACTAATTTCAACCAGGAGAAAGCAATTAAGGCAGCAAACTCCAGTTCCTGCAGTGTATATGTACAGGTTTCAGGCTCAAAGGGAGTTTTAAAAGTTATAAGCAAGTAAAATCAAAGAAGCAATAGTTCCCAACTTCTGTTGGCCAGCTGAGTCCTCTGCCAAGTAAGTAACGTGCTGCGGGCAATCTAATACTTCCTTCTCCCCATAAGTCTCATTTTAGCTTTTTAAATTCCTGTGTCCGTGAGAAACATTGGAGAACAATCACAAGGAAAGTGATGCCTGAAAGCCACAGTTTGGGATCACTGGTTCAAAGTGGACTTTATACTGGCGGGGTTTGTACATTGAGTTCTTTTAGGTTCCACCCTGGCCACAGCCAGCCACCCCCAACCGTGTTGTGAGCTACGTGTGTGCACAATGGCCCAGGTGTGGGGCAGTGTTCACGTGCCACTTCACTCGTTGCTGCAGCGACAGCATTCTTAATATTTCTACGAAATAATTTTGTTAGCCTCCTGCCGTATTGCTCAGCATTACTCAAAAGCAACAGTCAACAGTAAAGCCAGCAAGTTTCTGAGCTACACAGGCTGTGAAACATAAACTATGAAACAGCACTACAGAAAACATAGGTTCCTTCACAAAACAAGTTTCTCTTCATTTCCAAATCTCATCTAAAACATATATATGCTCAATTTTCCCTAGGGTTTCTTAACAGGCCTATGAAACTTCAGCTTGGGTGATGTTGGTGGAGAGTAAACCCTCCCCAACCTTGTAATGGGACAGTCAACTTGAGAGAAACTAGCAAACCGTGCAGCACGCGGTAGGGATCCATGCTACAACACCACACCCACGTGCGCTCACATACTAGAGAGGAAAGTGAAGCAGCTCAGCTGGGGCAATTCCATATTCCCTTGCAGGTACTGCAAGCCTGAGAAGGGCTCAGGATTTCTTTTCCTTTCAATTTCAGTTTAATGCATATAACAAGCATATTATTGCAACCAGCAGCTCCACAACCTCCAATTCAATTGTATTTTAGATGCTGGAGAAAAAAGGTGTACATATTGTGTGCAGTCAGCGTACCTGAGCTGGAATCTGAGTAACAGAAGAACGTCCTAATTGGGACGCGTGACTAGGAGCCAGCTTCATGGAGCCTTTAAAATTAATTTTATTTGAATGCCTCAAGACCAGTGGGATAATAGGCATGGCTGGAAGCGGAGTCCTAATTTTCTGACTAGCTGCAGTGGAAGCAGAGGCAATTTTAAAATTTCCTGATAATGACAGAGGCTGAGAAATGATTCTTTACATTAACTCTGCTACATTTCTGTGTGTATTAATTTGCTTCCTGTGGCACAGAGCAGTTTTAGCTACTTTTAAATTTATATAAATATGTGCAATAAAAATGCCACTAGAGCCCAATTAAAGTGTCACAGCTATTAAAGTGTCCAGAAAATAAAATTGATAGATCTGTACATGATTTCTTGTCCATTCGTGCTTTCTGGGATTGCCACACTGATAAATACACCAACATCTATTGTGTTTGGGATCTATCCCTGCAGGTTGCTCAGCACCACTCAGAAGATGCTTGGCAACTAATTGCCTCAGAGCCGTGAATGGAGAATTGGTCCAGTGAAACAAATGCTACTGGGAAGTTTCTGCCTTTGCTTACCAATCTGGTATTCTTTTTCTAAAAATGAAAACACTGAATTTTTACCTTAAAGAGGTACAGCTGAATGGCTCCTTTTTTAAAAAAGATTGTAGGCTGGCTGTCTTGCTCCCATAATTAATTGCAGACAAAAACAAAGATGTGTAAGTATCAGCTCTTTAGGCACAGTCTAATAATTAAGAAGTACAGCTTGCCTTTAATTTCATTTGTAATCTGGACAAAGTCTTTTTCAATAGCTCACTTTTTAAAACAGCAACTGCTTTCTAAAGGAGTTTACGCTTGCACATATAAGGAAAGAAGGAGCCAGCCTGCAAGTAAGTTTTGCAGGCTTCAGTCCTTCATTCAAATGGCTACGTTCACAGGACTGCCTCAAATTCCCAGCCCCGACCACATTTACTTCCAGTTATTCCTCATAGCCAGGGAAGCAGTTAAGTCACAAATGAAATTTACAGCCTGCTGCACATCCCTGGTGACAGCCTTATGGCAAACAGCATGAAAGATATCCCTGGCTGCTCCATCAAATGCCCGCCCAAGGCACAGAAATCTTGCCTTTCAGAGAAGCTGCTGTACGTGGTTATTTATTGCTGTATTTTACAAATATTTATACAAGATTTAGAAAATTCAATAAGGTGCAAAATTGCCCCTTTTAAGCTCCGCTGAAGGTAGTGAGTGACAGTTTTCCTTAATAGAAAACATAAATCAGCTCTGAGCGCTGCATAATGTAGGAGGCTCAGCATGACACTTTGAATACATTTTCTACATCAATGGGAAGATATTCCCATGGAACGTCGCCTGTTCAGAGGCCGCATGTTCTCTTATACCTATTCTGATAATTTCAACAAAACTTGCAATACATCAGTACGGCCACAATCTTGCTACAGGATATTATCAAGTCAACCTTGAAAAGGAAAGTCAGAAAATCCTAGCATTGCTTAAGCCAGAAAAGGCATCTTTGACTGAACTCTTTCAGTACTGTGAAAGACACTAAAAAAAAAGCCGGTTCTCAATACTCACGAACACCAGAAAAAAGTCTGGAGATGGCTCTGACTACACTGAATTTTCACATTGCAGCATCTCTGCAGCAACAATTGTGTCGGGGGGGGGGGGAGGGAGGAAAAAGGACCCTCTACAAAAGTGCTGGCTGGGTTGTTTGGAAACTAAGTAAGAGGAAGACCCAATAAATAGTACATTTAGAATAAAAAAGAAATAGTTATTTACTTCATCACAAAGAAACCTACCCAAATATTTCCAGGCAGACACTGTCACTAAGAAGAGGAAGCCACTTTCCTCCCTTTTGGTTTTTTTTTTTTAAAAAAAACAACAAACTACAATGCTATTTGGTACATAAAGCATATATAAAGGCAATTTTTCAGAACAGCCACTATGGTAAAAGCAGACAAAAAATATTTTGTTTTTTGCAGCAGTCTTGTGTGTGGTTATAGTTGACTTCAGCAAGACTAACGTAAGCAGACAGAGAATGTGCCTTTATTTTAAGAAGATCTACATAATGGAAGCTTAAACAAGAACAGGCAATCACATCTCTGCTGCTAGGCATAAGCTAACCACTACAAATCACAGGCAGAATCCTGTGGAAGGTTTTTGCCTTCCTCTGAAGCGTAACTGTAAAGGCTACTGCCAAAGGCACAGCATCAGGAGTGGTCTTGGTTGGGTATGATGACTTCTCCTGTTGATACTGTAACTACAGAAAAACAAAACATACCTTTCCTTGACCTGCAAAAGGATAGATTCATTCAGACATGCAGAAAATTCTGATCAGAAAGAAACATATGCTCCTTTCTGAAATGTTATGCAAGACCTTCAGACAAAACAGAAGCAATTATGCGAGGTTTCAGCACATTGCCAAAGCAAACCACACCGAACAGAAAGCAAACAATGACCTGCCGGTGCACACATACAGCACAAATGAGATAGCTAGAAAAATCAGAACTAAACCAACCCCTCATCTTCATAAAGGTACTTGACAGTTCCCCAGAGGATAACAAACAGCATTGGCACACCTGGGAAGAGAGGAGACAAGGTTGACACTGACATTAAGAGACAGGGAAAAGCAGAGAGAAGGACAAACCCCCCACATAATGATGAGCAACATAATTAACTGGTGGCAGGATTGCAGCTCCCACCCAGCGCAGATGGCTGTCAATGGTGGGAAGAGTTGTCTAACCTGCAAGTAACTAATACACGTAACTCATCTTGCCTGGGTCCCCACTTAGCTCCTAACAGGCATGAAAAATGAGCAACAACAGACCATCACCCCCATACTCGGCATATACCAGCTTTTCCGTGGAAAGTTTCACAGAGGAGCCAAGGGAACGAAATTTCTGGAAGCTCTGCTAGGCTCTATACTCACGCTAGAGAGGAGTGCAGGGCGCTCTGACCCGAACCTTTGCATCCACATTTCTGCCTGTGGGTCAGCTACACTGTATTCAGGCAGCACCAAGCTCAGGCTGCCTATCGGCGTCGGGGCTGGAGCCCTGCATATCCCCAGTGGCAAAGGGGAGTCTGGGCACACGACACGTAGCAAGAGTGCTCAGGCCTCCCCCACAGAGAAGTCCCAAGCTTGGGCTGCGGTACTGGCATGGACTGGAGTGGCTGCAGCAAAGGCAGCAGATGCATCTGGTCTTGAGAAGAGGCTTGGTCCTACACTTACCCGACAGTGCATGTGCTACGGTTGGTCAGTTTATCTGGGGTGTAAAGGGAAGAGAGAAAAGCCAAATAACCTGGCAGTCATTACTTGCTTTACAATGTCAAAGGCTCTCAAATTAATTTCTTTCATTTATGAAATGCCTAGGTCTTGAAAAATAATTTTAAAGTGCATCTACCAACCAATACTCAGTACAGGGAATGCCAGAAAAGCCCACGAGGAAGGAGAGCGGGTTGAGACTCAACAAGCAGGATGAAGAATTTCTGCCTAAGATCAAGACGGTCTAATTCCTCTGTGAACCTCTTTGGACAATGTCCGATGCTGTATGTGGTATAGGAAGAGCAACATTTAATGTGCTTTATTATTGCATTCTTAAGAACCAATATGGTAAGGGACCACAAGAACATCAGTGTGCAGCAGTAAGCACTGCACAGGGCAAATACACAGTTCCTGACAGAAGAAGCCAGAGGGAAATCGGTGATCTCTTGCAGCCTGAAAATCTACAAGCAGTACCTGTACTGGGTAATATCAGTAAAAACCTTCTCTCTTGTTGTACTGTATTCTTTCTCTACTATCAGAACAGCTAAATATTACAGAGACAAAAGACCAATTATTCTCCTTAATCTGTTAAAAAAAAAAAAAAGAGAGAATAAACAGCAGCAAGCAAAAAATACCAATAATCAGAATAATAGCAAAGATAGTGAATTGAGTAGAGATTATTGGGGCAAGTGGTTGAACATGTTCCATGGATGTACTTGATACTGAGAGTACACAATATGGGAGCAAAGTTACTGAGAACTCCATGCTGCCTTGATAGTGGCTTAAGAGATTAAGGACAGGCTCATTGCAAATCACTTCCAAACACAAATGAGCCTTTGACTCACAGAAACTAATTATAGTTTGAATTATTCCTTTCTTGACTTTGCTGAGAATTAAGATATCTTAATATGAAACTTACAGGATAAGACATGAACACTGAGAGCACAAAGGCTGTATGTCAGTGGAAGGAACTGATATATCGAGTGACAACAATAATGATTTGTGGGTATCTCCATTTTCTGGATACATCAGAAATCTCTCCATTACCTGACATTTGAATTGAGAATCTGTTATTAATATTGTATTTCAGAAGAGCCTAGCTAGAGAGAGATTGGTATTATTGAACTGCATCAGCATCCTGCTAGGCAAAAATTAATAGGCAGCATGTACAAGGTGACTTGTTCAACATCCTCTGCCCATTCCCACTTGTGATGCAGGCCCCTGGTGCCTTGGTGTTGCAACACCATCAGTCACATTATTTTCCATGCTAGCAATACACATTTTAATCTGAGACACCAAGACTTAACAGTGCAATATAGACATGTAAGCTTTGAACAGCAGTGCAAATTCCACCTGGATACCATCTGACATCTACCAAATTCAGAAAGTCTTGTCCTAAGAAATGGGTGGCTCTGAAAACTGTCTGGGACACACTCTCAGCAGATGGGAATGCATCCAGCTTTCCAAAGCCCTAGTCAAGATCTGAAGAGGAGATTGCCCCAACAACATTCCCTAATCCACCTCAAGCCTGTAGAAGTCATTCACAACTGCAAAAGAGCAAGTCTGCAGCATCTCTGCAATAATTGTAGTTTGCAAGGCTCACTGAGGCTCTCCATAGATTTACAATCTTGATACCTAATTAACATGCATTAACTGGCACAAATGCAAATATTATTCTGGTTACTTCACTCAGTCAAAAGAAATTTGGCTGGCTTGAGCGGGCAGTGGAAGCAAACTGTATACAGCTCCTTGAATAAACTCTACAAATGACTATCATTCATTAACAGAATCAGCGTTGTATTCCAGTCCTGGGCTCCCAACATGCAGCTTTTTTAGTGCATTTGAGTTTCAGTCCTACACCTCTTTCTCTTGCTGCTGCTATTCAAAGAATATCAGGTATCTGAGAAAAAACTGCACCCATTTATAGGATGCACTTATTTAAGATATAGGCTGAACTCCTTCTGGTTTTGCTTCGTGTCATACTGAAAGCTTCAAGATTGATCTTTTCCCAGATTAACAGACCACAGAAAGGTCTCTGAATTCTGGAAATGGTAACGTCTACTTTTGTCTGTACTGCATCACTGCTGAAGATGCCAGACACTGCAACAGCCTGCTCATAATAGCCTCTGCCATGTTAATTCTTGCAGGCTGATAACTAAACAAAAATCTTTGAACACTACATGGTGATTATGAAATCTGTCAAGTATACTAGGAAATAAGCATGCCGACAGCTCAGCTAATAAAGTCCAACTTCAAATGACAGGGCATCTGAATTATAGGCTGTGATAATAATATATATTATAGATGATGAAGTAGTAATGGAACTGCCAAATCAACATCTTAACACCCCACTGCATAAATAAGCAGCACAACCTACTTATTTTCACTCTAGCTTATATATTCTACACCTGACCAGGTGTCTGCATAGTAAGAAAAAAAAAAAAGAAGTGGGAAAACCAGGCATTATCCAGAATGATAATAGGATGGGGTAGGTGAGAGAAGAAAGCTGTGAGGAATTCTGCACAGCAACCACTGTTTGGTTGACGTTTTCACAATGCTCCACTGTTCCTAATGAGCAGAGAGGAGAGCAATTTGTGGAGCTGCTAATGGAAGCTACCATGTCCTGGTAACAGCATGTAGAAATCAGTCTCTCCATTGAATTTGTCCGAGATATTTTGGTAACAGAATAGAAAAGCTCAGGCTTGTTCTGGAGTCCACTAAGTAGCAGTTACCATGAAAGGTGTCACCAGGTGGTGCTATTCCATACCGCCTTTCCTTCTGTCCCTTATCTCGATGTGCAAACAAGTTTTCATTCTACAGACACATGATATTTCTAGCTTTGCACTGCACATAAAGGCACTTTCAGGGGAGAAAGATGTATGAGGAGCAAGAAAGGCTCCCCTCATCCTCACGTGCTGATTAGAGATTCTTCCTGAAGTAAATTTGTCTCTGTAGGACCAGAGCACTGCGATCCTGCCGAGACCCTTAAATAAGGACATATTCTGAAAACAGCATTTTAGGACTGATGAGTTTGTGTATAAGCTCATATTTCAGATGTAACCTGATATCACTGGTTTCCACGTGGTGAGAAGTTCAACCTCCGAGACAATAAGACACACAAACCAGAAGGACACTACTACTGTCAGAAGAACTCCAATCTTTCTCTTTCAGAAACCATCCAGGATGGTCTGACTTGATCAACTGCTTGACATACGAATGCAAGAAGTATGTGATGAGGAACTGAAAGAAGTGATAAATAAATATGACTAGATGTAGAAAGAGTAAGAGCATTGAAGATGTGAGAAGAAAAGACAAAATGTTTTTCTTTCTAAAAAAGGAAAAGCATTAAAGAGTGTAATCCAGAAGACAAAGAGTGAAGACAATTAAGAGGAACTCCTGACAGATGCATTTCCTACCAAGATCAGTCTGGACACAAAACCCATTTTCACATCCTTATCTGAAACACAGCTTTCATTTGAAAACAGACAAGAAGTGGTGAGTGCAACGAATGCATCCTGTTGCTACACTGAGTTCATACTGGGCTTCAGAAGGAAGGTTTCTTACTGGCTCTGTTCCAGTCAGATCTTCCTTGCAATCAAGATGTAGATTTTGACACCCTAGCCAGGCTTCCTGCCTTTAATAGCTTCATTCCCTCAAAGTATTCTTCCTTAGAGCAAGTTTGGATTGCCAAGGCTTGGAAGGAAGGGGAATATTTATTTTTTATGGCAGTTTCCCTGCTGCAAGTGCAGCTGGGTGTAAAATTGCCACAGAAGCTCAGAGAATGCTTAGCTTGTTATTAACATTTTCTTCTTAGCCTTCAGTGCTGAAAATTGTCTCCTGTCATTCTTCCCGCCTGGATGTCGCACGCAGTCACTGTGCGACCTTGCTGTTGTTTCCCCATTCCTCCCTCCTCCCTGCTTCTGAATGCGAACAGGTCCTTTTTCCACTAAAAGCTGCTGGAAGATGCATACAGCAGCGTTACAGTATGAACTGCTCTTCTCCGGAGTGTACAGCACTGACACAGCTGCTTGAAGTCAGCGCCAAGCTCAGCGACTCTGCACCTGGGCTCGGACACGATGAACACTGAGTTGGTGTCCTGGGCACCCTGATTAAGTGCAGTCTGCACATCCCGAAAAACAAACCAACCAAAAAAGTAATCATCTTGATCTCATTAGTTACATTGTTTTCTTTTCCCCTTCTTCTGCAAATGTTTTTTCTCTCTAGGTGAGCTCCGTGGGCAAGGGTTTCTCCTGCGCCAGAGGAAGGAACACCAGGTACCAGCAATGTATAGCAACAGGTTTTGTTTCTGCAAGAGATAATGCCTCTCTGAGTCAACATCCTGTTTAGCTGCTGTTGTGCTGACCTCCAGACTGAAGGGAGCAACTCGTCTACCTGCTCTGCCATTAGCCTATTAAGAATTTTGTTTGTTGACGCTGTTAGTGTTTCTGCTTTTTATTTTCTCCATCAGCTTTGAATATGGCATAAGCCATTGTTTTTGCAGTAAGATATGTGGAACTCAGCGTTGACACAAATGTATGAAAGTCTGCTTTTACAAAGAAAAAGAAGACATAAGCAAGACATTTTCCACATTAAATGAAATGGGAAAAACTTAACACTACCATCTCAAAGCTTAGTATGGCGTGAAATCCTGGCAAGGCAGTGGCCATTACAGGAATACAGTTACCTTACAAGTAATCAGGAAGATTTATAGAATCCTATCAATATACATGATGTTGATATAAATGACTCCCAATTTGTAAAACTCCATTAGTTTCCTTAGGTCTATCAAGATTTTATAACTTTTCTAGCTTTTGCAAAGTATAATAACATGAGATAAACAGATTTTTCCCCTTATAAAACACTTCAACAGCAAAGAATAATTACTCATTTGAACTGATACTAAATGGACTACCGCCTAATAACATTAAGAATTGACCTGAAATTGTCATATAGCAAAAATATATTTGGGAAATATTTATTAATTTTTCTTCACACTCCTCGCTGTCTGCTAACTGTTCCTAGGAAAACACAGACTAGGTACAGTATCTTTTACATGTTTCTATTTGAAAAGCAGGTTTACCCTTTCCATGTTTTGAATTGAGATGAAATGATCATGTTGACCATAAAATGGGAGAAGTACTTTTTTTTTATTTACACAATTACGTGGACTTTTTCCCCTGTTGTAACAAAATATAGCACTATTTAATATAGCAGTTTAAAAGCTTGGAGAGAAATAGGTATTGGGACATTTCTACCAATTTGAAAGCTGGCCCTTATTTTACAGTTTTGCTTGGGATTACCTGAGAAAATAATTTGTTCTGAGACCTGTTGTTCCTCGAAAGAAGTACAACAGGGCAAACATCATGACCGAGAGTATGTGCAAACACTCAGGTGGACAGAAACCTTGAGGAGAATACAGAGTTTTATTCATATGTACATTTGAGAGAAGTACAAGCGCAAACATATGTGATCACACAGGAGATTGCGGAAGCTATTCAGACAGCAAAAACAATACCATATGGCCTGTGAGCAATCACAAAGTTCAGTTATAATAAGAAGAAATAACAACATGAAATGACTAGTACCCACTAAGTTTGTGAACAATACATATACGAAATTTTAAAAGATAAATATTCATCAAATGATGAGTAATGAACAAGTTAAGAAATTATCCTGTAAGAGGACAATTCATTAACAGAACAAAGGGTCAGGGTATCCAATCAGCTCTGACAATCAAATAGATATTTATTTTTTGATACAGCTTTATTTTTACAGTTGATAAACTATTTCAAAGAGCAGGACCCTCTCAGCTCAAACAGGAACCTACTGGCTCTCTGAAACCTCGGCATTATGCTGAGGCTATCATGCTGCTAAAAAAAAAAAAAAAATCTTCTGAGCATTGCATACAGCAGAAAGGTACCTGGTGAGGGACCTGAGCACCCAAAAAATGGAATCACCAGTGAAGAAGCAAGGAAGAGTGGAAAAAATCTTCATCTCTTTCCACTTGTTAGAGATGAAACTGTTATCTGGTATAACTAATCTGGGAGCACTGAAATAGCAGATGCTTCTGCATCTGAAGATGGAGAATCATTGGCAAGGTTTGCACATGCAGCCATGGCTGGAATAGCAAGAAACTGTACAGATGAGGATTGAATGGCACAGGCAGAGCTTTTCTAGGAAGCCTGGATGAAACCCATATATCCAGTGCCAAGTTCTGGCATTGCCACTCATTTCCACAAACTCATCCAGAAATTCAATATACAGTAGCAAATCCTCCATTGTAAAGGAAGAACAAAAACAAAACAGTGTCTTCTGTTTCTGCCTTCTGCTTTTGCAAGAGACAAACTCTGCCTAGAAGTGATTCAGATCAAAACCATCCTATCCCTTACTTATAAAACAACACTATACCTTAGAATTTGGCTAGATATAATTTTGCTCTAATTTCTTTTCCATGTCCTCTCATGACCTTAGTCAGTGCTTCAGGATAGCTCCCCAATCCTTTCTTTTTTTTTTTTAATTGAGGGTATGGCTATTCATAAAATGTGATTAAAACATACATAGTTCAAATGTTATACAAGATGCCGTTGCTTTTGCTGCATGTCCTATATAAAACAATAATGGAAGATACAGAACTTTATAACTAAAACTCTCCAGCAGGAAACTGCTATTACTTGCATTTATTTATTCCCATCAGTGTGCCAGAAAGCCTTTGCTGCTCATATATTGCTGTTCAGTAGAATTGGGTAATTCACAGTAAGCCATTTATATGCATTTTACCAGTGAACTAATTTGCTAGAATATTCACAGTTGGCAAATCCATAGAGAGGACAGTCAAAGCAATTTAAATGTTCAAACTAGTATCTGTGAAAGCACTTGCAGTATTTACTTGGATTTACTTTCAGCTTTCCAAAAGTCACCTGATTTCCACCAAAAGGGGAGTCGGGAGAAGAGGGAGAGAACACAATAAAAGCACACAAGGGATCATTCCAAAAATAGGGTTAATCCTGAACAGTAATATACTTTCAGGCTAAGTGGACAGTGAAAGAATCAAAGCTTCAGCATTTCTACAGAAGGCGACTCTGGCTCAACCAACTGATTTCAAGGCATCACAGTCTTTAATCCCAAGCACACACTTGCCCATGGCATGTGCACCTTGACCACTCTTTTGCCCGTCAATCATTTGACCTGCTCTGCCCACATAACCAACCTGACAACTCCCTGCTAGCAGCCCCTTGTTCATCAGCCCCTTTGCATCCCCCTAGCTCATGCTGCCACCATTTCTCTAGTGTCATCCTTGACCAGATACAAGTTATCATTGCTATGTTGCACCACAAGTAGTTAACACATCTTTGAACGCAACGGGAAACTTTCAGGAGATGAAGCAGGGCAGTCCAGGAAAGTCCACACTCACCTGGAATCACTCACACATCTTCTGCATTGGGAAGCTGATGTCTTGCAGGAGAAGTACCATGTGCCTGCCACTGGTTTAGGGAGTTTCTGCGGTGCCGCACAGCCCCTCTGTTATGAACCCACAGCCTCTATGCTGCAAGCATCCAGGAACTGTGCTGGCCCAGCACCCTCCAGCTCAAATAAGGTAAGGGAACAAAAAGGGAATGGAGAGTGCAGGACTTGAACTGGGCAGCGCTACGACAGACACACAGTGTTTTTTCCTATTATACCATCCGCCAGTGCACGCAGCCACAGGTGGACGTATGGAAAGATCAACTTACCCCAGCCAATGCAGAGATAAAGCCGAAAAATTCTCTGCTCAGAAAAGACTGAAAGTACCAGCAGCGTGTACAGGTACATGCCTTCCACCAGCAACCAGTAGTAGTTTGCAGCCACACAATACTGCATCATCACAAAGACCAAGCGGCAGCTGAGTGATTCCTGTGACAGAAGAAAGCACAGCCCAAATGAATGCAATAGAGGCTGAGAAAAAAAGGATGCTAACCCAAAAGACTAGTTCTCTCTCCTACTCTTACTTCCTCCTCAAAACAATGCTTGCTAAACTAATCACATTTGAGCACTGAAAGGACAGAAGCCAGTAATAGGTGCTATACACAGCAGATAGATGCTTTCAACAACATTCCACCTTTAAAAAAAAATTAAAAATTACATGTTCTGCATTTTCCATCAATAACCAGTGGATTATAGTTTGAAAAGCACAACACAAAGATGAAAAGAAGAGCAAGTGAAAGGTACTGTAACAACTGCAGTGAATCTTTTCAAGTCCCCAGATATTCTATTCTGCAGCTAAGAATTTCTCTATTAAAGAGCAAATAGGGGATGCCATAATGTTGACTATTTTCCAAAGCAAAAGATTTTTGATAGAACAGCACTATTGCTCAGTGCATCACATTTAAGTGCAAAATCTCTCTTAGCTGGTAAATTACAGAGAGGTGGTCAGCAAGGCTTTAGATAAGTATGAAACCTGATTACCTAATTAATATATCCATCAGATCTGATGAAACCACTATTGGATAAACCAAGTGTGAAAGCATAAAGCCTAGGTTTTTCTGAAAGGAGGGAATGATTGACAATCCAATGTGAACATTTCCAAACCATTTAAGATATGTATTACAATGTTATTTTCTGCCAATTGATACATTGCACATGAGAAGAAATCAACCATCACATGAGATTCACTATGTGCTATTAGCGCTTAAGCCTTAGGCAGACTGTCAGAAAAGGATGGGTACGAAGTATGTATGCATCAGAAGACATACCCTTTACGACCCCAACCCTGTATTGCAGCAGCAAACACTGTACCCGTGTTCTAGAACCACAAGAGCTATACAAATAATGAAAATCCCTTTCTTTGAAGATTCAAGTACATTTTGTATTCCAAATCTGAAGGGGGAAAGGCATGCTTTCATCATATTCACAGAAGAGCTGTATATCCTCTCCCTTCGATTAGAAGTATTTAATTAGCCTGTTCCTCCAAAGCTTTTCTAAATGCTTTCAAATTTGCATTTTAATCAGATGCTTCCCTTTTTTCCGTCATTAACAGATTATAAAGATCTCCAAGAATGACCAACTAATTTGGTCATTATACAAGATGGACAGTGCTATCACAAAAGGTGCTGGCTTAGGGAAATGAATGCCCCCTTGTCACGGCTAGAAGAAATGAACCTGCAGCATGGGAAGAAGAGATGGGCATTTGTATACATATATCAAAAACCCACCTCTTCATGTTTCCTTGCTCTAGTAGAGGCAAACTTCCCACAGGCAGAGAAACATGCCACGGCATCAACGACTTGCCTGTACCGAGCCCGAGGTGGCACAACTACAACCGCATACATTGCACTGCAAGTTTCAGAGAAACTCTTCAGTGGACTGAAGAGCAGCATTTTGTACAACCCTCGTTGTACAAAATGAAATTACCTGCTGTCATGCAGACACACCACCGTGATGACTCCGATACCCTGAGAACCACCACAGCATCTTCCCCTACCTGGAAGGAGATAAGTCCTTCCCACTGGTGCTCTTGTGTGGCTGTGCTGTACATCCACTTCACCACTGAGTCCTTAATGAAGACAGATATAGCCCGGAGGATAAAAGAGGTGAAGAGATTCAGGTGAATATAATTCCTCGTGCAATGCAGATGTCTGTAAAAAGGAAGAACCAGTCATGATCCACTATCTATGTAAAAGCTGCAACATCGCACATAGGAGTGAGGGAGGGAACAATGATGAGCCCTGTTGAAAATCAGGAGGTACCAGAGGAAATCCCGTAACTTGAGAATGGCTGTAGGGATTTCAAACTGTCTTTGGGAAGAAATCACTATCAAGGAAAAGACATTCAAAACTTCAGCGCTAAGTGTGAATGTTTGGGGGAAGGAAGGAGATCAGTGTGTAAGGAAAAAAAAAATCAAAAGTTTAAAAAGTGTAAAAATAAAGTCATTTTCAGAAGACATATCTGAAAGGACTAAAAAAGTCAAGTTTCACATCATGCTGAATCTAATCTCTTTGACTTGACCCCAATGTCACTGCACAGGTTTACCTTGGCAAGGCTCAGGAACTGGTGTGCAGTACAGCTTCTGGCTGTGCTCAAACCCACAATGAAAAAACATCCACCTGTAAATTACCGCTTTGACAACAAGAGAAAAATCTGTATTCAGATTGCCTCCTGGGGGAATTGTAAATACTTTCTGTAGAACTAAAAGGAACAGAATTTTCACCTCTGCATTCAGAATTGAAAACAAAAAAACAAAGAAAAAAATCCTCTTGAATTTCAGCAGCCAGACGCAAAGACAGTAAAATTGCTACTTGTCAAAAAAGAACACGTTAAGGGATAGCAAAAGAAACTGCAGTCATGTAAATGGCATCCAACTGCAGAGCGCTGCCAATGTTTCACCAGCCTTATCCACAAACATTTTTCTTCCAGCACTGCAAGGGTACACGCTTTGCTTCAAAGGAAATTACACTGGGTATGATTCTTCTTTGATGCTAGAAGATACAGGTAACATATGATAAACAGCAATCGTTCCAGCAAGAGTTTCAGTGAACTTATGCTTTAAATGTCTATTTTTACTGCTCTATAAATTTAAGCAGAAAAATAGACTTGGTCTGAAAGTTATCGGTTTTACACTGAAGAGGAAGGAAAACTTTTTTTTTCCATAGATCAACTAGAATTCCTTGCATCATTTTTAAGTCACAGCTTATTTCAAAACTTACCTATGATTAATATTTATTTTTCTTTAACTCAAAATTTATTTGTTGCTACCCTTCAGAACTGCTACACATTTAAATCTGATTGAAAAAATTATGTAAATTAGCCAATTGAAGAAAATAGGTTGCAAGTAGTTACTGAGTATTTCTGCTACAGGCAATACAAGTTATTCAAATTGTTTCAGTCATGAAGTTATGGGCCTAATTCAGCTTCCATCACTGAAATTAGAGACTTTTCTTCCATTTCTTTCAGAGGATGCAAAATTGGACACTGGAGATAGATTGTTTCTTCTGCTGTATCATTATTAAAAACAAATATAAAGGTTATTCTGTAGTCTGAGAACTTAAAAAGGCTTTCCTATTACAAAAGTGGAGAACATCAGCATTTTGGTGCCACTGAATTAGATTTCGATCCCCATTTGTTGAGGCTGCACAGCTACTGGGGAGAGGCCACAAGCAGAGGTTCCAGTCAGAATCCAGCAACTGCAATCCACATAGGGGTAGGTCTCATGTATTTCATGAGATCCAGGCCCAAGTTGTCTCCAGATAGACAATTTAGACCAGAAAGCACAAAATGCATTGATGGCATAGTTTTAACACGGCTCTCATCCCCTTTAACAACTCTGAAACCTCATTTTCAAAATCAGAAGCACACACTCCTGTACACTTCTCCAGTCCCTGCTTCACAGTTAAAGGAAAGAATGCTAAAGCATCTCTCCACAAAAGTCAGGGCATCAAAATTCCTTCTCTCCTACCAGTCCTCAGTGACAAACTTGCTCTTTGTTCCCTGCCAAAAAACATGCGCATCCTTCCTTCCTTCCTTCAAAAAGTATATGGTTGCGCTCTGTGACCTTTACATTTGGGCTGCTAAGATTACTCAAAAAGTGTCATTGATGGGTGAAACAAGGAGAAAGCACCTATCCTGGGAGACATTTGGAGACTTCAAGACCATCTGGTGTTTTGTCAGATGAGTCCCAAAGTTGCACAGGTACAACACGTACAAATCAATTATCACGTGGCATTCACAGAGGGTGAGCATGTGTCTGCATTTCTGTAGTCATTTTAAATCTTCTTTGAGATTGCTAGCCTATGCTTCTCCACTTGAAGGAGGAGGGATAACACAAAGCTAAGAGGTGTGGTACAACATTAGAAGGCTTGCGTCATTTTAGTTCTGGAAATTAGAAGCTAAAAGGCACGACTGATCTTTTTAAATACATAAGGGGTATAAACACTTAGGAGGGAGGAAAGGAGAGGGACTGCCTTGCTAACAGAGAGTGCTGGCACCAGAGCACATAATCATTAAGTGGCAATGCTAATGCTTTAGTCAGGGAAGAAAGTTTCTTAAGGATCAGAGCACTGAAGGGGGTCCCTGACCTGATTTCAAGTAAGGGTACCAGGAGATGGAAAACGGTATTTTTTTTTAGGAGGCAGCCTCATCAGCGTCTAAGAGGGATGATGGGACCTGGCGGGGGGCAGGCTTCATGGCAGAGGGACTTCCTACCCGCAACAGAGCAGGATCACATCTTTGTGTTTTCTAAATATCAGTCTCCTGTGCTCAGCACCCCAAAACTGCAGGGAAGTCTGGCTGGAATCAAGACACCTCTTGCATTTACAGAGGAAAAAAAAAAGATCACTCTGTTGGGAGTCCAAAGTTGGGGGGTTTTGTGTTTGGTTTGTTTGTTTGTTTGTTTGTTTTGTTCTTTTGTGTTTGGGGTTTTTTTTTTCTTTTTTTTTAACAAGCCTACACAGGGTATCATTGGCATGTGCAACCAATAGTTTCTTAATTTTGATGTCCTCCATGCAATTTGTTGGTGCACATGTGGATGAACCCAATACACCAATCTGACCAGCTGACAGCAATTTATTTCACAGAAACTTTTTAAGTTTCAAAATTAGGTTCTCTTCCATATTGCAAAAGAAATAAGAATTTCTGAAAGTTCTCCAAAAAGAGAAACTGTGTCAAAAATCCTTTTCTGCATTGAAATACACCCTGCATGTGAGGGCTGGGAAATAGGCCAGACTGAGATTTATGCTCTGTGTAATTCCAAGCAAGGCAAGATGAAAACTTCTGTCCTAAATGTCTTCTCACACTCCAGACTAGTGCCTCATCTGCAAGGTGACACCCATGAGGGAATGCTGGAATCTCTCTATTTTTCCACCTCTTCCAGTGGAAATTTCATTGAAATAAAAAATATCACAACAAAATATTTCAACTGATAAAAAGCATCTGCTCCACACATTCATACAGGTAACACTGCAAAAATTTAGGAATTTTACTTGCATTTTGAGAGGAAATGATTGTAGGAAGGAACACAGAAGTGACATAAGATAGAGAAATAACGAGGTGATGGAAGAAGGGGGGGGGGTTGGGACGTCAAATGTTTCTCTCAAAGTCTGATACTATCATATAGAAAAACATAACACCTTTTCTCCACTCTCTTCAGAGCTTCACCAGTTACCTGAATCCAAGAAGAATGGCAGTTGCTATTACAAGGGCAGAGAAGGAAAGAGCATATCCAATGGTGTATATGATGGACAAATTCAGGAGCTGTTCTTCTGGTGCATCCTGAGAGCACATAAAGGAGAAAAGAAAAAAAAAAAAAAAGGGAGGGGGGAAAAGACAGATCTCATGGGCTTCAGTTCTTTTCTCCCAGCTGCTTTCTAACTTTTATTAATGATAACCAGAAGTCATTCTCCTACTTTCAAGTTTAAATGCACATATCAAATCAGTCTTCCACTTTCCGTATGCTCTAAAGAAATAAAAATTTTATCTTAATTCCCCAGCTGCTCCCAGGTGTTCACTCAAAGAGTTAGGTTTTGCAGCCAGGCTAGAAAATAGATAATGTGACATTATTTCATAATAAAGTTGGAGAGCTGTGAATTACCACACAAGCAAGTCTTAAACAGATGGCTGGAAGCACAGACACAACTCAGCCCTGCAGTAAAAATGGCAAAGCTGATGCTTTCAGACTTGAACACTTAAAGCAAGACTCCTTACTGCTGTAATGAGGGGGGTCCTTCGGCTACGTCTATACTTAGAACTAAACGAGGCCGGCTCCCATTCGTTGACTCTGAGGCAAAGCATGCCTCGCATTCATACCACTAAACTCTTTTCTGCCCCCAAATAGTCTCTCTTCTGCCTGAACTGTGCAACCTCCTGGTAACAAACCACAGCCAGCACCATCTCATGGCCGAGGTGTCACAGCACTGCCTGGGAGAGAGCGACCCAACGCGGGCCAGAGCAGCGGGGATGCTCGCACCCCCCTGACAGCCCTGGACTGTGGCTCTCTTCAGATTCACTTTGAAGACATGACCACTGAGACCCTTGCTTGAAAGTGCTGGCCAAAATCTTTAGGGAGAAGTATTTGAAAAGCTACAGGCAGGTCTGAATTATAACACAGGCTTATTGCTCAGTCTCTGAGGCACATTCATATCCTCTATTCTGGTTCATTTCTAAGCACGTATCTTTGTCTAAATAGACTCAGGCATTTCACTTCCCTTCTTCAAGCTGCTAATTCTGCAATTGACTCCCGAGACCTGTGCTGTACAAAGAAATACATTCGTTGCACTTCAGATATAAGTACAGCTATTCAGATGTACTTTGCACAGCCAGGAGGATTTAAGGTGAACATACAGGCTGTTCCTCAGGGATTTGCTAGGTTAATGTTTTAAAGGTAATGATATGAGAGCTGCCTTATGAAGAGAAAAGAAAAATCTCTTCGGTATCAAAGCTCAGGCAAACTATTGAGACCTGATAATTTAAAACATCTACGCAGCTCAAAACCACGTTGCACACTTAAAGTAAACAATGTTATTTTATAAGGATTCACTCACAAACCCTTTGGACTTTGTTTTAGCAACAGTGGTAACATAATACACAACAAACTTATCAAAACAACCTTTTGTACTCATGTACAAGATGCATAAAACAAAGTAGGTTATTAGGGGGCTCTATATACATTAGCTGGAAAACCAAACATGGCTGTTTGCATTTCGGGGAGTGACACCATGTACACAGGGTTTCAGAATCCAGATCAGTTCATGGAAACGTGGAGGCAGATACCAAATGACCAAGTGTTACCATTAGGTATCTCTCTCCTTAGCATGTCCCAACACAGCTCTGGAAGAAACCTTAATGGCAAACAAGGAAAAGTCAAATGACCAGCCTTACACTTTGCGTTAAGATAATGCGCTCTGCTGGGATACTCCAGAACATGGAAGGGACAAGGAATAAGGCTGCAAATTAAAGGGAAAAGTTAAATTTAACATATTTGGAGAATGAGAAACTATCTCTTTTCCCATCTCCTTCTAGTCTGCAGCCATTTATTCCTTCTGAAGATATGAGGCACTGAGCAACGGGAATTCTAGAGGGCACAGAACCCACAGCACTTGGGAATTTCATGTACTTGAACTGTTTTGGCTAGGTATGTACTAGTTCCTAGTACCCTGGGACAGAGAGAGTGCACTCAATTTATGTGATGAAAAGCATCGCCCTTGGAGGTTCACAGCAGTAATGGTATCACGTGTCATGGGAACGCACACGGTGCACTAGCTGACGCCAATGGCTGACAAAAATCGCCTGGAAATCCCTACGCTCTCCTTCATTTGGTGCCAGGCGTCTCAGCTCCCTGCAGAGTATAAAGCACTAGGCAAGAAAATAACACTGACAAGCCTAATTCCATCACCCACAGCAAATTAAAGTAAAAGACAAAAAACCCCCAAACAAACAAAAAGCAGGGACTGCCCCCTGCCCAAAGGTGAAAAGCAAATATCCTTCAGTTCAGTTCATCTTAATCACCTTAATAGCTGCTAACAAGACAGAGAGAACAAACGGTCACTTTATTGTAAGACATGCCAATGGAAGAAAAGGCAAAGGAATAACATTAGGTCACTCCCCTGGTTCGGGTGGGCTGCAGTTGAGCCCCCTGCACTGCACCGCACTGAGCTGGGACTACCTGGTGCACTTCTCTTGGCTCTCTCATGTACCTTTAAACCTGCTCTCATCTACCCTCCACGTTCCCTTTGTTGAAGGGGAGAGGCCTGACAACCCTTACCATTAGGCTCTCTGAAGTGAGGCACCCAGGATAAGTCAGTAAAGATTACTTTGACAAGACAAAAATGCGTGGGCATCAGTAAATATATTTTTCCTCTCTTCTGTTTTGTCCTAAACAGCAACAACAGCAAGAGAGGGAAACTCTTACCTGCTCAGAGGCTTCGCACTCAGACAGGTTCCTCCAGGGCAGGGTCGAATTCTCCTTCAGCAGCCATGTCCCCTCCGGGGTGCAAAACCGGTACACCTGCCCACGCAGCACTGCCAGAAGCAAAACAAGCCACAGGGTTAATGGGAGGAGAGCCTGCTTGCGGGGCAAGGTGCGCCGAGTGGTCTGAAGCTCAGTGCAACCTTTCTTCCCCACCGATGGCTCTCCTGGCTGGAGGGGGAAGCCGCAACATCGCTGGGGGAGTTCTTCGCCCGCTCCCTGCCTGCAGCGGGTGCTGCTGCTGCTCGTCCGCAGGGCCAGGGAGCGGCTTGGGAGGACACGGCTGCAAAGGCATCAGACGGTGCGTACTCCAGGACAACTGCTAACCCTTCAGCAGCAACAACAGTCTGAAATAGTTGCTGCCGTCTTTGTGTGGATTTTACAACATGCATGAATTCCAGCTCACTGAAATATTAGATTTTAAGACACACAAATTTTGGAAATGTTAAGCCTCAGCTACAAAGTTCACAGGGAAAAGGCGGCGCACAAAGAGTAAGTGTGCTTTTTCTTTTCTGAGATCATGCAGACCCAGAGAAACCTCAGAATAGGTATGCTAACACAAGCTCCCCCAAATGTAAATGCTTATACAAACATCTGTGCTACAAAATGAAGCCATAAATCTTTGCCTAAATGACCCACGTACTCCTTTTATTCCTTCTGTCCTCATGTTTGTATAACAAAACCAGCAATAAATAAAACGCCTTTCCGAAGCAGTTAGCAGCTTGATCTTGTAAAAGCAGGTACGATGAAATGGCTCATAATAAAATTACATCAGACTGAAGCACCAATATAAAAGCACAAAGGGGAAGGAGCACTCAACCATAGTGTATCAAAAGAAACCCCCTCTCGGGTGTCTGGAGTATTGGGGAAGTCTAACAACTTTTACAGCTGTACATAAGCAACCTGGAGGTGCCTGTGTATCAGAGCATAGCTAGAATAATGATGTCGGCTGCTTTGCAAATGAAGTTTCTTACTAATCACATTTCTCACCCAGTAAACCGACTTACTCTATGTTATGAAGCTACCCCTCAAAAAGCAGTGCTGGGTCAATCCCTCAACCAGGGTTAGCCTCTCCTGAGGCAATGTTCAGAAACAGACACTTACAACATTTTGAGATATGAGAAGTCAAATTAGGAGGATTCAGTTTTACACAGGTATCAAAATACCTCTCAATTACAGCTTTTCCTCAAACCCAGCCTTGCCTGCTGCAACCTCATCCTGTTGTCAGCTCCCTCATTACTGCAAACTAGAACTCGTTAGAACTCGGCATTTCTGTTCAATGGGAAAATATTAAAACTTATTTGAAATTATAACAACCCAGTAGGCTATTTGCATATTAGTTGACAATTGGTAATTTGTTTGATAATTGTCAGCAGTAGACTAGTAGTAGGTACTCTAAGTGAAGAATGATGTTTTAAAAAATAATATAGACATTTATATTCTAATAAGCCATTTCTAATGAGTATGCTAAATGGTAACTGATAATGGTTTTGGTAGGCATAGTCTATTTGCTTTTGTAATTGGTGTACTGAATATACCAGTATGAGATAATATAAACGTGATATAAAAATTAAGTTATGCCTGTGGAGGTTTTTCCTCACTATTAAGGATATCTGTTTGCGTATGTTTACACAAAAACAGCAGGAGAGATTAGGTCAGCACGTGCAACATATACATTCATATCCATTAACTGCTATGAACATTTTGTCACCTGCTCTCATCACCTACTGCCAGTGCCAACCACTTCCTTCGGTTGGGATGTTGCTACAGTGTTAAGGATCTCACACCTGATGGAGGGCAGCAAGTAGGAAAGCATCATTTTTTTCCCCTCAAGATTAATGGACAGCAAATTGAAGTAAGCCATTCAAAACATCTATGCAAAGGCAGCTCTAGGAATCAGGAATCAGTAAATATTATATATTACAAGCCAATGAAGGTGAAAGCCAGGGGGTTGAAGTCTAGAGGGTCACAGGACTCAGAAATTCAGTCTGACTGCCATTGCATGAGCTGTAACCAAGAAGTATCACAAGACAAAATTATTATGTGACGCCATCTCACACAAAAATAAATTCCACTATATTCCTGAAAAAAAGAAAAACTTGCTAAAGGAGAATTGATTTTTTTTTTAAACCATTATTTCACATTCTCTGAAACTGTGAATTTCCCCCCCCCCAGTATTTCTTACTGTCAAGATCTAATTGGGATGAAAGCTTAGCCTCAGTGTATTTATTTTCTCTCCAAATCATCGTGACACATTTTAATTTTCTTTTTATTGATAACACTTCTTTTGAAATAATGAGGAAAATCTATTGTATGCTGAAGCCTGGCATATATTGGAGAATAGAAGAGTTTACAGTAAACGAAACATGAAATTTGCCATCAGACAGAAAAATAAGGCCATTCATTTAGATAAGAAGAAAAACGAATGTAACCCTGTTACACTGGGAAGAAGAGTCCCTGCCACATCTAGGAGTCACAAACACTCAAACTGGACTGATGGCTCTCATGGACCTCTGGGTAGCCACAATCCAGCTGTGGCAGGTTGTCATAGCCTCACTCCTCGCCAAAACAGCGGTAGTTAGTGCAGGACCCTGAGGCAGCTAAAGACCATCTGGGTGCCTGTATCCAGGAAGAGCCTTAAGAAGCAAAAGAATTAATCAAAAATCCAAATAGATAAGACTGCGTATGAGAGTGTGAGACCATATACGTCTGGTCTATGGACTCATTTATTAGCCAAAATGCTTATGAGAGAGAAAAAGTTAAAAAAGAAAACTTAGACTTTAAGGCAGCATTGAGATTCTGGTTGATACACAGAGAGAAGCTCATGAAAGAGTTGAGAGACTGCACAAACCACGACATGAAGAGAGCGCAGGGCTGATGTACTGCAGGCAGCCAGTTACTCTCAGGAATGTGAAAACAAGTCTCGCTGCTGTAGAAATAAATTATTTTCAGTTATGTGTTGAACACCACAGAACCCACACAACATCAGCAGACGTTTACCGTAGGGGCCGTGAAGGGCTCGGTGATGGATATACACCACACGCAAGACCCTTCATGCCCTGCAGCTGGGCAAATCCAACACCAGCACCGTGCAGGACCTGTGAGGCAAACCCATCCCAGGGGTGCCGACATCTTTGCATGCTGTGTGATCAGCCGCAGAAGCCCCCCAGAAAAGGAGGCCCAGAGCCACAGGCCCATGAGCCCCGGCCTTCACACAGCATGGCCCCTGCAGGATGCACCTTTGGAGCAGACCCCTCCTGAACCGCATCATCCTGCAGCCATTCCTGGTTTCTCTGTTTCCTAGAAGCACAAGGCAAACAGCCTCCGTCTACTCATCCTCTGGGCAACACGCTCCATCACAGGCAGCCACCTGCTACCGCCCAAACACAAGAAAAAGGCTGTTAATGACTGACAGCTCAGAAGAGATGTTACCTTAACTGAACGCCCTTCCCTGGTCTTGCCTTACCAACGGGAGGGACAGAGAACAGCCTCAATGCCAGAAACTCTGCTCTGGCATGTCTCCAAAATAACTGATAAAAACCTTAAGTGGAGACCTTAGATCTCTTTTGTTTCGTATACAAGCTAAATCCTCATCTTTGCTTGGTGAAAGCAGTTCCAACTAATTTCAAAGGGATCCACTGGCTTTTAATCAGGGACATCTTGATTCAAGCACTGCAAGTATCCTACCATTCTTACTGGTCAGAGGAAACCATGTGGTTTGCATTAAAGCTACCTACAAATATTCTTAAAACCATTTTTTCCCATGGACTTTTTATGACTCCCTCTCTGCACAGCTGGTCATGGCTTAGGATGGCAGAGATCTTCAACCTCCTAAAATGGATAAAGGGATAGTATTCGTACACATTCTCTCTTTGCCGTGGGCCTGATCCAAAGCTCACCAGGAATCTCATTTCCTTCAGCTTTCATATGAAGCCATCGCTGAAAAAAAAAAAATCAGTTATTAATACATACAGAGGGAAATTAACCGTGACATGCTTGGAGGCTGCCTGTGTGCCATGACAGAAGGAAGGCACGCACACAGCTTCCCCCTCCACTGCTGAGCAATTTCAGCTTCTTGCTTGCAGGTGGTTTAGTCAGAGGTGATTCACATTTGTCCATGCCTGAATTCTGCAGAGTGACTCAGGCCCTTACCTTTAATGCAGTGCAAATAACAAACATACAACAATCAGCTTCAGTTCTAATAGATCAGCATAATGAACAATCTTTTTTGAAGGTTCGAGAGGTTTTTGCCTCCTTGCTATCCTACAATACCTTTTCCCTGTCTTGTAATGCTTTTTGTTACCATATAGTCAATGTTTTGAATCACACTGATTATTACATTCTAGAACTGGCTATCATCCTCTGCAAACATCAACAATAAAAAAAAAAAAAAAAAAAATCTCTACAGCCAGTGCACAGGGAATCTGATTTTATTTAACCTGCAAGCTAAATGCATTCACTTACAAAATTGCGTAACCTTTGGAACAGTAGCTTAATGATGCCAGTTCATTTGAACAGTGTCAATCACACCTCATTAGAATTTCATGTTAAAACATGGATTGAAGCCCAAAACTCAGCCTCTGTAAACTGATAAAAGACAGAGGGGAGAGCCCAAGAGTTAGCACTAAAGTTAGTAACATCTATCTAGTTCTCTGATGAACCTGTAAATCAAATCAAGTACTACAACTAGCTAAATACTTTTATATATGGAGAAAATATGTTATCACATGGGCAGCAGGCTCACAAATATGTCCTTATTAGCCCACTTTTACTAGAAATAAAGCCAAATTGAATTATTTCTCTGCTTAAAACAACCAACCTGATGTGTATTTTACAACATCAGGGTGTCAAGGTCGGTGTGAGATTACTCACCCAACTGTCCCTGAGGATAAACTGGAACATTATTCATTGTAAAAACAAATTACAGCATGTCCTACCCAATCAATTCTATTCAGGCAGAGAGATGAGAGAATGAGAAAAAGAACAAGAGAGACCGCAGTTTTGTCTGGCTGCTGTCTGTCAAGTATTATAGTCTTCTCCTCTGGTAATACCTATTCTCTATTTCCAGCAGGGGAAACGTTTTGGAAAAGGCAACAATTTTCTCCATAAAACAGGGACTCTGTAATATGAGAGCATCACGACAGTCTTCAAAGCAGACTGGTTTGTTCCTGAAATGAGCAACCTGCCCTTTGATGGGGACAACAATTTATCAGAATTTAGGAGGTTGTGCCCCCATCAGCAGCTCTGTTCAGCTCTCATTTGGTGTGACCTTTGCACCGCCCTCCTGGAAGGAGCCACTCTTGGCTGTAAAAGCTGCTGCATAAGTGTCACTCAGTCCCAATCCTGGTGCTGCTTACAGCGAAGACATCCTAAACCCAGGACTCGAGCACCGTGAGCACGCAGCTGGAAATACGACACCAGGGAGCAGCCGGATGACGAAGCCTCCGGGGAGCTGGGGCAGCTCCAGCCTGCACTACTGTCCAAGAATCACATTTATCAAAATGCGCATTTATGCTGGGCTCACTGCCACATCGTCCAAAATTATATTACCTCAACAGGCAGTTTAACTACGAGTACTTTATTTAGTATCCCTTCCCACTATTCCTCCTCCCTCATAGCGTATTAGTCATCCCAACTCCTTTGCTTTAGTGACGGTAAAAAATTGAAAACCAGTTACGCCTTGCATTTTGCCTTGAAGGCAGAAAGGTTGGTGGTCACTTCAAGTTCTTGCAGCAGGAAGAGAGTAATTTTCAGTTATACTCTATGGTTTGGGTGAGAGGTGGGGAAACAGATCCGAACATCCCTACTGTAACTTTTCCCCATCACTAGGTCCTAGCTGGAAAGATCCAAGAACTCCTCCCGCCTCTTCCAAAAAAAAAAAATAATTACTGCAAAGAAGAGTGACAAGAGAGAGAGAGTCATGCATCCACACTCCTACCAAGAGATGGATGTGAGCTTACGCAGACCTAACAGATACCTTTACATGGTGCAAGGGGAGATCCAGTTAAGCCAGCGTAGGCCATGCCACAGGCTGCACAAGCCCACCTGCATGCCCTGGAAATCCCCAGTGCCCGAATCCTGTCCTGTGCTACCAACAGCACAAAGTCAGAGACTCTGCATATGGAGATGATGCTGTTTGACATCACACAGGGGGTATTGCCCGCATATAAATTCTTATTTAAAAATATCCATTTTAGAATGAAATTAACACAACAAAACTAAACATTCAAGAATTAGGAAGTGCTAAGCTAAAGCTACTTATGTGGGTTTTAGTTCCACCCAATAACACTGTTTCTATGTACACAGTCATACCTTTTTTCCAACAGAATCCACTGTTTTATTCAGGATACAGAATAGAGGGAGATCATTTAATGGGAAATTATTCATCCTTACCACTGTGAGATGTCAAGTCATACTTAAGCATACTGAATCAAGTCTACACCAAATACAGTATTTTCTTATTTGTACGGTCCATTCAAAGACGACCAATTCAGCTCCCCAATGAGCACTAAGTGCTATTATCTCATATGAGATGATCCAAAAAATAAAGAACATATTCTAGTCACATAGTAAAGCCAGATTTATACAACAAAGAAAATTACGCAGCCGCAAAATTTATTCTGCATGGGCATTCAGTTCTCCTAGTGCAGAGATCTTTCTTGCCAGCTCTGCAGTATCTTGCTTCACTCAACACAAACTCCCACAGTTAATGAGGCAATGATCCTGCAAAGAAGAGCCCCCTTTACTACATATCTCACAAGCAGATCCATTCTGCATAGTGAAGGAATAAGAGATCTGTGGAAAAATGATAGAATATAGCTTAATAATTAAAAACTACTTGCATAATGGTGGCCAATAAAGGTTGTGTGAGCAAAGTAGACCACGCCAAATCATAAAGCATTCGTTAAGTTGTAACCTTATACATCATTGGGTAGGAGTTAATATCTCATAAAAATTAAATATCTTCCTGAAAAACAATACTGTTTTTAACACAGAGTATTACCCTAAAAGGAGCCATACTCTCCAAGCGTTTCAGCTGAGTAACTTGTATTGAGAGAGTGCTGTATTAACTATGCTAGACTGCACTGAAACCTAACATAACTTTTTGAAATATACTTTAAAAAACAACTTATAAAAATGCACGCATGTATGTGTGCATTAGGTTTAATAGAGAGTATTTATGAACTATAAAAGATATGTGATTTAATGTAATAAAAGAAGGTTGTTTATGAAAACCAAGTATTTATGATAATGGTACAGCTTTGTGAAGGTTTGGTAAGATACCAAAAAGCACCATTAAAAGTTTTGTTCAGAATAAATAAAAGTGGGTTGGAATAAATTTACTGCAACAACAAACGTGATTGGAAGTTTAATGCATAATAAACTTGTAAAAACGGTGCTAAGAGGTTTTGTGTTTTAAAGTTATTGGATCAGTTAGTTAATGTAATTAATAGAAGGCATCTCATTAGAGGATGGTAAAATGAAGCAAAAAATTATGCAGTAAGAAGTTTTCTTAAAAGGCTGCAAAAGACACAACTAAAGTCCTCCCAGGGCAGAGAAAGGGATCTATTTTACTATGCCCATGCTCCAAGGACTTATGTAAATAAGCAAAACACCCCCCAAATAAACAAACAAAACATGCAGACAGTGAAAGAAAAACAAAAGAAAAGGAAACAACTAGGCAAATTATTAGCATAACGCTTGCTGAGCTAAAGCAAGGAAAAACAGCTTTGAGAAAAAACAACAGATAACTAGTATGTTAAATATGCATAGCTAGGAAGGAGAGGGAAGTACACACACAAATAAACACCAGTTGTTTGATGCAGCTTCTGAGCAAAACAAGAAGCTCCAGAAGATGCAGGCTAAAACCAATGCCAGGTGCTGCAAACAAACTGCCAATCTTTGGCAACAGGAAAATTAGTGGTATTTAGTTATCCTCAAAAACAATGTTATAAAGAACCAATGATTCAATAATCCTAATTTATCATCTTTCACAGGACAGTTATAAAGATAAACCAAAAAGTCCTAAAGAACTGGAAGCTTTCAGCACAGGCAACTGCAAAACATCATAAAATGGAACCCAAACCATGAAAATTACTTTAGAGATTACTGTAATTCCACAAGTATTACCCACTATCTACAGAAAGTAAAGGAAGTGGATACTTCAAAGCAGAACAAATACAATAAAGGATCTCATGCGTTTCAAAGAGTGAAGACACACATTTTTATTGAGCAAGCTGTGCACTCTGACATTGGTTAAAGGCTTATTACCTCTGTATAGATGAGCTAAAGCATCTGAAGCTGTAAAGAAAAATTATATCAACTGGTAAAGGCTTTCCTACAGACGTCACTCTTATACTCTCTGCAGACCTAGCATTACAGGTATAAGCTGCATCTACACGGTAAGAAGTAGTGGTATGCAATAAAACCCCAAACGCAGCTAGCTCAAGTATAAGAAGAAATACAGCCCTTGATTCTACTGCTCAGGACACTGACCCACATCAATATATCCCCATGCTTTGCCAATGGATTTCTCTGCTACACGCGGGGATACCGATTTTGAGTTTCAAGCTCCATAGCAGATATACCCTAACACTAACGCTTCTCTGCCTTCCTCCCCCAACCCCTTCCTCTTCTCTCTGCCTCCTTTGCCCCTCTCCTTTTAGCTACTGTCACACTCTTCCTTTTTCTCCCCTACTTACATTCCCCTCCTTGGTTCTCCTCTTCAGCTTTATTCTTCCAACACTCCCTGTTGCTGCAATGCCTGCTTCTATGCTGCTGATCTACCTACCCACAGCTGACCCTTCTCCTTCACCCTGCACTTCCCTATTCCTCTCTCAGCTCCTACTCCGTTCTCCAAAAACACTGTAATTAGACAAAATTGCAACCTGACTCCAGCCTCTCACATCTCCTTTCTCACCGATCCATTCCTCAGCCCTCCTCATCGCACCCCAGCAGCTCCTCCTGCTCCAGCCAAGCAGTGAAGAGGGGTGAAATCAATGAAGCACCTCTGCTCTCCTATCTGGAGCCTACTGTGGCCGGCAAGGGCACGAGAAGTCCTGCTCAGCCCGTGCAACAAAAGCACCCTGGCCCGACAGTCACAGAGGATTTGAGGAGAAAGGACCACTGCTCCACTCTCATGTGGCCTCTGGAGACTGTAGGTATAAACTTTAGGAAGTCTGGGGAGCGCACATAAGGAATTCACCCCCGTGAGCAGCAAGAGGCATATCACCAATACCATAGGAGCCATCTTCCTCTTCCTCATCCACATGCTGAAATGCAGAACAAGGTTTTGACAAAACGTTCTTGAAAAACGTCTTAAAAAACAGACTTCTGTTGCGTTGAATTTCAGTCAAGCAAAGTTCCGCAAACCTATAAGCTACTAAATACAAGCTCTTACAAATAATACAAAAAAGCACCAAGTGCTTTTATTATGGAAACCACCATCTTCGCTGTCAATAATGACTGGAGGCCGCTAAAGCTGCAGTTATGTCTGGATTTACCTTTCCATTACAAAGCCAGTCTTTACACCAACCTCTGATTCTTACCCTCCATCCCAAAGTTGGGACCTACCTCCGATGTAAAAATCAGGAACTCTTATACCATTCTATTGGTAATCCTCCACAAGTTTTCTATTCCATTTTCGTTTCCACTCAGTTTTCATTGCTTGAAAGGTATTTGGATGGACATACAATCCTTCTGACTTAAACTTTTGTTTTCCTGCCAAGATGCAATCCTTTCCTTGAATATCCACTGCCAACCCTACCTCACATCTTTAAAAACTTAGAGAGGCCCACTGTCATTCATCAGCCACACAAACGCAATGTTTTCCACATTTTTAGCCATGCTTTCGTTCTGTTTAAAGGAAATTGTTGATGCCCTGCTTCATTAAGCTCCAGGGCAATTATCAGGCAGGTTTTGCGTGTGGAAGCCAGTTTTTTGCTTTCAGAGGAAATATGCTGATGAGCACTTGATCCTTTTCTTACCTAATTCATTTCTGCTCATTCCAACTGTCAAAAAGTAAATTAGTTCCAGAAAGGTCAGATGAGCCTGGCCAGGCGCCAACCACCACTATCATTATTATTGTCATTGAACTAGTCATGTACCCAGGTTCTCTCATAAACATGTTGCCCAGAAAAACTTTGTTCTTATTCAAAGAAAATTTAAAGCGATGTATGGGAATCCTAATAGTTAACATTTGGAGCATGTTTGAGGAGGATTAGACATACTTTCAAAATTCATAGCAGGGACCTGGGTCTCTCAGGGAGAATCTGGTCTATTACAGAAAACTCTCAAGGGGAAAGTTACTAGCAAAACACACGAGTGGAAAAGGATAATACTGCAAAATACATAAAACTGTGTACATGATTAACAAGTGCAATCATTGTACACAGGTTAGCACATTTTCAGGTTAGAGCTGCATTTGTGAAATGGCGTGAAAGGAAGGATGTTCTATAATTAGACTACTTGCATACAGACACCTTTTAAGCCAGTCCCCATGTTTTGTATGACTACTCTGTCAAATGAAAATATTATAAAAAATTCAAACACAAAGCCAATATTTTCAAGAGGCAAAGAGTGTGATTCGCCTTTACGTAAAGCATTTATAAGTAGATTGAGTTGTATCTTCACCCAAATTCAGCTGAGGATCTTGGGAGAAAGAAGCAACCTTTAAGCTCACTATCGCACCAGAAGCGTATTTGTTATGTGAGAGAACACGTATAGGTTGAATGCGAGAGGAACATTTCCCATCACCCAAAGGTAAAGCGCCAGGGATTCCTGAAAAAGGGAGGAAGAAATGGGCTGTAGGTCATATGGCTCTTCTAGCAAGTTGCTCTCCACCTATGCTATTTTAAGATCAGGTATTCATGTTTTATCCCGTCTTTGGGACTTGGGGAATGGTGGGGAGAAACCAATACTTTACTGATTAGCAACATTTAAGTAAGCCAGAAAGATAATAAACTGTTTTCAGCAAGGCATTTAATTACGTAGTACACACAAGGACTATGTTAATTCAGGCCTTTAATTAGTTCAGTTTACTCTTTGTCCACCCTAATTAAAAACTGCAAGTTCTTAAGTGCAAGTAATATGAAGAAAGGCTTGAGGTCCCTCCATTTAATAGAGTATACTGGTACCGTTAACAAATAGAATTGGGTAGATAACATATACTTCAGTTATGCAAGACCTGTAATGAGAGCGTAGACAAAGTTTAAGGTAATTGGTGAGCTCAGACATGTCTGTTGGAAGTTAAGCTACCTGCTAGACTAGCATAGGCAAGGCACAGAGGTAGTCCAGTAAATTCCTTGCAGCTGGGTGTAACGGTGTTTATTTCTCACTTAAATGTCCTATTCACAGTCAGATCAGCTGGGAGCAACTTCTCAAGCAGTCGCAGAACGAGGTTCAGCTGTGTCTCTGCAGAGGTGTGCCTTGATATCCTTGACAGTACATCTCAAGGAATTACTTTAACAAAACAAAAACATTATACAGTTTTAACTGAACGTTGCTGGAAAACATGCAGCCCTGCCAACTACTCTAACTCCCAGATGCAGTCACAGCAAGCTGATACCCTACAGCAAGGCTGTCCAGCATTTATGCTATGTCCAGCAAGGCAGAAAACTAAATTCTTCCTAGAGGGCCTCAGGTGACCAGATATGAACAACATGCAGCTGCTCCCATCACCCATATATGCACTTCAGTGTCTGGCCACATGCAAAGTCTCCTTCTGTTCCTATCACACATTTGATGAGGAATGCCCATGTTTTGGTTGCAGCAGAAGAGGAATCGGAGCATACAGCTTTTCACTGTCCCTGAAGGAAGTCACATATCTCACCCCAGTTGAAAGTTCATAAGCCACTGCTCTGTTGCATGTATCTCAAACTGAAGTTAACCAGCGATTTATTTAAAAATATATTTCGTTTGTTTAAACAAATAAAACTGATAAAATGGAGAATGGCGTTGCCATGGCCCACAATAGATGCATGTTAATAATATCTATCTGTTAATGATTTTTTAAATTTATTTCTTCCAACAGTCCCTATAACTACCCTTGAGATGAGCAGCATATGTTCTAGAGTTCTCTGGTGTACTACCAGATGGAGACTAACAAACAGAGGCAGAGGTGAACTTGAAAGATTAGGGGGTTTTTATTATTATTTTTTTAAGCAAACTGAGATTGCCAATTAGCTTGAGACAGCCTTTAGTGTAAGGAAGCATAAAGTTTGAATTGCTTATGGGTTAGCAAATGCAAAGCAACATTTTTTTCACTGAAAAAAGGTCACACCCCTTTCCAGCATTACGAAGAGCTTTCTGGAAACTTGGTTTTATTAGAGCAAAGAAGGGATGAAATGTAATAAATGTCTAATCATCTTCACTGTATCCAATATTTGAAGTGAAATTTATTTTCTTGCACGTTGAAAGACAAACAGGTAGTTTAGCTATGCACTCACGTAGCCATCTGCTAACTGTCTTGATTTTAACAAGATCTCAAACTATGAAACTGGATGATTAAACAAAAAGTGAGAGAGATTAAATCAGACAGGGTTTAACCTGGTCCCCCGAACCAAATGTTCCAGCCATGCATATACTTCAAAACTGTCTGAAGGAAAACTCTCACACAAATGTCTGCTTCCTCAGCTGTAGGGTTTTCCGCAGACCTCTCTAGAAAGCAACACATGTTTTCCTTTGGTCTGCCTTGCACAGGTGACAGTAGCATTTCACCGCCCCAGCATCATTACCCGTAGGAGGTCTCACAAACAAAAGAAAGCACCTTCTTTCTGTTTCTGCTTTTTGCTTGTGGCACTATGCCATTCTGTTCCCAAACTCCCTCTCCCTCCGAGTATGAGCAATGCCCAAACACAGGCAACCCTGGGGAAAGGAAAGAGGACCAGGACAGTGGATTTAATCCGGCAGCACAGCAGACGCCCCAGAAGTGCAGCTGCTTGAACATCAGCCCTCCATGACCATGTTCGATGGCGGGGGGCGGGGGGAAGGCACTAAATCACTGTTAGGAAAAAGTTGGCTGCAGAAGCTTTTCCAATGGCCTGCAGACGGTGGGCCCAGGAGACTGGTGGGACCACATTGCTCATGGGACAACATTTGAGCAAGACTTACAGATACAGATAGGTGAAGTTGGTTACATCACTCCCCCGACCCCAAACCAGTGCTTACCACCAGCCTGCTCCCCACCATGCAGCCGCCTGCCCAGCCTGGGAGCACTCTGCTGTGGGGAGAGCATTACGTGACTGGCCACCCCCATCAACAGTCACTGACCCAAAATCCCTGCCGAAGCAGAAGTCTACCTGTAATCCTCTCTCACCTGGGTCACGATATGGCATGCCACAGACTCAAGCACTTGTCGCAACACCTTGACAAACGTGACAAGGCTCTCTTTCCTTTTTCAGCCCTTCTCCTTGGTGGGCACAACCACCACAGATGAATCTCTCAGATTCCAAACAAAATCCATTTCAACACTTATGCTTCCGCTCCTTGTGTTGCAGGGAATAGGATCTGCACCATTGCTGTGCATGATGCCATCACAACTGTGTAAGTCTATAATCGCAGCTTTTGGGGAGGAGAAGACGCCACACAGGAGGGAAGTATTAGGGCTTGCCGAGTTCATGATTTAAACAGTAGCCAGGACTAAGCTAGACACTAAGGCAGGGTGGGGACTGCGCAGACAATTTCCATCATCTCTGCTGCACCACAAGGTGGTTTGCCGGTATCTCACAGCCCTAGCGAAATTGCTTTTTAAAAAGCATAAAATCCTCACAGACTGGTAACCTCTGGTACCTGGCAGCTCTGAGGTAATGCCCCATTTCCACTCAAAGCCTCACGCAGAGCCCACACCTACCTAAAGACACGTCAGGAGAAGCAGTTCTGTCACCAGAGAGGGAATGGGGAGTGCCGGAAAAAGGGTCTCAAATGTAGGTTACAGCAGGGGGAAACGGGAAAGAGCTGACCTGGATGTGTCCTTGCACCTAACGGTACTCTGGAGCAGCAGCCCGGTCTCCGGCCTCTGCATTACCACACCCCCACATGAACCTCAGTTCGTGCAGTCTCTGTGACCGGGCAAAACTATTGTGTGAAGTAAAACTGTGGTCCCAGATCTCCCCAACGCCCTTCAACTTATTAGATTTAATCAGACTCTAACTGCATCTCTAGTAGCCAGAGGCAGCCATCTGCCAGAGGCAGAGATCATCTGATATTACTGCTGGGTTATTCTGCCACCAGAGAAACTTTCAGGTCTTTCACGTCACAGGCTGAAAAGCTATGTTGTTTCCAGGGGTCCCCAGGCTGTACTTTGCCTGGTCTTCTGGAAGAACAAAGGAGCAGGTGTCACCATTGCAACGCATAATGTAGGAAAGAGAGGATAATATAGAAAATAAAGTGAATTATAGGAGACAAGCGATTCAAGCAAAGGTGAATGACAACAGAAGTTGTTAGTTAAACAAAGGAAAGGATTTCAAACTAGGAGAAAGGTGGATCTAGAGAGCAGGGGGAATTACAAAGCATTGAGGCCTCATGGTCAACAGCAGTTAAAGGCATACAAGTCAAGAAACGTTCAGGATTTAATGAGAGCCTGGTAGTTCAGGAGTCCTCCAATGGCCCATGTACGGTCATATTGGAAGACTTCATAGTAGTACAGACATATCATTAGGTCTTATGTCTCCATCCAGGACCGAAAAGAATCCAATGCACGCCTGGGGCACGGCTTCTGGTTTAGTTTCCTCCAAAGAAACAGACCCCAAAACTGCTCAAACTAACCCAGTCACAGCAAGTAGGATAATCAGGGGGTTGCTTCAAAATTCAGCAGTGCCAGAGCAAGATACCAATACAGACACAGAGCAGCAGTCAAGCCAATTCAGGTGTCAGACACCTCAAACCAGAGACAGGTTCTAAGCTGAAGCAAAAGCATTCAAAGAGTTCAGAAGATTTTTAGTGGAGATCTGAGTCGCAGCCACATCTGTGTTAATGCAAGTTTGCAGCCAGCCTTTGTGCAGCCCAGTATATATAGGAGCAACTGATGCGGCTACTGTTCACATAACTCTTGTCTGAAACTAGTACCTCTGGAAGGTTTTTTAATTAAAAAGGATTTAGTGCTATTAAACAATAAAATATCAGAACCCCAGAGGAGGCATAATTGCAAGATGAATTGTGCAGCTCCACAGTTTCCAAATCCACATGGTGTTATTGGCAGCTGGCCTTCAATTATAAGAAGGTAACAAGAAAAAGCACACAGCCAGTGACAGTGAGGTGAGGTGCCTGCCGCCCCTTAAAGGGATACTGCTCCCCTTGGAGGCTTCTGCCCTGATGGGACTTCGAGACAGCCGCTGCCTTAGTATAACTTATGGTAATCTCACTGACTACAATGGGGACAGCAAGATATGCAAAGTTTACCTGGTGTAACTTCAATGCTACTATAAACTGAGTAGGCTTTCTGGGTTTTCACCAAAGGCAAGGTTTGGCCCAAGACACATATGGGAGCAAAAGCTTTGACTCAGACAGCCAAAAGTACATGAAATTTGCCTTCAACAGGCTTTGGCCGTGGTCCAAAATCTGTGCTGGCAACTTCACAGAACAAATCCTTTTAGCAATAACCTCCCTCCTGCTACTTCAGCATCTCCCCATGAAGACCTGCCCAACAGTGGGAATTGCATAAGAACAAATAGAAGCAAAACAGAGCTGGAGTGAAATAGTCCATACAGGTTTGAAATTGCTGTAGTTTGCTCTTTCAAAGATGTATAAGCAGGCTAAAAAAAAAGCTTTGGTTTGTTTTGGGGTTTTTTTTGGGGGGGTGGGGAAGCAAGGCATGGCAGCAATTAAGCATGTTGTTTTGATAATCCAGACATTTCACTTCATATTTTCAAAGCATTTCGAAACACCACTTTGAAAAACAAAAAGTCTTCCTAAAGAGAAAATTTATGAATTTCACTAGAGTCCTGAACAGAATGCTTTGTTTGACCAAAACTAGATTTCCCTCCACCTTCTGTTTGCCCCAATGCTACTGCTTCTCATTGTCCCAAAGGGCTTCCTCACTACATACACAAAGCTATTTTATATGGCACTAGAGGGACACAGATGACTTTATGAACTCCTACCATGTAGTTATAGCCCAGCAGTGTCTGGGCTGCTCATTTGCTACGATACCAAACCCCTGCACTGTGCTGTGAGGCACATTAGCCACCTATTTCTCATTCCAGTGACAATGGTTTAACCTGCATTGAAGCAGAGGCTACTCTAAACCTCAGCTCCTTTGGCTTCAGTGTGATACTGATTACCCAGATATCTATAATATCCTTATTTCACAACTTCCTATTGAGTTAAGGCAATACTATAACAACCAATATACTTGAAGCAGATGAATGCTAAAGCTGCAGTCACACCAATCAGGAAACTGATCTGCGGGGGGGTGAGGTGGGCAGGGGGGAGGAGAGGGGGAACAAACAAACCACACTCAAAGGAATGAGGACAAAACCCCACTTTTCAGTTGGGTGAAACTCCCAATCTAGTTTGCTGCACAGCTACAGATGAAAAAAAGGCAGTAGTGAAGTGCTGCTGAAGAAAGATGTAATAAACCACAGGCCACATCCCAAAAGTGCACCGACAACCCAATGCCCAGTACTTCAGTGCGAGCTATAAAACAAAAATTCCTCTAAAAATTCAGGTTTAATTTACTTGCCTGTCACAAAGCAACTCTGTAGCAGTACAGGGATACACGGTTTCAAGCATAAAATCTCGGTCTAATGTTGCGATCTTTCTTCTGTTCAATTATCACCGACATATTCCCAGCCTTCAGAGTCCATCCTTGCAGACAGCATGCCAATACCGAGTTTGGCAGGGATGCTGATACACCCGTTAGGTAACGCAACAAAAAAAAGTCTCAGGCTCAGCGTTTCTAAAATAATCTGACACAAGTGGGGCCGTATTGAGTGTCTCTGCTGTACTTTATAGGCTGCCTTATCAAGCAGCACTTTCAAAAAGGGCAGAAGACCAATGTTGCAGTCACAAGGCGAGTGATGCTGTGAGACAAAACCTTGCAGCTGCACGCATTGCTTAGCATAAAAGACCTGCAGGCCCATCCTCCATGGATTTGTCTTGTGAAAGACTGGTCTTGAGTCTCCGTATGCACACAAGTCTGAATAGACGTACAGCACTGAGAACACCAGTTTTATTCTCAAGTTTTTCAATGAGCAGATTCCCATTTCCCTGCAGTTGTTCTTGCACCTTGAGATAAATGAGCAATCCGAAGACCCGGAGAAAGCATTACTGCCGAACCCATGCCCACGATGCAGGCAGTGATTCAGAAGCTGCCACATTAAGGAAGCAAGAAAAAAGTTACACCTCAGCGAGGACCTCTGTGGCAGCAAGTAGAGACAAGAACCTACTTAACATCGTGTGGGGTTGGACTAGTGACACAGCACATACCTGCTGAGCAGGTAGAAAGTTCTCCGTATCATTTTTGGCTTGCCACTCTGCTAGGCAACCTGCTGAGCTACAACTGCTGTCGAGATTTGCAGAAGGGCAGGCTCAAGACTAACAGCCACTAGGACAAGAAGAGCAGGACACAAATAAGAATAAAAGCTGTTAAAGTATACGGTTTGCAAAACCTGTAATTGATCAAGGAATGCTCCAGCATTACAAACTCTTCCCTTTGCAAATTATTTTCTCCATCTCCTATTGTGGCTGACACCAATGGAAGTTTGTAACACCTGACAGTAACTAGGATACCGAGACTTACCGTCTTAAAAAAATTAACAGAAACAGAGAAACACAAAACAGCCAAGATTGGGAGGGGACTCTGGAGACTTCCTAGTGCAACACCCTGCTCAGAGCAGGGTAAACTAGGGCAAGTTGCTCAGGTCCGTGTCCAGTCAAGCTTTGACCATCTTCTTACAAGGACAGAGACTCCAAAACCTCTCTGGGTCACTTGTTCCAGGTGTTTGACCAACCTCACAGTAAAATAATTACGTTTAAAGGAAATTTCCTGTATTTCAATTTGTGATCATACACATTGATAAGATCCCCCCTGAGCCTTCTGTTCTCCAGGCTGAAGAATATCACCTCATCTGAGAGACATTCCTGTCCCTTAATAATCTTCGTGGTCATTTGCTGGACTTGCTACAGTATGTCCACATCTCTCTCATACTGGGGAGTCCAGAACTGTACAACGCACTCCAGATATGTCTCGCACCCCAGAGGAGAGGGGAAGGATCATCCCCTTGAGCTGCCAGTGATGCTCTTGCTAATACAGCCCAGACTTCCAGGGCCTTTTCTGCAAAGCTGCTTTCCAGCCAGTCAGTACTGGTGCATGCAGCTATTCCTCCCCAGGGGCAGGATTTTGCATTTCAGTTTGCAGAACTTCACAGGATTCCTGTCAGCCCGTTTCTTCAGCCCTTCAAGGCCCTTCCAAATGGCAGCACAATCACGTGGTGTATCAGCCACTCCTCCCAGTTTTGTATGGTCTGCAAACTTGCTGAAGGCACACTCAGTCCCATCACCCAGATCATTAATAAAGATGTTAAACAATACTGGCCCCTGCTACCAATCCCTGGAGTACACCACTAGGGACTGACTTCCAACTGGAACTTTGTGCTGCTGACCACAACGCTATATGCCCAGCAGCTCAGCCAGTTTTCAGTCAATCTCATTGTTCATTTGTCTAATCCACACTTCATCAGTTTGTCAATGAGGATGTTATGGGAGATAGTGACAAAGTCACTTGACTTAAAGTCAAGATAAACACATCCACTGCTCTCCCCTTATCTACCAAGCTAGTCATCTCATCAGGTTCGTCAAGCGTGATTTCAACCTTCATAAATCCATGCTGACTACTCCCAATCACCTTCTTGTCCTTCATGTGTTTGGAAACAGTTTCCAGGATTATTTGCTCCATCACCTTCCCGGGGACTGATGCAAGGCCGATCACCTATAGTTCCCCAGATTCTCCTCCTTGTGCTTCTTGAAGCTAGGGGTGACAATTGCTTTCTTCCAGTCCTCAGTAATCTCCCTCAGTTGCCATGGCCTTTCAAAGATAATCAAGAGTGGCCTCACAATAGCATCAACCAGCTCATTCAGCACTTAGTACATCCCACCAAGTCCCATGGACTTGTGTATATCCCGTTTAAGTGTTCCATAATCTGATCCTCCTCCACTAAGGGTAAGTCTTCCTTGCTCCAGACTTTACCACTGATCTCAGGGGCTGGGATTGCTGAAGGCAAGTTTTACCAGTAAAGGCCATGACAAAGAAGGCAGCAAGTACCTCAATCATTTCCCCATCCTTTGTCACAAGATCCTCCTGCCCCATTCAGCAGTGGATCCAAATTTTCTCTCACATCTGTTTAGAAGGCCTTTTTTTTGCCCTTCACGTCACTTGTGAGATTCTGGGTGGGCTTTGGCTTTCCTCATCCTATCCTTGAATGCTCAGTGTCTCTATATGCCTCCTGGGTCACCTGTCCCTTCTTCCAACTCTTATACACTTTTTACAGAAATGGCCAGGTCATAAAGAGACTTGCACTCCATGCTTGCTCCATTTCAGTACCCCATCATAAGCAGTATTCAGTTTCAAGTGTTTCAATTTATTCTCCAGGGGACTTCTGGGGGTATGGTGTGAAGTCCCCCAGCAAACTTTTTACGCATTTGAAAACCTGACTCCTAATCAAAGGAACAGCAGTTTCAAATGAGTAAGCTTGGCTGAAGCACTTCATACTTAATGTGACCTTCACTGAACATGTTTGAAGGTACTTCCCAAACAAGGTCTCATCTTTTCATTCTCTCCATTTTCATCAGGTGAAGAGATGGAAGCCCTGCAGTGCTAGAATCTGTTTTAAGTTCTAAGTAGGGGGCTAAGCAAGAACAAGTAATAAGTATGCTTTAGTGATTACTGTAAATCACAGGGTGTCCAATTTCCTATTGCTCTAGATCTTCCATTATAAAGATGTTACCTCTTCACCATGGCAGCCCATTAGCATTCACTTTGAACATGACCCCACAAGACGTCACAAAATAGTATCAGGTCATGGTAATTCAGGCTCCTAAATTGCGTACCTGGCACCGATACAAACTTCTTGTTTTATATTAGACAATGAAAGGCCTCCTTGTTCCATTCTTATTCCTCACTGATAAAAGAGAGGTTGAGGTATATGCTCAGTATGCACAACAAAGGAGCACGTCCAGAGGTTTAATGACGTTCTGAAGTACTTTTGCAATCCTCCCTAGCAAGGGGTTATACAAAATGCTGCTATTCTTTTCACTGAAACAAACACTGTTTTCAGGATAATTTTTTTAAAAAACTTATTTCCAAAAGTTTGAAAGATATTACACATTCCAATAATTTATTAATCTGCAGTATTGTGTTAAGCCTTGGCTCTCTCCAGCAGTGATGTTTCAAGAGCACTTGGAAGTCAAATAACTGTGTCCAGGGTCTTAAAGGTTGCAAGTAAACAGGTTTAGAGGAAAGAAGTTTAATCATGTGAAGAGTTTTAGATATCCAGAAAGATTAGCATTATTGGAAAAAATTCTGCAGCATCTGATATTTTTATGTAAATTAATTATGAGGTAAATATTAATTTCATACATTTATAAAAGCTTGTTTA